>NC_141679.1:35416355-35931355 GCF_028749965.1 Puma concolor
GTTTCTTAAAAATAAAAAGCATATTACAATTACCAGAAAATTACATTTATAAAATGTAGCCCACCAACATGTATCAAATATTTTATGTACTTATCTGATATACTGAGAGACATAGGATGGAGATCTGTGTCTAGATTTTAATTTAAATTTTCTATCTTACTTCATTAATTAGAAAGGTATGCATCTCTTTGCAAATTAAGTAATATATAGCATATAAAAAAGTTGATATTCTGTCCCTACTTCAACCTTTAGCCATGGTCAATCTCACATATTTAGATAACCAAAGCTCATCACTCAGTGAGTAGCTTTCCATAAGGTTCCATAACCTTATGGAAAAAAAAATACTTGGTACATTTCATGTTAATTACAATAATGATTTATAAAGTTGAATAATGCTTGATGTGACCAATTATCACTGTAAAGCAGGTGCTAAACATCATTTTACACACTACTGCAAAACAACTCCTTATTCTATCAGAGTTTTGTTTTTTAAGCTCAAAGGCTCCTAATCATTGTAGAATCTTGGAAGTGTTAAGTTGAAAGGAGCTTTTGCAGCTCATTTTGTCCATCCTTACACTTTTAAGAAAACACTTAGACCAGCCAATATAGATTAAACATGAAAGATTTTGTTTGTTTTCAAGATTCTAAAAGATTTCAGAGTTGGTCAACTCAAGTCAGCCCATGGTTTCCTTAACATGCTTCCCCATTATTACCGTTATGTAATAAAACATATTTATTATTTTACTTTTCCAACATCCAGAGGATATAGCAGTATCTTTAATAATGAAAAACTTGCATTTAACTAGATTTGATACTCAAAATATTTAAACAGCAATATAGAATGGACAGTGATCATCCAAAATAAATATCAGGTCACCGATCAATAAGAGGGAATGACCATAAACAACCTGTATAGACTTGCTGTTTTTGCAAATCCATAGGGATAGCAGCCTCTGTAAAAGACTGACCAAAACTCTGCATTAGCACAGACATTTGCAACTGGCAGAAATCTTATTTAGAACAAGCAAAGGTAGATTTTTGTTGACTTATAACTCCCAGAATAGTGCCAGTTTCATACATGACTGGATGGATTAAAGGATCAACCAATGTTATCAGGTCTTTAGCATTCCCTCTCCCAGTCTTGCCCACTCTGTGTTACCTTTATGCTCAGAGTCTCACAAAATGCTGTGTATGTCACCTCCATTTCTCTGTAGATACCCTTGACTTGTCAAGTTCTGGATAAATAATGCCTAAATGTTGGTTTTCATTAATATAATATTGGTGCTTGTTTAAAATGGTTATTCGAAGTTTCCATGTAGATTTGGGGTCACTAGGTCTTGGGTAAGACTTGGGAATCTGAAATTTCAGCACACATTGGAGGTTCCTCTGAGGAAGATATTGCTCTAGAAACAGAATTTGGCCTATGCTGCACATATACTGCTACTCTCCATGGTGGCAGTTTCCCACTTTTTAAGGCAGAGAAATTTTTTGAAGTGAAATCTTTGTGTAATTCCAGTATATTAGAGGAAAGCAGAGACTCATTGATGGCATATTATACTTACAAACACATTAAAAGGGATGTTTATGCATATTAGAACTAAAATTTAGAATCACAAGATAATTTAGAAACATCTAAATTCAAAACCTTTCCTCTTTTAATGAAAAAATGGACAGAGGGTTACCCCAAATTTTCTAGCTCTCAGAATAGAATTTCAATTATTTTTTAAGTTTATTTATTTATGTTGAGAGAGACAGAAAAAGAGAGAGAGGGAGGGAGGGAGGAAAAAAGGGAGGGAGCACAGCAGGGGAGGGGCAGAGAGAGAGGGACAGAAAATTCTAAGCAGGCTCTGTACAGTCAGCACAGAGCCCTACATAGGGCTTGAACTCACCAACTGTGAGATCATGACCTGAGCTGAAATCAAGAGTCCGAAATTTAACCGACTGAGCCACCCGAGTGCCCCTAATTCTCAAATTAGAATTTCCAGTGATCTGTTAACTCTTGTGTGTCCATTTCCTCATTCTTCATGAAGCATAAATTCATCCCATATACTTTTTTAACTGGATTGAGAAAATGGAAGAGCATCAAGAAAATATTTTTATTTAGTCTGTTCATTTTGTCTTTTCAAATAGTGAATTACATGGTATGAACAATTCAAGCCAGGGGCCTGTTCTTAGAGGTAGCGGTGGGGAAGAGTGACAATATACAATGAAGTAAATAAACAAACAGGATGATGGAGGACTATAATCAGTTTTGTGGAGAAAATGAATAAGGTGATGTGTTAAGAGAATAACTGAGGGCAGGGGATAGTTAAATAGACTTCATTTTAGTTTACACATTGGTCCTGTCAGCTTGATGGGAAGTTCATTGATAGCAAGGAGCGGAACACATTAATCTTTGCTTCCTTCACCTCCACTATGTAGCTTCTAGTATATAACACATGTGTCTGAATGTTTGTTGGATTTTTACCTATATATAACTTTTGTTCATATTAATCAGTATACCGATGAGAATGTAGCATTTTATATAAGAAGCATATAATAAATAATTATAACTACTGATTTTTTATCATTCCTTATAACATTATGTCTAAACCATACAATGGCAATGCAGGAAAGATATTGTTTACCTGCAGTTTTTTAAGTGATTGGGTAAATGTTTCAAGAATATGGATTATTGGAAGACATGGTATTTGAACCAAGGACTCCAGATTTCATTGCATCCATTATATCAAATTATTTCTCAGTAAAGTGTTTGTCAAATGTAAATAGTCACCACCACTACCTTTAACCAGGAAGTAGGGACGGGCTTATGAGGTGGTAACCTATGTTGAGATTGAAAGCATTTGTCTGAGGATTCCCATAACCCTTATAGGAAGGATCATTGTATAATTTATTTTACACACTGGCACTTTTTGAGGGTAAGAGGAGAAGTTATGGTAACTGTGCTGTGACAATTAGAGTAAACAGAGACTATCTCAGGCAAAAGAGTAGGTCTGGTTATCCCACTAAAAGGGAGGTCAACAGGGGGTTAAGCTTTTTAAATCTCCAAATGTGCATTTTCATGCACCATTTCCTTTCCTATTTTATCAATGATGTAAAGAAGGTGTTTTTATCTTCATTTCAAAGTTGAGGGAACTGAGGCCCAAAACAAGTATGACTATGATTAGTAAGTGAAACCACGGAGATGTGTAATGATCTATCAGACGCTGAAACAGATCTTCATTTCTCAGTACCAGAATAAGAACAAAGATAATAATGATAAAATTGTTTTGGTCACATATTGCGCAGAGCAAAGAATATGAAGTTAATGAAAACTATGGCAGGGATGCTACTAGGACTGCACATTTTCATTACAAATATGTTTCAAAAAATAGCGCCAGAAATAAACATCAGAGGAAGCAGATTGATGTCGCTTAGTCTTTGGTGATTGTCAAATTGGATTATATAACCTCGTCTACAAAGGTTCTAAAAAATTATGGTGATGATTGATTTGTGTATCCTCTAAAAGTATGATAATTGCTAGTCCAAAAATAATTAATGACACAGTAATGGAAACATAACGATTTTCATCCTGAAAAATACCATCCTAAAAAAAATAGGTTTGTGTTTGTTTCAACTATATCAGAACTTTTTGGATTTCCTTCTTAGATTATGTGTAAATATTCTTTAGACCTGTGGTGGCTTTAGCAGTGAGTAAACTACTCAACTTGGACAGTCAAGACCTTTGTGTCCAAGCCTCTCTAATAATGGTGAGATTTACTCTATAGATTGACTGCATGTGTATTAAAAAAGGCACCAATGATTAATCAAGGTTAAATAATTTCAGATAATAAGGAAGGAAGTAAAAAGACAACATCTTAGTTCTGTAAGTGCGTTTAAGATCTTGGATTCTGGAATTCTGAGCAGTTAATAGCTTAATATAACAATAGTAAAAACAAAAACAATGCCATTTATCATTTATTAAGCCCATATTATAAGTCAAGCATAGCGTTAACAACATTGCATTCAGTATCTCTAATTCTTAGAACACACTTCCATTTTGAAAGTGAGAAACTTGAGACAGACTGGCTATGTACATTGCCCAAGGTCATACAGCTAGTGAATAATGGATCTTGTCTTAAATTCAAGTCTGACAGCTAATTTCCTACCCCAGTCCTATTCTCCCACCTCAGATAGTTAACCATTTCTTAAGGGTTAATGACAACACATGCTGTGTGTAGAGCATGTTTATAATGTCTTTTTGAAAATGTTATCCTCTGAAATATTCAAAAATATTTAAAAAAAACAAAATAGTTCATATGTCGCTTTTGTTAAATAAAGATGATGCTTGAGTGTAATACTCAGGATTTTACCTCTGCTAGAAGTAAACCAAAAGTGCAGGTAATTTCTTTCTGGTATTTACTTACGCAGTTCATTTTTGATCCACTTTTCCATACTGTTAGAATGATTATTTTTTAACTTGTGGTCTGTCATAAACTCTGAAAGATAATTATATCATGAGATATAAAGACACAGGCTAGTTTGATGTGCCTTCTTGGAGTCAGGAAAAATATTCACACAATGGTTCTATATTTTTCCTTACACTTCTTTCTTTAGGAATGTGCACTTTGTTCAATGCCTTTAAAACATTCCTCCACTTGGGAAGACTATTCATGTTCTGTCATCCCAAAATAGTCCTTATTGGAGGGGGAAAAACAGGTAATTATCATGCACACACAACACACACATGTCCCTTTAACATTTAGTATCATGAAACATTTCTAGGACATTTCATCCTTACTTTCAGAAGAGCTAATCAAAACATTTCAATCCTTTAATGAAATGTGATAACTGATTTAAAAAATACTCCTGTTTTTAGTGGATTTTATGAAAACTAACTCAGATTTCCAAATAGTAGTTACCAGTTATTGTGCACTTTGTCTCTTTACAAACATTACACTGTTTAATTCTCTGATGCCATCAAGAGGTAGGCAGTATTGTTATGCTAACTTTATAAGTGGCAAACATGTGCCAATGAATTTAGTTAATTTACATTGTCTAGAAACTTTAACCGACACTATTAAACACTATCATACACAAGTCTTCTGAAAAAACAGAAATTATTGGACTGGTAACAAAAGATTGATAATCACTTTTGTTTTATAAATTGAAAATCTTAAGTAGTTGAATCAGTGGCAAAGTTGAAAATTAAACTCCCATATGCCGTCTTTTGAAAGATATAGATTATTTGGAAAGCAGTGATGTTTTATTTATTTATTTATTTATTTATTTATTTATTTATTTAAATATAATCTATTGTCAAATTGGCTAACATACGACACCCAGTGCTCATCCCAACAAGTGCCTTCCTCAATGAGCACTGACGTTTTAAACACAAGTAAATATAATGTATTCCCCCATTTGTCGTTTTTTGAAAGATATAGATTATTTGGAAAGCACTGATGTTCTAAACACAAGTAAATATAATGTAAATTTTCTTATGAAGACTATTGAAAAATTAGACAAATTGACAATATTAAATAGGTATTTGGTATATATCTGTATAAATAATGACAGTAAATCTGACAGGCTACTTAAGAAGACTGTCATTCCATGGACTACTACAAACAGAATTATTTTTCATTTCGTGAGCAAATATAATTATAAAATTTGGTGGTAAAAGAATCTGGGATCAATTGTCCTGCCACAGGGTTCTGCTATCAAAAATACCACGAAGATAGTGCCCATGGAATTTATTCCTGCGCACATTGAGTAAGGACATTCATATGCTTCAGGGATTAAATCCATCAGTCCAAGGGTGCATGAATAAAATGTGAATCATTCTGTCGATAGTGAAGGAGATGGTGATTGGTGGTATTCACACCTTTCTTAAATCATATGCTGATAATACAGTAAGTGTATTTTCTCTTTTAAGTTTTTCTGCTTGAGATGTTGCTCATAAGGGAGAAAAGGTAAAATTGTTCTCTTAAAAGAAAACATACACTCCATTAAAACTGAAAGTATATTTGAAATATAAGTTCCTTTTCAAATTTAAAATAATTTTCTTTCAGATCTCAGAACATAATAAAAGATTCATCGCATATTAGAAGTATGCCAGGCCATGATATTTGCAGTGCTTTCTTTTACTTTCCATAATTTCCTACCATTGCTCCAGCTGTAGTGACATATTTTACACAAAAAAGACATTCTATATAATACATGGAAATATATGCCCTGTGTTTTTTTAGTATATGCAGTACTGTGCCATAATGATCAACCTGTCTTTAAGATGTTAATGGTGTTGAGGAGACAAGACTAACATCCATCAATAATTAAAGAAAAACAAAAAGCATATGCCAAAGTGCTGAAACATGTGGTATAAAGACTATATGTGATATAATACTTGAGAGAAGAAAAGATTGTTAAGTGTTAGAAGATTATTCATGATATCTGCAAGCTCCTTTCATATGTCATTCTTTGAGTCTACTACTTGCTACCTGAGTCAACTTGAACAGGTTTTTATACTTCTCTGCGCCTTAGTGTCTTTACCTCTCAAAGATGTAAAGACAGACATGTCTACATGACAGATTTTATTTTAAAGAATAAATAAATTGGTATAAATTGAATGTACATTCAATACATAATACTTCCATGTCAATGAAGATGATGATGGCAGGATTCATTTAAGTAGTAAAATGTGGAATCTAGAATGGACAGTGGGGAGAATGGACAGTAGACATTAAGGAAGATGATAAAGTACTTTAAATATTTACTACCAAGAAAAAAAATGGATTAGTAAAGTGGAAACTAGAAAGTATCAAAAGTCTAACAAAGGTGGATTTAACTCTTAACTCTGACAATTGTCACTATTTGTATTTTCAAGCAATTTAATTAGTCTAGCTGATTGGTGTTCTCATCATGGAATGGGATGGAAACACATCACAGGGATATTTTGAAAGGCATATGAAAAAAACAGCAAAAATATCTGTTGTGTTCAACAAGGCTAATTTTCACGTTAGGTGCAGTAGGCATAGTGCCTAGGGCCCATGATACATTTAGGAGGACACAAAGTGTTCTAATTTTATTTCTTCTAAAATCAGAAGAAATATTGAATATAAAAATAAATAGATAATAATAAATAAACCTGATTTATATTAATTTTACACCAATTAAGTTGTAAATATAACTTTTAGTTTGTATGTGTATGTATATGTATGGGGAGAGAGAGAGAGAGAGAGAGAGAGAGAGAGAGAGAGAGAGACATTGAGAGTGAGAAGCTTTTTGTTTTGTTTTGTTTTTGTTTTTGTTTTTTTTAATGGAGAAAGAGCTCCATGAAGGCAAAATGACTAGTGTCCACACAAATCATAATGGCATAATAGGATGTAGTGTGCAGTTCCATTATCGCCTCACTTTATACCTAGTCAACAGAAGAGGGATGGCCATGAGAAACACAGAAACACAGATTTTGAGCTCTGATGCAACCACACCTGAAACACAACAGCCCCTACCCTTGAAGTTATCTAAAAACATACTTTTCATTGTTTAATTTAATTTTCACTGTGTTTTCTGCAACCCAACATATCCTAATAGATACAACTAATATTCGTCAATAATGTTTGCTTTAATCATCACAAGTATAATTCAATGTCTCGCTTTCACCATAACTGAAATGTCTTCGTTTAACATTTACATACCATTAAATATTTTAAGAATTAAAAACAAACAAAAATTAGCTGTGTATGATGAAAATAATGCTTAGAAAACCTCACTCAGTTTTTCATCAATTATATAAGTATATCCAGGTACTTGATACACAGGAAATCGTTAAAATTCCACACCCATTGCTATTTGGTAGCACCTCAAACCTCCCAAGAGGCTCTCACTGTTGTCAACTGTGGTCCCTTCTTCACCCCTTCCTCTGGTGCCACAGTAGTCTCCACCCAGCATGTGCATGTGGCTCTAGCAGCCCCCAGAAACAGTTCTTCTTTGGAGAATTTGCAACATGTTCTCCTCCATGGTCCAAATGCTTGATTAGAGGGAAGGCTGGCATAGGAAAGGGGAAGGCCTAAGAAGCACCACAAATAAATACGTTTTTGTCTGGTACAGAAGTACAAATAGGACCAAAGTTTGAGTATCTACTGTCCATTCTCTTCTTCTGAGAGCATTAACTAAAATTATGAAATGGCTATAGATCCAATCAGCGTGTTAGTAGCACACCTATAATTCTTAAAATGTTTGTTCTTAAATAGAAATTGCAAGTACTTTTGAAAAATAATTAAGACTATAAAGATGAAATAAGGGTCTGGTCCTTAGGATAGCATGTTATTTTCTTCTATATTTTTCCTGGAGGGATTTAGCTAACAATACCACCATTATCCTTAAGAATTGTTACATTTCTACTCTGCAAGGAAGTTTAACTGCCAAATGCCTCTGAAGTTTGGACCCCCCTCTCTTTTTAATTGTTACTGAAGTCAGTGTAATCATTGACAAAATGTATAGTTACAAGTTGATTTTTCTTACCACTTAAAAAAATGATCTTACAGCCTGTATTTCTCTGATAAGGAAAAAAAAAACTGCATTCACTCAGTATGACTAAATGCTTTGTAATATATCAATATCAAGTAAGAACTATCCTCTAAAAGCATTGTAGCACAATGAAAGCTTCTTTGTCTTAGAATCCGTGCATAGAACATGACAGCGAAGAGAGTCAGTGGACACAGACCACTTTAATTTTTATTGATAGTATGATCACAGGTGCATTTTTAATTATCTCACTACATTGCTTTCCCCATCAACTGTCACTAGTAATTTCATAGAGCAAACATGTTACCCTTATGACATTACAGAACACAATTCAGAGTCGTTTAGGATGCTTGCAGATTGACAAGTGCCTTCACCTTTTGATAGAATACAAGGGAGTCAACGGACTTAGGAAATTAGGTGCCAATCATGTTTGTAACCTAGAGGTGAGGAGCAGCAGGAGCAAGGAAATCAAGAATATTCAAGTTTTCTGCATTCGTTTAGGGGCTACTGCTAAAACCATGTAATCTAGGGCACCTAGGTGGCTCAGTTGACTAAGTGTCAGACTCTTGATTTGGACTCAGGTCGTGATCTCACAGTTCGTGAGATCTAGCCCCACGTCAGTGCAAAGCCTGCTTGGGATTCCATCTCACTCTCTCTCTCTCTGACCCTCTCCTTCTCGCTCTCTGTCCCTCCAAATACATAAATAAACATTTTTAAAAATTAAAAAAAAATCACATAGTCTAAAGAAAAAATAGGCAAAAAATGTGTCTTACTGGCATTGGCTATTAGGTGGGGAGAAAAACATGATATTTTAGTTTTTTGCTCTGTAACGGGTCTCACAGAATCGTCAATAACTGGTGCTTGCAGTGATGATACCCAAGAATAGAGAAGACTTTGGATGCTCTGAGCCTAAAGAATCAGTGATTAATTTCCTGGGTTTATGAACTCACAGATAAAGAAGAGAGTGGTGTTTATTTTTTAATCATGCTATATTCCTGTCTGTAAAAATTTGCTGTCTGTTTGGCATGTATAGGAACAACCCACTTCTCTGAGGTTAAAAAACAACAAAACAACTAAAAAATTCTTTCATATTTTGCTATGTTTCTTTTGTTATGTTTTCTAAAAACCAGGGTAATAGGTCTTCTGTGTTAAAAGAACAAAGAAACATCATTTGTCTTTACTATTTTTCCTGGCTAAGTGATTTTTCTATACCTTAAAAAAATAACAATCGGCTACATTTTATATTAGAGTGAAGAAAAGTATTTAAGCATTGGAAATAAATAATGAATTAAGAAAAATCTAATTTAAACAACCCACATGTCAATAGATAGACAACTGAATTTTTAAAATGTGGTATATCCATATAATAGAATACTATGCAACAAAAAGAAGGCAAACTTACTAGCACATATATTAACCAGAAGAATCTCAAAAACTTCTTGTTGAATTAAAGAAGACATTCACATAAGTACATACACTGTTTGATTCCAGTTATATGAAATTTAAAAGAAGAAAAAATTACATCATGGTGATAGGGTCAGCACAGTAGTTAGCTCAGGAAAGTGGAGGAGGGGCAAATTTTTAAGGAAGAAAGGCAAAGGAACTCTCTTTGCATATGGGAATGAAATAAATCTTCATATGGATGGTGGTTACATGCATATATACATATGTAAAATTTGTCAAGGTGTACACTTAAGACTCATGTATTTTGCTGAATCCAAATTATACCTCAATTAATAAAAAGCAGAAGAAACATCTTACTGCATTAACATTGGTTAACATTCATTCACCACATACATAATTTACTTCCCATAGTCCTCACAATAACCCTATGCAAAAGACAGTTAGTGGTCCAATTTTTAGATGAGAAAGGAGGCACAAGAAAGATAAAACTTTCCAAGGTTACATAGCTAGTGCATTGCATAACTAAGTTCAGAATTCCAACTGTCTAGTTCCAGGGTCTACAGTCTTGACCACAAAGCCATTTTGTTTTTCCCTATCAGGGTCCTATAGATCTGTTTTTAATTTGTAGAGGAGCTTCATGTAATAGAAAACAGCAACAGGGTTGTCCAGAGAAAAACAGTCATTAGCAGCATCAAAGCAATGGCAAATGAATGCAATAAACCATCAATGACCAGGTTTCTGGGCTTTAAATAATTTTCAGTGCATGAATTATACATATGGATGTGTAATGCTTTAATGGTAAATATCACATTGTTCCCCAAGTGTATTCAAGATAAGCCATTTGTTGCAGTTTTTCAAAGATCAATGGATGTTAAAAGGAGTCAAACAGCTGTTCTTTCAGGACTTCTCTCTCCACTTTTGAAATAATCTCTACCATGTTATCAGAACACTTTTACATGTCCTGAAAAATATTATGGGGGGGGGGTGGTAAAACCGAAGCATAATCCATTATTCTAGATTTAATCTCTCAGCATGATTTACCAAGTAAGAAAATATGACATTGTAGCCCTAAATAGAAATAGATTTTTTATTATAGGGTACCAAATTTGCTAAATTTAGAAGAGATGTTCTGGAATGAAAAGTAATATACACAAGTGCATTTAGTTAAATAATAACATTCATTCCATTTTCCCCAGCTTCCAATTTTGTTGGTTATTTGCAGCTAATGTGGTTGCTTATTCAGCAATTAAATTAAAATAAGAATTTGCTCAACTTTCTGCCATAAATCCACAAAATTCCCTACCTCCCCCACCCCCACATTTTCTTCTTTCTTCCTCTAAAGTAGAGTCATTCTGCTACAAGATTTATACCTCCAACCTTACTCTGGACCTACCTAATCCTGCCTGTCCCTGTCACTCAATGGATTAATGTCACTTTGCTATTCCTGATATCCCACTTCCCTTTATTCCTCCTTCCTATCAGCATTACACCTCCCCAAAATCTCACCTTAAAACTCTCTTGGATTCATGTCTCCGTGTGACCTCCCCACTGCCATTTTGCTTTCCTTTCACAGAAAACCTTCTTGACTATATTGAACATTCTTTACCTTCACATCCTCAGGCAAGGATCTCAGTCTTCTGCAATCTCTTCCAGCCCATGACTTCACTGGAAACAGTACTCCCAAGGCACCAATGTTCTCCTTATTGCTTCCTGTGGACATTTTTCACTAATCCTTCTGGTTTTCAGTATTATTTGCTGCTTATGAACAACTTTTTCCTTGATTTTTTTTTTCCTTTGGTTTTAGTACACTCTCCTAGATTTTCTCTCGAAGATGTCTAGAGGCATCTTCACAGGAGGTGTTTTTTTTTTCCTACTTCTTTCTCAAATGTTAAATTCTTAATTGTTTGTAAGATTCAGAATAGTATTTCCATGGGACATCAGCCTGTCACAGCACCAGAATCCTTCACCTGAATAATTTCCACTCATCCTCAGCTTTCAGATTAAATGAGGCTTCTTCAAAAAGGCACTCTCTGAATCTAGGTTACTCATCCTCCATAAGCTCTCTTAAAATGTAATATTTCCCCTATTATGACATTTAACATATTGTATTGTAATTGCATCTTTTGTCTGTATCTTCCGTATTCCTCTCCAGCTCCATAAAAGTATGGATCATGCCTGCTTTTCATTTCTAGATGTATTCCCTAAACTTAGCACAGTGTCTTCCAAATGGCAGGTACTCAAAATGTCAAAAGACATTTGTCTCTTCTGGTCTCAGTACCATATTATTTTAAGTGTTATAGTTTAATAATAAAATATGGAAATAAGACCTCATTCATTTTTCTAATTCAAAAATATTTTAGTTTTTCATTCTTCATTCCAAGATTTGCTTTAGGATAAAATTTCCAAGTCAATTAACTAAACCCATTGAGATTTTGACTGGGAGTTAGCTATATCTATAAACTAATTTAGAGCAATTGACACCTTCAGGGTATAGTATTTAGTTTTCGCATTCAATATTGTGTCTTTCCATTTATCTATGATTTTTATATTATAGTAAGAATGCCAGAATTTTCTTTAGATAGGCCCCACACATACCTTGTTAATATGTTATGGGCTTTATTGTTATTGAAAAGGGTATTTGTCATTACATTTGTCAGTGAGATACTTTCCTCATTTGTATACATGTGATGTAGTTTAGTGTTTAGGAACACAAGCTTGGAGCTAAACTTCCCAGACTTAAATCTAAACTCTTGTACTTACATACTGTATAGCTTTAAGCAAATTATTTAACTTCACTTTGTGTGTGTGTGTGTGTGTTTCCTGAAAAAAGTTACTTAATGCAGGATTGTTATGAGAATGAATCAATATGTAAAAAAGGCTTAAGTAGTTCCTAATATACAGGAAAATGTTCAATAATGATAATGATTATTAACAAGCAATTTTGCTCAATTCTCTTACCTATTCCAGGTTTCACAGTATATTCTCTTGGATTGGGTAGTAAAAGTAAAACAGATGAGCAAATGGAGTTTAATCTTATTGGAGAAAACCTAGCAGCCAGTGTAAAACAAAAGCCTCACAACTATCCCATGTTTTTACACACTAATTTCTATCAATCACTCACTAAAGGCTGATGCTGGGGCAGAAACCCTTTGATGTACTAAAGGTCAAGTTGATACTAGCAGGGTGCCAATAGACTCTGCTATAGTTATTTACCTGAGATATATTTACCCATTCTTTCAAATAGATATGATAAATTACATAGTATATATTTCAATTATGCCTGAGGTGCTTTTATATTCTTAGATTTAAAAATTATTTTTAATGTTTTATTTATTTTTGAGAAAGAGAGAGAGTGTGCATGGGGAAGGAGCCGAGAGAGGGAGACACAGAATCGGAAGCAGGCTCCAGGCTCTGAGCTGTCAGCACAAAGCCCAATGAAGAGCTTAAATCCACGAACTGTGAGATCATGACCTGAACCAAAATCAAAAACTTAACCGCCTGAGCCACCCAGGTGCTCCTATATTCCTAGATTTTATACTTGTTAAAAACTTCTATCAGTTGAATAATACCACCTACTGAATGTTTCAACATTTACTGAAATGATTGGATATTTTTCTATGTGTAATGCTAATGTTATGTATTTGATTAATGGTACATTAATATATTTTAATATATGAAACCATCTTTAAGTTTTCCAAATGAAATATGACCCCCTAAAGTAGTTTAAAAATGTTTTTGTTGCAGCTTACATGAATTTATTTAGGATTTTTCTATTTAAATTTCTAGGTAAAGATGACCTTTATTTTTCTTTTTTTTTTTTGTTCTTAAAAAGGTTATAGAAACTGTAATGAAGTGCAGAGAGTTGTTAAGTATCATACAACATATTTACTACTTCTTTATTATACTATTAGTATACCTTGGCAAAATACTAAATGAACCAAATATATGTTTATGTATGTATGTGTGTGTGTGTGTATATATATATTTATATATATATATATATATATATATATATATATATATATATGATTTATATTGTTATTTATAAATGAGGAATATCTTGTTAAAACTCACAGTAATGATTTGAGGGGCTAAGTAGGACCTGAATAGGCTCTAGTATTGATATACTACAAAAGTATGTAAAAGAAGGAATCTTCAAATGAATTTATATTTTTATTCAGAATTAAGCAAGTATATAACTGTGGTATATTTGACCAATAATCTAAAAAATATTTTTCCATTATTGAAACATAGATAAGATCAGTATCTTTTAATTCTCATTATTTCCCAGAGTAATAGCCATTCATTGTATGAACATAGATCAGTAAAAGAATGTTGAAAACTGCCTGTTCCAGCAAGCATAGTTCCTTCCACTGTTAATGATACAGACTTGATTCTTATAATATATGTGGTTACCTTTCCAGATGCAATTGTGTCTAGACAGGATCCATTCCCTTATTAAATGGCTTTCTACTCCAGTTTTAGTTCAGGTTGAAAACTAATTGATACTGGAAACTGTCTCTAAAAATGCCTACTATTTGGTATGCAAAGTGTAGAGTCTGACCAAACTGATGACTAAAATGTGCATGCGCTTTATGAATTGGAATAGAAAGTAAGTCCTTACCTAAATAATACCTTGCAATTAAGTAACATCTTCGCATTTGTAGAAGTGCTTTATCATGAGGTTTTTATATTATTGCCAGTATAAACCTTTGTGGTAGTTTTTCTTGCATTGTAAGGCAAGTTGAACCACTATTACTGTTCTCTCTATTTTGCAAAATGAATGGAGACAGAAGGATCATAGCTAGATCCGAATCTGAGTCTTCAGTGCTATAACCAGTGTGCATTCCACTACACTGTAAAGTATTTATCACCACTAGGGGGAGGGAGGCATTGTTCAACATCCTGTCACTCTGGAATATAGGTAACTGGTACAGTAATTCTTTAGAAGCAATTCCACAGTATAATGGATGGTGACAAAATTACCTCTGCCACTCTTCGTCAAAAGACCTAAGTAGACAACTCACTTTGATGCCATACTTTTTACTATACCCTAAGAGTTCTGACTTTAGCTTGGCTTTCCCACTCAGCAGTATTGGGAAGCAGCTGAAGAACTTTATTTCTTTTTTCATGTTCTCAGTTAGCTTCCTTAGCTCACAGGACACTGAAATTCCCAAACCTACATGACTTGTCAACCTACTGTTAGGTCTTTAATCAAACACAATGAGCCAAGTGTTTGTCTGTGACACAGTTTCATTATCTGCCAACTAGATGTAATAATACCTCCTTGTTTTAGTGTTGTTAAAATAGATGGCATAGATAATTTTAGCATGCTACAAAGCACGTAGCCAGCTCTCAATATATGTCATGGTATTATATCATGGTAGCAATAAAATTGATCCGAAGAGTGGCAGCAGGACAGAGTAAGAACAGTGGGATGGCCCCTCTCTTGATCCTGTCAGATATTAACTTTGACTTTTGGCCAGAACCTTCGCATATCAGGGACTCAGTTTTCTCATCTGTAAACCATGCAGGTTAATTGTGATGATTTCATACATCCTTTTCAGTACTAATATTATTGATTTCTATATAATGAATAACATCATCTTTTTGCCTGAGATAATACTTCTCAGTTTTGCATGTTGGAAGTGTTTTCACTGAAGTCCATGAAGGAGCCAAGAAATCGTTTACTTCCTGAGAGAAGTTTCATCTCCTAGCTGCTTCCTTCTAGTAGTGTCTGTCTTTGTTCAGTTGTTTCAGTGGTCACAGTTCTAGGATTTCAAATTAAAAATAAAATTAGGCTATTGAAGTGGCATTGTACAAGAAGAGAAGTGATTTTATTGCTGAAGATCCCTCCTGTATTATGCAATCTTGTAAGTCAAATATGAATGTTGACATAAATGATATGTTGCATAAGTACAGGAGTCACCGATAGAGCTGTGACTTCTAAAGATCCAGAAAGATAAAAAGTAAATCCGTGCTGTAATTTAAATCCAGGTTATAAACTTGGACTCCACCTGGGGTTTAGTTTAGGTATAAATTATCATATCTCAGCTCAAGGAACTTTCTCCAGAGACTTTTATTCGCACTTCATTGACATTTCAGTAAACAGTATTTAGGAAGTGGATATGAAATTCTACTTACTTGGCCTTTGTGGCAGGCAGATTTACTAAAGGGAAAAAACATCTTTAAATGATGAATATGGTATAAGGAAAGTTATTTTGAGATTGCAGAATTTTATATAAATATTTATTTGGACAAATTTAAATATCACATTATAATTGTCATTCAGGAACATTATGCCACTGATTTGAGCAGTAAGATGTTACACAAATAGAATAATGAACATGGGCACACTTAAATGTAGTGAGTAATTATATGATAGGAAATTGTCTTTGTGGTAAATACAGAATGATTAGACATTAGAACATATCTGTGTGCATAACCTGAAAGTGTCCTTTATAAAAAACAATCCATACCTAATCACAATTAAAACAATACCTTCAGATCTATAAATACTTTGTTTTGAACTTCTTATGCTTATATTCTGGCTATCTTTCTTTATCAATTGTTTTCTTGTGAGCTCAAAAGAATTGGTATTATAGCCATCATTTAAGACTAGAGCTAAATTCTTTCTCAAGGCAACTAAGTAAATCAATATGGAGCACACACTGGAAGAAAAATCCTGTTATTTTTCTGCTATGATAACCATGGCACTCAGATACTAAATTACTTTACATATTTCTCATCTTGCTTACAAAAACACTCTGATGTAATCAAAACATATCATATGATCCCCTTTTAGTAGATGAAGAAACAGGTCTACAAATTGAAGAGCCTGCTCAAATACGTGTTCATTGTAAGCAAAAGGAGATCATGAAATCTGACTTCTAGTTTGTGTACTTTTTACTACAGCACACTTGCTTTTCTTATATGTTCTGCTATAAGACAAAAATTTCCAAATATACTGAATTCTATTTCATCCAACAGTAATCTACTGTTATTATAATCTTGACCATACCACATGTTTTTGAGTTGTGTTGGTATGTATAAAATAACTCATTCATGTTTATATATCTAAAAATTTAGACATTGGGGCACCTGAGCGACTCAGTTGGTTAACCATCATACTCTTGATTTCGGCTCTGGTTCTGATCTTGCAGTTCATGTTTGAGCCACAGGTAGGGCTCCATGATGATAGTGCAGAGCCTCCTTGGGATTATCTCTCTGCCCCTCCCCCACTCGTGCTCTCCCTCTCTTTCTCTCTCTCTTTCTCAAAATAAGTAAATAAACTTTAAAAAGAAGTATTACACCACTGAAAAAATTTTCAAAATCCAGACATTATTTTTGGAGTGAGATTGGCTGATTTAGGTGCTGTATAATTATCATTTTTTAATGAGTCAGATTGGTATATGGGCAAACACAGTACACAGCAGGCACTCCAAAAACAACTTAGTATAAGACTGTTTAGAGTATAGGACTGTTCTCATTCAAGAGTCCTGAAAAAATACACTGAAACAAAACACTAACACATAGTGTTAATACACTCCAGTATACAGAACTCTCCCAATGAAAAACTGTGCATGATTTGCTGCTTTCATTTGACACTAACTCATAAATAAAAGATAAGAGGGTAATGAATTATAGTTTGTAAACACCAGAGCCAAATAATAACTGTTGATTGCTAATAAACTGCAGTGAAAACTGATCCATACCAAGCAGAAGTGATACTGCAGCAATAAACATTTAGGAGAGAACTGTACATTAATAACAATTCTTGGCCTGTCCCTTGAATATTAATTCTAATGTGCATAGTTTTGTTTAAAAGAAATTTATAAAACTCTTTGAGTAGAGCTTCAAAAACCTGTCAGAAACTCACTTTTGCTCCATTTCTCAGTTGCTTTCCTATTCCTGATATTTTTCAATTACCTTTCATTCAGAAGTTATTTTATGAAAAGAAATAAGATGTTAAATGCTACCATCTAATATTACAGTGTCACCTCTTCTTCCAGCCATGGTAGAGAAAGTGGTACTGAGTTTTCCCTCCTTGTGTAAATAATAATAAAGTTGCACAAATCATAAAAAGCGTATATTTTTAGCATTGGACAATATGCAGTTCAAGACCATGAGTTTTGGGGAAGAACAAAATGAGCCTTCTACATTTCCTTGAATTTCTTCCTAAAGCTTTTCCTAAAAGCAACAGGAGGAGGTAGAGTCCCAAAACACAGTATATCACCGAACTGAGAAGACAAGTACTGGAGTTAAGTGCTGCTAAGCTAGCTGGATTTCATTGGCCAGGGTACTGGAAAACAGATCTGTGAATACAGTACTACCTAAGTGTGTGGGATGGCTCACTATTGGTCTTTGGCCTGTATGTAAATAAACAGATCTTCCCTATAGGAAATGCTAAAGGAAGTCCATCATACAGAAGGAAAAGTATCATACATGGAGATGTGGATCTATAAGAAGATCTATATTTATATGGGTAAATACAGACGATTTTTTCTCTTCACTTAGTTTCTTTAAAAGAAAAATGAGTATTTAAAGCAAAAATAATCAAGCTGCTTTTTGAGGATTATGAGGTATATAATTAAAGCATTTGGCCACAGCACAAGGGATGATGGTAAAAACTGATATTGTTTGATGGTACTTATATTTTACATCAAGATGTTCATTATCAATCTTAAATATGTATTAATAAGTTAAAGGACATGTATTATGGTCTCTGAATCAGTCATTAACAACCTACAAAGAACCAAAGAACTGGCTAAAAAGCTAGTTAGGAAGCAAAATGAATTCCTAAAAGATATTTAACTGACCAAGCCAATGCAGGAGAAGAAAAGCAGAGAAATAAATAAAACCAATAAAAATTATGAGGCAAATGTTTAAATCTAACCATGTGAATAATTACGTAAAATGTGAATGAATTAAAAGCATTCCTAATGATTGTCAAATTAGACAAATCAGTATCACTCAAATACTTTCTGTCTTAACAAGATAATACCTTAAATGTAGAAACACTGATAGATTAAAACTAAAGGATGCAAAAAATATACCATGAGGGTAGCAAGTAGAATCAGAAACAGTAGCCTCCAAAACAAGGATTATTAAAAAAGTAAAATCTTTCATAATGATAAATAGTTCAATTCATCAGGAAGACATAACAATTATAGATATATATGCACCCAATAACAAAGATTTTATATGTGTATGTATGCGTATGTCTGTATATGCATGCATGTTATGTGTATATGTAATATGCATATAAAATAGAAAAAAAAACAAAATAGCCAGATTAAAATGAGAAATAACAATGCCTCAGCAATAGAGATTTTATCTTTTTCAGTATTTACAAAAAAAAAACCTAGTCCCTCCAAAAATCACTAAATACATAATTTTGATAATTGACGTATATAGAATACATGAAATATTCACCAGAATAGACGGCATACTGGTCAATAAAACTCAACACCTTACAAAAATTGAATCTTATAGAGTATATTTTCTTACCACAACATAACTAAATTGTAAATGAATAAAGACAAGAAATCAGGCAAGACTCTGTATTTGGAAATAAAGCAACATAATTCCAAATATCTATGAGTCAAATAAGAAATCATAAAGAAAATTAAAAATATTAAACTGAACAATAGTAAACACACACACACAGAACATTTGGTAGGGTGCCTCTGAAGCAGTCATGTAGAGTGAGCAACAGGAAATCTTATATATTGCTATTGGGGGTATAAAATTATAAACTACTTTGAATAACTGTTTGGCACTTTATGGAGTTAGACACTCACTGAGTATATGGCTCAGCAATTCCACAACTAGCTTTTTACCCAAGAGAAATAAAAATATATGTTCACAAAAAAGAATTATATAAGAATGTACATTGCAGCTTTATTCATAATAACCCCAAACTGTAAACAATCCAAATGTACATCTTCAAGATGATGGATAAACAACTTTTGGTATATTCATATAATGTTTATTTAAAATGGAGAAAAATGGGGGCGCCTGGGTGGCTCTTTCGGTTAAGCAGCCGACTTCGGCTAGGGTCATGATCTCGCGGTCCGTGAGTTTGAGCCCCGCGTCGGGCTCTGTGCTGACAGCTCAGAGCCTGGAGCCTGTTTCAGATTCTGTGTCTCCCTCTCTCTGACCCTCCCCTGTTCATGCTCTGTCTCTCTCTGTCTCGAAAATAAATAAACGTTAAAAAAAATTAAAATAAATAAATAAAATGGAGAAAAATGATATTATATAACAACAAGTATGCATTCTAAAAACATTATGCTGAAGGAACTAATTCACTCATAAAAGAATACACAACATATGATTCCATTTATATAACATTCCAGAACAGGAAAAAAATATTCTATTCTATGGTGATAGGAATTAGAATGGAGTTGCCTCTGATGATGGGGACTGACTAGAAAATGATTCAGTGAACTTGATTGGGGGTTTGGGCATACAGGTGTATATATTTGTTAAAATTCCTTAAATTATGTCCTACGGCCTTTGTATCTCACTGGATGTAATTGTTTTGTTTCAATTTAAATAAACACATGAAGAAATAATGACAAAGGAGAGATTTGTGTGGAAGCTATTTTAAATATAGCTTGCCAAATTTGTCATTTGCTCTAGATCGCATTTTCTGAAGGTTATTGTTTTAGCTATATCTTTTAGTAACAGTATTGGCTTTTATATAGACTGGTTTCACTTCGGGCACTTATTCAGAGAAGGTAATTTTTATTTCTCTCCTTATTAGAGGTGTTGAAGCACACCACACATTTTAGATGAGATATGTAGGTCATGCCGTGGCAAAAACCTCAACCAAAATTTTCAGTGGTTTAATGAAAGGAAATTTGTTTTGTTGTTTTGATATTTATTTATTTTGAGAGAGAGAGCACTAGCCGGGGAGGTACAGAAAAAGAGAGAGACAGGTAATCCTGCACTGTCAAAGCAGAGCCTGACTTTAATTCAACCTTCATCGTAATTACTCCATAAGAACCAATGGGGCTATAAGAGCACCAAACCTAGGAATCCTCTGACAGGACTGTGGTAGAGCTGCAAAGTAAGGCAGAGTGTAGCCTAAATCTTTTTTCTACGATTTACAAAGACATTTCTATGTGGAGAAGCTTTTTATTTTTTGTCAAGTTATTTTCTTTTAAAATTTTATACCTATATTTTTATTTATTCAGAATATACTTTAAAATGCCTTTACCCAACATACATTGCTAAGTCCTGAATACCGGACGTTTGAATATAAGACTTCTACTGTACTCTGCAGGTAATTCATATGCTTTATGATATCCTACAAGGCACTGAATCGTATGACTCCTGTCTCCTCCATTCCAAACCCATCTCCCAACACACGATTACTGTACTTCAGCAGTGCTTTTGCATATCATGAAAAATTCCTCTCTGAGGCTTCAATTTATTTTTTTTTCTCAGCCTAAAAGTTTCTCCACTAATGCCTATCCCCCCAATTTCATACTTGTCTCTTTATCTTTTTACCTTGTTAATGTAAGGCATGTTGTTCTGTCCCTCAACCAGTATGCTTTCTTAAAAGCATCACCTATGTCCATGAGGACAGAAATCAGGTTGGAATTACTTTCACTGGCACAGAAACAGGATACATAAGCTCTTGAATGAATAGGTGTAGGCAAACAAAAGAAAGATCTGTGAGGTAATGAGGTACAAATAATCAACTCAAGAATTTATCTCAATAACAATATAACTCTACAATTGTATAATAATGATTTAGAATTTTCAATAATATCTCATTAGGTCCATCATACTTTATTTTTATAGTATCTTTCTGAAGTAGGTAAATTAGCATAATTTTCTCCATTTTACACGTCAATAAAGTAAAGCCCTTAGAACTTTGGTGAATTACCCTAAATCTTAGAAGTAAACATTTATAAAGTGTGACAGACTGCAACCTAAAAACAAAACCCATTTCTTTTTTATTCCCCTCTGCCCCCCTTGGCCCAAACCTGACTTCACTTCCCAGCCTCTTTCGCATTGGGTGTGCCCCTGTGTCAGATCTAGAAAACAGAATGCAGGAGAAAGTGAAATAATTCCAGGCATAACCCATTATGTTCTCTCATGCACTATCTTCCACCATTTTTTCCTTAGCCAGCTTGATACAAGCGCAGGGAACTTGGAAACCATGGGATAGCTTTGATATAACTACACTATAGAAGATTGGATCTTCTCTATTCTTAGAGAAGTACCTACCAGTTAAGAGAATGCATTTCATAATTTATATGACAAGAAATATAGTTCTATTATGTTTAAGCCAAGTTACCCTTACATGTAGACTTGAGCATGTAGCCCATCTTCTGAAGTTCCTTTCAGTAGGTGGTTATTGCCTGACTCTGGCATCTGAATGTGTACCCACTCCTAAGGCAAACACACACACTTATATGTAATGAAGCTGTGGCAGTTACCAAATGCACTGCACTTTACAGACTTTTAGTACAGAGATTGTCTTTGACCAAGAGGTCCAGTTGTTGTGCTTTAAAATCCATTGCTTGATTTGCTATGAGAACACAGCATAGAATCAACAACTGAGTACAGCAGATATTCAAAAAAAAAAAAACAAAAAAACAAAACCTAAACAAACAAAACTCCTATAAGATTTAGGACTCCTTTCTTGACAGAGTTAATAAGCTCAATAGCTCTTAGACTAGATGGTGGTCCAGGACATTTGCCTTACTCTGCTAAGCCTATCACCTTTATCCAGGACAAGGCTAACATCACAGGTTGATGTCTCTTTTTAGCTTTTTTGATTCCTCTCAATTTCCTTTCATATAGATATATCCCCTAATAAAATCATTGCATGTTTAATCCCATCTTGACCTTTTCTCAGAGGGCATGGGCTAAAAAAGAGCTTCATTCAAGGCTAGAGCCACTGACCCTCATTGATTACACAATTAGTAGTAGATCCATGTCTTAATCCTATTCTATATCAGTTCATATTTTTATCTTTACAAATTTTTTTCAGTCATCTTAGTCTACTTTGGCATCAGGATTTTTCTTTTCCTCTTACAAAAGTGATCCAGATTAATTGTTCTATATATAGTCTAAATTGTTAGCATCCAGTGGTCAGATAGATGCTCAGCTGCACAAAATAGACTGAATTCTGAAATAAATTTGATACCAAATATTTTGTAAAAGATATTTGCAGATATTTTTATTATTTGAAATGATCAAATACTTAATAACATTCATTTTAGAAACAGTTCAAGAAAAAGTGTTATATCTCTTGTCATGTCGATGGCCACACTCTGCATTCCAAGGTGGATGGCAAGGTTTCATCTAGGCATGCTCCCACAAGAAATCAAAACAAAAATAGAAAAATTATCCCAGAGAAATAGTGTGTGTGTGTGTGTGTGTGTGTGTGTGTGTGTGTGTGCTCATCAGGTTAAAAGTGTTTCTGAAGATGCCGTTATAACCGTGATCGGTATTCTGAATTTCCTTAGGATCCCAAGAAGGATCCCATTTTCAAGACAAACCTATATTTTTCTTTCTAATATCATGTGTTAGAACATTAGAAGCTACAGCTAAAGGGATAATTACCAACAAACATCAAACTCTTAAATCTACAATATTTCTTAATTGCTAAGTAAGTAGGGATAAAATGTGAGATAGGAAAATCCTCCAATTTAAGGATGTAGGTTTAATTTTCCAGATTTAAGACATAAGAGCTTAAATGCTAACCAAAAAAAAGTTTAAACGGATATGGGAAGGGGCGCCTGGGTAGCTCAGTCAGTAAGCATCCGACTTCGGCTCAGGTCATAATCTCACAGTTTGTGAGTTTGAGCCCCGCGACGGGCTCTGTGCTGACAGCTCAGAGCCTGGAGCCTACTTCGGATTCTGTGTCTCATTCTCTCTCTGCTCCTTCCCCACTTGTGCTCTCTCTCTCTCTCTCTCTCTCAAAATAAATAAATAAAAGTGTAATAAATAAATAAACAGATATGGGAAGACTGTCTATGAATGAAGGCAAAATGTTCTAAAATTTATCTAGTCTTGCTATGCTCTCAAAACAGGCTTGCATAGATTTCAAATATAGTATTTTACCCACAGAGATTTAAAAATAAATCACATGACGGATGAATCACTGAGTTCTACTCCTGAAGCCAAGACTACACTATATGTTAACTAACTTGAATTTAAATTAAAAAAAAAAATGGTAATGGGGAAAAAATCACATGACAACCTATATATCTGTCTCCATGTTTATAATGAATTGTTTTTATGTAATATGTTTCCATTTTTCCACTCATACTGAAAACAAAAGAGAAGTTTGTAGAAAAAATCCTGAAATTTTTATCGTAAAGGGAGAACTTCAGGGAGGAAGAGCTGATTACATAGTAAAAAAAGATTTTCATAAGAATTGGAATATCTTATTCCTTGAGATTAGTTCCAGTGAGATGGAACTTTTTTTTTTTTATATATGAAATTTATTGTCAAATTGGTTTCCATACAACACCCAGTGCTCATCCCAAAAGGTGCACTTTTGATGTGGGTCTCTTGGTGTGGAAGAAATAGGAAAGTTCATATTTAGTAACATCTAGAAGATAACAGAAATGGCCTGGAGATGAAAGTATCAGATTGTTTCCAGATATCTTTTCTCAGCATATTCCCTTTTTCCTCCCTTTAATTGTCCTTGGGATGAACAATTTGAGATGGCTTAGACTAACCCAGATAGAAGTTGAAGAAATCCATATATTTTAGCAGTAAGACATATTAGGAAGTTATCTGGAACAATGAAAGTTATATGCCTCTTGCTGTGACCTCATCTACCAGTGTTGTTTGAAAGCTTTTCTTAGTTGGATCCTGAGAAAGAATAGGCCAGAAGAGTCACAGGAACAACATGAGTTGAAACCAAGACTGATTAAAAAGAATAAGAGTTGGAAAATAAATAATAAAGTTTTAATACCATGGTAAGCTGAGTAACCAGTAGTTCTATTTTTAGAAATCAATTTAAAGGATGTACTCAAAGATCATGCAAAAGCATACTTGTCTTCGTGTTTTATACAATAATCCCCAAACATTTAAGTAATATATATACCACATAATAGAGAGATGACTAACAAATTTTCATTCATCCAGAGAACTGAAATTTAGGAAATCATTAAAAATGAAGTTTTAAAAGAATTAGAATGACATTAGGAAAATGATCATAATACAGTATTAACTGATAAAAAGCAGGTTAAACATTATAACTCAAATTTTAAAAAAGAAAAAAACAAAGATACATAAGTTATATCCATTTTTCTATCACACAAAAATACAGTCATACAAATGTAAATGTTTGCATTAAATCTGCTATATATTTAAGGGTGCTAATAGGGTAATAAGATTAAAGGTGTTTATTACCTTCTATATACTTTCTTGGATTTTCTGAATTGTATGCAACAAATATGTAAAGCCTTATAATAAGAACAAAACATAATGGTAATAAGAAAAATAGTACTCAGCTAAAAATTAATTGAAAAAGAAATCAAGATGAGACAAATTCTAAGGGGATTCTATATCCTCCCTGTGGAAAGAAGGATGTACTAGGATGATCAATAAGGAAGAAAAGTAATGAATCCTTTATATTTCTCAGTAATTTATTGCAACCACTTTTGTAATCTACAGAGTTTAAAAAAAATCATCATTAGTAAAGGCAATTGGGACATTTCTGCTATCACAGTGAATGACTAACCGTATAAAGTAAACATTTATAATCTTAGTGTATACCCATTCTGATCCAGATGTGTATCAAAAACTGTTTATAGAAATGTATTTTAGATATAGATTCATTGTTCAGGTTGCTATGGTAACTATAATCCCAATGTGCCTTCCTAAACCAAGGTCTATTTGATTTTTGTCATTCTTGTCTAACAGAGCTCCAAACTCTGAGAAAATTTAAAAGACATTTGAGGAAGGGGAATTAGTTTTAAAATCTAGATCCTTTATTACCATGCCTAGAGCCTAATATTTCTGCACTATGACACATGCAAAACCTCAATGTTTATTTGATTAAACACTAATGTGTTTTAATATTTATATGGTATTTTAATAATTCGTAAGAAATCTCAACAAGTTCACACTTCAGTATTTGTACCACTGTCATTGATCTTTAGCTCTTGATCTCTCCCTTTCTCTTCCCCACCTCCATGCCCTCCCCGTCACACACACATACATCATATACACACATGTGTTTTGCAAACTTGCCAGTATTTGTGTTTGTCAAGATATATTTTATGTTTGTGGTTTGGAACTCCTCCTATACTTTCCTTATACTCCTTTATACTTTTTTATATAAGCAGTGCCCCTTTGGCTCCTGGCCTTGATTACCAACAGGTAGGCAAGAAAGCAAGCCAGGAGGTAACACATTTCTTCCCCATATACCATTTCTTCTACTTCCTGCTCACATCAAAAGATCTCTGATTAACAAACATTAGGGCTGTTTTGTAGAGTGAAAATAAATACAGTTAAATTCACATATTTCAGAGGAAAAAATGAGACTCAACAAGTCAGAATGGATTTTTCCCCATATATATGCCTCACATTCTACTTGCCAAATTTGCTAATATATAAACCTAATCATATTGTTCTTAAATTTTTGACAACGTACAACTGCTTCTCAGATAAATCCTATATTTTATAAACTATCTATTGATGATTTTTCTCCCACTACATTTGCAATCTTCTCTAAACTCCAGAAAGTACTTTTTTTTACATTCTTTTCAAGATTTTACTTGTGGCTCATCCTACCTGGAACCATTTTCATCCACACCAAGTTCCTTGCTCTTACTTCCCTCCTTTTACCTGGCTGTCTCTTACTCTTCATGCCCCAACAAGATGTGGCTACACATCTGTGAAAACTACCATAAATTATTTGTCATTGATAAGGTATCAGTGGGTGGTCTTCTCATGTACTCTCAAAGACTCTGAGTATCATCCTTTGTTGTATTTATATCAGTTTACTGAAATAAACTCTTACATATTTTCCTGTTCTACCCAATAATTTCCCAGATCATTTGTCTATTTGCTTTAATTATCTGGCTTCATTCTCTCTGGTCTGTATCATAGGAAATGTATTTCCCAGGTTCCCTTACTAACAATTTTCTGAGAGGCACTGAATGGAAAAATTAAAAAAAATAAAAATAATAATAATAAATAAATTTAAAAAAACAGAGATTAAAACCAGAAAATTTTCCCTCTCTCTCCTTCCTCAAGTGACCAAATGTCATGACAGTCTTTGCATCTCCTGTGTCTCCATCTCCCTTGAAATCACCTCTATTTCCTGCTGGAATGTGTTTAACTTGGTTTCCTAGGGGGTAGCTCTCCTGTTTTCACTAAGGAGTAGCTTTCACAGGAGTAGCTCCTGTTTTCACTAAGTCAGGTTGCTTCATCAATCCCTGTTTAGCTTCTCATCTCTTTCTTTTTATGCCATAAAAGTCCTTCTATTGGAAATTCCTAGCATAGTATGTCTTTTACTGATCAGATCTTTTTTATATTGTTGAATCAAACTGTGCTTTATAAAGCAAAAGCATAAACTTCTGAATAAAAATATGGATATTTAAATTAAAAGGGATATTTAGTTGATTTGATTTTTAAATGATAATAGTATGTGTCAAGGTACTGCATTTTCATTTAAAAATATTCAGTCTCAAAAATAATGTCTTGATTTAATAAGCATCTGATCCTTTATTTCTTTAATATTTTACTACTATCCAGTAAGAAAATACAAAGTTACTTTCTTTCCTTTTTCTAGAAAAAACAATTGCCATTCATTATTCCTCATTGGCTTTGCACACCAATTTGAGCATTGGTAACTCCTTCAGGTGCAACTATACATCCTTGAATTAAGCAATAAAGTAAAATATTGGCAAACTTTATTTTTTATATCTGAAAAACAAAGTGGCCTAAAATTTTTACATTTTTGCTTAATTGACAAAAATGGCCCAGAGCAAGCAAAGAAAGTTTAATTACTTTTGGTTTTAATTTTCTCCATTTTGTTTTTCTATTAAAAATGGAGGATTAAAGCAGGGAGACACTACAGATAGCAATGTTTCTGCCAGAATTAATAAAGTGGAGCAAGATACCAACCCAAACAAGGCTCTTGCATATAACAGAATCTATGAACAGAGGCCATGGCAAAAACTTTTCAAAAGAAATATGTCCCCTTTGGAGATAACTTTTTATTTGGCATTTTTTAAGGTTGGACATGATTTTATTTTATTTAAAAAAATCACATTGTACTTCCTGAAAAATATATATGAATGTGTAAGAGATGGAAACATCTTCCAAATACCCTCATCCTCTATAGTATAGAGTGGATATGTTGACTACTCACAAGCCTTGGCAAATTGGTCACGTGCAATGCAAAGCTTTTAATGTGAAAAAGAATCTGATAGAACTGCAATTCACCTATTGCCAGGAAGCACACAGCTGATGCTAGGTCAAAGAATATAGGTCGAATTTTCGACTATCAAGTGGCAAGATCCTCTATTATCTCTATAATGAATATCCAAGCTGATTGGCATTTAAAAAGTAATATTTATTTTTGAGACAGAAAGAGAGAGAGAGTGTGAGCTGGGGAGGGTCAGAGAGAGGGGGAGACACAGAATCCAAAGCAGGCTACAGGCTCTGAGGTGTCAGTATAGAGCCCGACATAAGGCGTCAACTGTGAGGTCATGATCTGAGCCAAAGTGGGACGCTCAACTGACTGAGCCACCCAGGTGCCCCTATTTTTTAATTTTTTTTAAATGTTTATCTATTTTTAAGAGCCAAGCTGATGGACATTTATAATACATATTGTTTGCCCAGCCTAACAAAAAGATTTGCATAATTTTTTGTGATCAAGGGAAAATAATGTTTTTTTTTCGAAAATTTACAGGTGTCAAAATTTAAATAAATGAATAAAATACACCAACAGCAACAACTAATCTCTTGCTTTGCTTTCTTTAATTCAGTATGGGTTGAATTATCATAAAGAAAAAAAAAGAATTATATTGTACATATTAAAAATTTCCCATATGTTAACTGAATCTTTAAATATATATCAATAGTTTAAATTTGCCACACTCTATAACTGAGATAGTTACATTTAATACCAAGATCCATTTCATTATTTCAGGCATTTCTGTAACGTAGGCCAAATGCTCAAAGACATTTGGCATAAAGTCAAAGTCAGATCAATTCTAAGCAATGTGACATTTCCCCCCAATAGTCAGCAATCAAATTTAACTGGGAGGACCTAAAATTGCCACTTCCATTCTTCTTGTTTATCCTTCTCTATCAGACATAAGGTACATAATCTAGCATGCAGATCATAAATGTGACCTTCATGAAACTTCCATCCAGGAGGTCAGATCATGACAAATTTTGGAAGCAACTCTCAGTCTAGTTTCTGTGGAGAGGTGTATTTCATCTCATCTCATGTCACTAGGAGTTTAACAAGAGAAACTGCTAAGGACTTATTGAACTCATGCTCTCTCTTATTCAAATAGGCCCAACAGTGTCTAGGAAAGACATAATTACATGATTAGCTATTGAAAACACAAAAGCCATCGCTTTAATTAGCATGCAAGCTTTCTTCTGACAGAATAAATGTAGAAATCAAAGATGATTGAGCAGGTGATTATTTCCATTTTTCTGGGTACATAAATGAAGGGGTAAAAGGTTATTTTTAAAAAGCTTTTTAGTAAGAAAAAAATATTTTTAAAGCAATAAACTATACCCCTAAAAAGGTAGAAGGGTTAGCCTCACATAAAATAATAGTCTTTTAATCAAGATAGTTACTTTTTAGTAATCTGTCACTGTTTCTTTTAGCTTATAGAGAACATCTAAGGCATTTCAGTGATAAAAATGCAATTTCACTTTCCAATCAAAAAAGTTAATATTTATCTTTCTCATCTCATTAATTTCTTTTTGGCAAAAGTACATATACAATTACAGTAAAAGTCACTGCATCTTGTATTCCTAGAAGATTCTTCTTTACAATTTTAAATTCTAATAGATACATTAGTTTCCACTGTTCCTCTCTTACTGGAGATTAGACATATAGACTATATTTGAGGCGGTAGAGATAGTTTAATTGGTTTATTCAATAATAGGATGTATTGATTTAATTGATTTATTCTATAAGGCCCAAATATCTATCGTAAGTCTACAAGTTGGTTTCTGTGCTATTCTCTTTACAGTGTAAGGCCAGATATCTTGTTTTCCATGGTGAAGATATAAAACTCAGTAATAATCACTACTGACCATCATTAATGAGAAATACAAGAGATTTTCATTCTTTTCTTCAATGGCAATAATGATTCAGGAAATGAATTTTTTTTCTTTTTTTCTTTCTGGCAAATAGAATTTTCCTTTTGGGACATGAATGTGTTACTGGCCAACACATCTACTGCTGACCTTTAATTAGTGATCTCATAAATCCTAGCACATGGACTGACCTTCTAACCCACTAAAATAACAAGATAGTATATGTCTGATTTATTTCCTATTAAACAGTATCAGTAAATGGCCAAGATATATAACTCTACATAAAATCCAACTAAGGCTTCAAACAACTATAAAACAAAGTGATGACATTTACAGATAAAAATATGTAAGTACTAAAGCATCTTACATAGTTTGATAAATTAAATGTTCACAGTTTAAATTAATACCTCAACCTTTCTTTTTCTTCCATGCAATCCTAAATTGTTTATTTTGCTATGCATTTTGATTTATTTGACTATATTAAAACCCCTGAAAAAAGGATGTATTATTACTCAAAGTGTTTACTGAAAAACAGATATATTAAATCATAATATAAATTATGCATTTGCTCTATATAATTTAGTTTGACATATTAACATTTTGCTTTTTCTTAAATGTGTAAAATTATTCACATATATTGCATTTAATTTTCAAGTACTCAGTAATAATCTGATCAAGGTATGTAACACACACACACACACACACACACACACACACACACAAACTAAAATAAGACCAAAGATTTCATAGTCTTATTTCTCAAAGGTTAGGGTTTCTCCCAAATAATGTTGGTACAATCCTCCCCGACCCCCTTCCCAGTCTTTTGTGAAATACACAGGGACACATAGAATTGAAGTAAATAAATATGCTTTTTTAAGAAATAATACCAAAAATCTGTAAGAGAAGATTATCTGCAATTAAGTTAAAGAATAACAGGCTCTTATGGATAGCAAATTACACTTGCTTTTTTTTTCTTCCCCTCTCCTTTTTTTTTTAAGGATTTAAATTTTACCTGTCAGTTTTCATTAGTGTTTCCTCCTCAGATTAAAAGATAGTGTTGAAGGCAGATGAGTGCTAAAGGTAGAAGACAGTAGAAGCAAAGTCTTGAATATAGAGGCCAATGGGATGACAGTCAAGTTCTTACCAGTTTCAGGCCTTGAAAGAAGCTCTGGTCATCTACGTTGAGTGAACAGATTAGCTTTATGGGAGCTCTGTTTCTCTGTGCCTGGTCCAAGTCAGAGATAAGCAACCCCAAACAAGAAGTCCCTTGTATGTGTGTTTTGAATACTATGAAAAGGCCCCAAAACTTCTCTTGGCCTTCTCTTGGTAGATCACAGAAATAGAGATTTCCTTTTTGGATCAGAAAGAACTGTTCTGTTCTGGAATAAAAATTACCTCCAGATAAGGGTGCCACATAGGTCTCATTAACACAGCAGCATGACTGAATATAATATAGACTTGATTAGGTTGAGGAATAATGAGACCCACAGATGAAACCTTTTATGGACTACAAGAAGCCTGGATGCACAGGGGTTCTGGACAGTTAAAACTGAACAGAAAGTCTGTCTATTTGCAGTTAGTATCTAAAATACTACACAGGAAAATGGAGATCAAGACTAAATACAACTACTTGCAATCACACTCACTGTGATTAAACTGCTCTTTAAGTCGACCAAGAGGGCCAAACTTCAACACTGGAGAAAAAATTCTTCAATCTGAGAATTTCTCAAGTGATAAATGTCCACATCAAAATTGCTAAGTCCCATTAACTTTCATATATTCTATTTTTAGCAGAAATTTCCACATCATATTCTTAAGGAGAAATGAGATATAATTAGGTACTTCAATTTTCATTTTTCACTGACATACAAAATGTAAAAATTAAGACCCTCTATCACTGGTTAAGTTTCTCCAAGGATTTTCTTAATCTGGCTCTGCTCCTCAGGATACATGGAAGTCTTACACTCTGAGGTTCTAACGGCCTTGAGTCATTCAGAACTAACTCCACTGTGCCCAGTTCTCTCCTATTGGGGTCTTCCCAGTAAACTGCTTTACCTAACACTTAAAAATATTTATTTGTAAACTGTCCAAACAAGGTCTAGTTTGGAGGCATTTTTATCAGCCTAAACCTTTCTCAGTACAAGTGGTCACAACCATTTTATCATTTGTTGACTTCTACTTCAACATTGAATACACATACTGGGTAAAAAGCCAAAGTCTGTTCTGCTTTCTTTCTGTTGTAGTTTTTGTAGTTTGTGGTATAAAGGACAGCATAGATGTATTTTCCAAATGTCTCAATCTTAACTGTACCTGCAGCTATCACGAGTCGGTACCTCCTCACATTCTACCATATCAATATTGCTCATCCCTTTGTTTATGCGCAATTTTAGGTCTTCCCATTTTTTTCAAGCCTATAAGGTAGAATTTAAAAAGTGCTTAAATCATAAAATTAATAAAACCCTAAGAAGTTGATCCAAAGAAAAGGAAAGAACAAATAATAAATGCACAAATTCAATTCAATTTTAATCCTAAGAGGCTACAGTGTCCAAGCAGACCCTGAGGATAACCAATTTCTAGTTATCCAGATTTGTCTTCCCTTCTTAGGCAGGCCTTCAAAATGCATTATGCAGGGGGCATGGGGCAGGGAATCTATGTGCACAGACTTGTTCCATATTCTCTCTATATAAGAGAAAATGATCAAGATGGAAAAGCGTTCTTCTTTGGGGCAGGCTGTAAAATAAATTATACATAGTCTACAACAATTATAATTAGAAGTTAAAGAACAACATGAAGAACTGCATCAGGTAATAGATCTTAAGAACCATAATGCAAAATAAAAGTGTATCTACACTGAGTTAATAATGATACAAACAGGCACATACATATTTATCAAGGACTGACAGAAAACAGAAAAGAAAAATTAGGATGTTCTAGAGTGGGGAAATAAGGACTATTTTGCTCCTTACATGCCCTCTGTTTTTGTTATTTTATTTTAATGTAATTCAGAATTAAAGAAAAAAAGTAGTAAAAACAAAATCATATGTTGAGGAAATTAAATATTTCCCTCATCTAATTGTCATGGGAATACTTACTATATTAGACTCTTGGAAGACTAAATTCCAAATAATCAGTTGAGTGCTGAAAATGGGGAATTAATTTCCTTGTACCCAAATACAAACATTCAACTGTCATACAACATTTAAGCTTTCTGCTTGGCCTTCATTGTTCCTGGGATAATTTGACAATACTCTACCTCTGATCTTTTAAAATTAAAATTGATTTTCCCTCTCAGTCTCCTTGCACCACTGCACCTTATCATTTAGTTTACTTCAAAGGAAAAAAAAAAAAGAGTATCTAAACATAAACAGGAGAAAAGTTGCTTCTACAGCTCATCTTAATATATCTATACTCAATCTATTTTTTTTAACTTCCACCTACACTTACTTCAGCCAAAATGATATATACTAATTTGGGCAATAACATTGTCCAGCTGTGGTCCCCTTGAAAAAAAATGACCAATAATGCTCAATACATAGACAGTTATGATTGTCACTTCTTTGTATATACTTAATCAAGAACAGATGGAGTCAAACAACATTCTAATGTAAACATTTTGGGGCGACTGGGTGGCTCAGTTGATTAAGCATCCAACTTCAGCTCAGGTCATGATCTCGTGATTCATGGGTTCGAGCCCTGCATCAGGCTCTGTGCTGACAGCTCAGAGCCTGAAGCCTGCTTCAGATTCTGTGTCCCCCTCTCTCTCTGCCCCTCCCCGACTCGCACTCAGTCTCCATCTCTCAAAGATGAATAAACGTTAAATTTTTTTTAAAAGAAAACACTTTCCATAAAAGATTTAAAAATTCTGTAATGGATGTCTCCCCTATGGAGGATATCATTTATAAGGTTATCCACCTGTTTTAATAAATATATTATTTTGGCCGCTAAAATTAAGTTATTTCAGTCCATTTATACTTCACTAATAAATGAGAATACTTATGGACTAAAAGCTTTACAATCACTCCATCAACTAAGACATCAACCAAGCCAAAAAATTAAGAAAACAAAGGATACAAATAAGTAAATGTTCTAACTTGAAATAAGTTGCAATTATATGAAACAACACAATGAATATATTCTAAAAGCAGTTAAAGTAGATAAAAAATATTAGCTCAATGATTAGAGTTATTAATATGTTACATACTCTAAGAATACTAACTTATGCTAAATTATGATTACCAAATTATGAAATATATAAACATTTATCACTATTCTCATAATTTGTGAGACACTTTGCTAGGTGAAAGGAAAAAAAAAGATTCATAAGGAGAGTTGCTCCCTAACTGCAGAGCTGAGAAAACAGAGACAATAAAATATGATTCCCACATAATTCTGTTTGTATGGGGAAGGAGATTCTCTGGAAATAATGATGTCTAATTTTAAAACTTAGTAAAGAAATAAACTTTATAAATTTTATAAACCCTTTATAAAGGAATACATTTTCTGTGTAGACAGGTGAGAGAATGTGCTGTAGACATTCTAGGCAGAGCGAACAACAGCCTACACAAAATCACTGAGATAAAGACAAGTTTGAGTTAATTAAAGATGACCCTTATAATATAGTATCTCTGGATAATATTGTATCTCAGTTTTCACACTTCCAACTTTTTAAACCCCCACTTTAATGAATAAACATCATAAAATTTCTTCTAACACCCACAGTAGTACTGAAAACACCTAAATATTAGAAACACTTGTAGCTTGAGATTTCCATTAAAATTTTAGAATCCCATTTACAAAATACAGCAAATTACTGAACTTAAGGAGCAATCATTGAAAAAAAATAACCATTTAATTTTTCCCTGGGATTTACCATACAAATATTTCTATAACCATTGGTGCCTATTAAATGGTAATGATAAATTTCAAGACATGTGACCCTACTCTTTTAAAAAAATTAATCTTTATTTTTGAGACAGAGAGAGACAGAGCATGAGCGGAGGAGGGGAGAGAGAGAGAGGGAGACAGAATCCAAAGCAAGCCCCAGGCTCTGAGCTATCAGCACAGAGCCTGATGCAGGGCTTGAACTCACGAGCTGTGAGATCATGACCTGAGTTGAAGTTGGACACCCAACCGACTGAGCCACCCAGGTGCCCCTTTGACCCCTACTTTTGAAAGTAACTGAAAGCACTGGGGGTCAGGAAACAATGCCTATCCTTGTTATAGAAAGATTTACCCCTAAACTAAGAAATCCATCCAAACGTTACTGAATAGTTACACAAATTTTAACCTGTGTTATGTATGTATAAAAATACTTTAAGATCACTTTTATTAAATGTTAATAATTTATAAAGTATTCCTTTTTATACATGATACATTAGTATATCTCTATATTTTTCATTTTTGATAAAGGTTGATACTTTTATAATTATGAATGAGATATTCTGGAATTAATGACTCTGCTCACAAAACATTAGAATTTTCCTCACAAGAGCTTGATCTGAGATTTTTATCTTACAGTAGCAAATTAGGTGGCAAGTTGGTATCTACTGTTTATCTGTAATGCTGAATCATATATATAAGTTAGAGACCAAGCAAATCATGAAAGTCTTTTTATGCAATGTTAAAAAAGGTTTGAACCCTATCCTGAAAATGATGAGGAAAGCATTTTGTTTTTAACATAGATAATAATCTTTTTGGACTGAGGGAAGATTTTATTCATACTGGTTAAAGTATAGCAGCACTGTCAAAAATTTTAGGTGGATATAATTTATGGATGTACATGAATAGGAAATAAATGCTTGTAATTTTAATTATATAATGAAATGTACAAAAGTTCACAAAGCAACTTTATAAGACATGGTGGGATCGATTAATGCAAAAATTGATATTCTGGCAATACAATCAAGAGTGGAAAATATTGTATCATTGACTTCCCTGTCTCCAACATGGTGGAATAAGTAACAAAAATTAGGAAATTGAAGGGATGTTAAATATTTTCCTCAAAGACATAGTTCTCCACTATAAAAAATGAATTAAGGCAGACTTGTATGATGGATTTTTAGCATTATCTTTGTCAGTTTAATAGCATAGACACAGTGGAATAGCAGAGTACTAAAGAGGAAGGAAAGCAAAACAAAAATGATACTCAAAGATAATCAGGTAAGAAAGGTGCACCTGGGAGTCAGGGAGCTGCTTCTATTCTTTCTCCCTGCTTATAGGTTACAGCTAAAAACAATTTATCAAATACATGAATATGCCTATCCCATGACTAATTTGCTATCTTCTCTATACTTGAAATAAACATGTATATGTATATTTATATGTATATGTATATTCTATCATGGGCTGTTCTTTTTATATGCACCATTAATCATGTCTCAACAATTTTCAAAAGACTGGCATCATATGAACTATAATTACAGTGCAGTTAATCTAGACATAAATAGACCCCCCCAAAAAAGTTTCCATGTGTAGCAAATTAAGATAGCTCTAAATAATCGCGATGTAAAAAATGTTAAAAGAAACTTCACACAAACTTTTACAATATTTTAATCATATGATAATGAAAGAATACCTACATAAATATGTCAAATGTATCTAAATCAGGCTTATTGGGTATTTTGAACTTTATATCCATACATTAAAAAAAGGACAGACTGAAAATAAATTGCCAAAATATTCATCTCAAAAATAAAAAGGAAAAAAAATCAGAATAAACTTAAAGAAAGTAGAAGAAAAACAATGAAGAACAGAAATGTATGAAATAGAAAAAAAAAAACAGATGGAAAGAACTGACAAAGCTACAGACTGATTCATTAAAAATATTTACAAAGTTGATAAAATCTTCTAAAGCTGACCAAAGAAAAGAAAAAAAAAAAAAAAAGAATACAGGCAGAAATAATCAATATCCAGGATAAAAGGAGACATAGTTATTGAGACATTAAGAAGAGCACAAATCTAAATTATGAATATGGACATCCAAAGAAATTTGAAAACGTAGGTGAAATAAATTCCCAGAAAAATCACAACACACCAACCTAAGAATAATTGGAATAAGTATTACAAAAGGAATTAAAATCAAGTCACATAAGACTATACAACATTCAGAGGAATTTAAAAATACATATAGATGGAGTTATATAAGATGGTTCATGGCTTGAAAGATTCAATATTACAAAAATGTGTATTTATCCCAAATTTATCTTTATATTCAATAAAACATAATCAAAATCCTAAGAAATAATTTTATGAAACTAGACAATAGGTTGTTTTTTTAATGTTTATTTATTTGTCTTGAGAGAGACAGAGAGCATGAGCAGGAGAAGGGCAGAGATAGAGGAGAGAGAGAATGCCAAGGAGGCTCTGCATTATCAGTGCAGAGCCCAACACAGGGCTTGATCTCAAGAAGAGTGAGATAATGACCTCAGTCGAAATCAAGAGTTTGTGGCTTAACAAAGCCACACCTAGACAATAGAGTCTATAATCCACATGGAAATGGAAAGATAGGAGGCTTGCTCTAGTGATAATAGTATCTTACTATAAAGTTACTGTAGTTAAAAGTGTGGTATTGGTTCAAAAATAAGCCAGATAATGAGGGGTGCCTGGGTGGCTCAGTCGGTTGAACATCCAACTTCAGCTCAGGTCATGATCTCACTGTGAGTGAGTTTGAGCCCTGCGTCTGGCTCTGTGCTGACAGCTCAGAGCCTGGAGCCTGCTTTGGATTCTGTGTCTCCCTCTCTCTCTCTCTCTACCCTCCTCCGCTCATGCTCTGTCTCTCTCTGCTTCAAAAATAAATAAACATTAATATTTTTTTGAAAAAAATAAACCAGATAATGAAAAAATACACAGCCTGAAAATAAAGCTATACATACATGGACATTTTATTTAGAAGTTGGCCCTGCAGAGCAGTAGAGATATGGGGGAACAAATGCTGAACCAAATGCATATCCACCTTAAAAAATAAGAAAGAGGGGGAGCCTGGGTGGCTCAGTCAGTTAAGTTCAGCATCAGACTCTTGATTTCAGCTCAGGTCATGATCTCATGTTTCGCAAGTTTGAGCCCCACATCAGGCTCTGCGCTGATAGCACTCAGCCTGCTCGGTCTCCCTCTCTCTGCCTCTTTCCTAGTTGCTCTCTATTTTTCTCTCTCTCTCTCAAAATAAATAAACTTTTTTTTTTAAAAAAAAGAAAGAAATGTCATATCTATGTCATCACACATGAAATTAATTGCAAACTGTGGTAGATGTAAACATAAGAGGCAAAATAAAATATGGCTTCTAGGCCATCACATAAAATATCTTCATGACTTTGGTGTTTTAGCAACAATTTCTTAAACAAAAAGCAAAATAACTAAAGATAAAGGAGAAAAATGATACACTGAACTACAATAAAATTCAGATATTCTGTGCTTCAAAAGACAACAATAAAAGTGAAAGGGGAAATATATTTACACTTATAACCATAAAAGAATTTTTAACTATAAGTAATCCATAAGAAAAGAAAAGATATTCTATATAAGAAATAGAACAAGAATATTCACAAATACTTCATAAAAGTTAGATATCCAGAGAGCCAATAAATTAAAATGGGTCTAATCTTACTATGTTGGAAAACTGCAAATTAAAATCACATTAAAATACAACTACTTGCCCATAGGAATGTTTAAATTAAAAAAAAATAATAATATTCTGATTACTCAATGGGTGGAGTAGTAAGAAAACTCCTACACAACTGTTTCAACTGTTTTGGAAAACTAGTTGACATTATTGGCTGAAACAAACATATGCATACCCTATGACTCAGTAATCCTCCCCAAGCAGAAATGTGGGCATGTTGCTAACTAGGAGACAAAATCAACCACAATCAAGACAGAACTGAAGCAAATCATAATTACTTATTAGAAACACATTGCAATAGTAATCTTGAGTCAGAAATACTTGGATTTGAATTTGATACTGCTACTTTTCAGTCACATGACCTAGGGTCACTTATTCATTTTTTCCTATTACAGTTTCAGTATATACAAGAGAAACAATGTTCAACTCATTTTACAGGCTTCCTGTAAAGATTAAATGAGATCAAGAATATAAAGTGCAGGGGCACGTGGGTGGCTCAGTCAGTTAAGCAACACACTGTTGATTTCAGCTCAACCATGATCTCGCAGTTCCTGAGACTGAGCTGTCATCACAGAGCCTGCTTGGTATTCTCTTTCTCCTTCCCTCTGCCCCTCCCCTGCTGGTTCACTCACACTCTTTCTTTCTCTTCCAAAGGAAATAAACTTTAAAAAAAAGAATATAAGGTACATGATACCGGATACTTACTCAAGTTCTTGAATATGTTAGTTACTTTTTTATTGGCAAAAAGCTATGGATTTTATGTACTTTTGATTTCCTAAATGGAATAGATTTCTCCTCATTCAAGACAATAGTAATTCACCAGTTTTTTTTTTAAGTTTTTTTTTGTACTTAACCATACAAGAGAGAAAACTGAAGTAAAGATGTTTGTTCTTACCTCACTCTACTTTATAATACAGCTATGGTTTCTGTTGAAATGTAATTCTTCACATTTATTTTGATATAATGTTCTCTGCCCCAGGGCACACATCTAAATTATATTTAAATGCATAAGTTTCTAGGAATGATACATATTACAAAATATATCATAACCTGGGAATTTTGCACATATACAAATACTATTACAGGATTCTATATATGTTTAAACGTGTTCAAGCACAGTACATGAACAGTTAACAACATATGGAAAATGCATTTCCATTAAGCTGAGGAGGATAGATTTAAGCTTAATTTACATATTTCCATGCATCCTGAATCATTTGTATTTTCCTGAAGTAGTGTATTTTTTTCAACTCAGCTGTTTAACATTTCATGCTTATTTACTCCACAATAACTTTCAAAGAAAGCACAGACTAAATTTGAAGAAATGTGGCCAACATTTATCAAGATATACATTATTTTCCATTTTTTGGTGTAGTCTGCTATCCTGAAAGTAATTTGCAGCTGGAAAAACTTTTTATAGGCAAACAATTTCTCTCCTTTTAATTGACTGTCAATAAAACTTCCAGTGTCAGCATGTATTACAGAAATAAGGGGTTTCATTCAAGCAGTCCACAAGTCATAGAGTCAGGGGTTTAGTACTATTTAAACACATGTCAGCAGGCAGTAAGCTCTGTCTCTGACCTGAAGAAGAGAATCTCTAAATCCGTCTGCCAATGTCTCTCAAAGTGGAGTCCCAGATCAATTGCATCATACTCCACACTTGATCTTAGCCAAAAGGCTAAGAAGCGACCAACTGCATCGTGTTCCTCGAGGAGGCTTGTAAAAGTACAGCTCATATCTGAATTAGGCGGTGAACTGCAATCTTTAAAAAATCACTTTGAAAAAGCATCTTAACTGATTTTTATACACACTAAAATTTTAGAATCCAGTCCCTAACCTTTTGTTTGGGAGTGTTAGATTAATTAAACAAAGACACCATTAAACTGAGTTGGCTCTAATGCTATAGCAGCCTACGTAAGCAAGCCAAAATCTAAGCCTATAAATGCCTCAAGATTACGAAATTCAACTGCTGAGGACAACCAATCACAAACAGCCGACTAGGTTTTAAGCTGTAGCCTATCAAATAATTTCCTTTCTTTGTTTGGGCACTTTATATAAATTGTTCACCTGGTTCCTATCAGTGGACTGCATCTGACCATTTCTGGTTTGATCTTCCCAATTAGATCAAATATATTTTCTAAAATAAATTCTTAAAATATTTAATATGCCATGGTTTAACTTTTAAGAGGAGATTTAGAATTTCTTCATAAGTTCTCAAGAATCCAAAAGCCAAAACCAATACTCTGGCTGCCTGAGAGATGTTTCTGATTAATTCTGATGATTCTGGTTTTGGTTCAGGTCATAATCTCACAGTTTGTGAGTTCAAGCTCCACGTCAGGCTGTGCACTGATGGTGTGGAGCCTGTGTGGGTTTCTCTCTCTCTCTATCCCTCTCTTCCTCTCTCTGCCCCCCCTCCCTCTCTCTCTCTTTATCTAAATAAATAAATAATCTTAAAAAATTAAAAATACAAAAATAAAAATGAGAGCTCTTCCAAAATAAATAAAAACAAAAACAAAACAAAATAAAATAAAATAAAATAAAATAAAATAAAATAAAATGAGATCTATGCTGATAAGTGACATAGAAGCTCATGGTCAGAGCAATAAACCATTCTACTCAAATAGAAAGTTTAGCAAAGTGAATAGTAGGATCGTTTGTACAAAGTGACATGGTTATTTTATGGTACTAACTGCTGTGGGAAATAAGGCAAAAGAAAAAATTAAATTTCCTTACAACTTATAGCCCATTGACAGATGTCCTTGAAACAGGCAGAGAACATTTCTCTAGGAGCTCAGATGCCTCAATGATGACACTTTGCTAAGGCAAAAGGGAATCTTCACGTAACATTATTCAAAACCCCAGGATCCTGTAACTCTACTTTAACATATAAAAATTCCTTTTGAAACTTCCTTTATCTCTACCTGTCCTCCACCTCAAGATACATGTTGGCAATCATACTCCAAGCTTATGACCTCCTGATATACATCTGAAGGGTCTCATGACTGAGTTTTTCCTAAATAGTAGTAAGTGATCTTTTCCTAACAGCAGCTAGTCCCTTAAGGTCCTGGAAACCTTGTTTCCAAAAAAGTTAGAGATTTATGCTATCTTTAACCCCCTCCCAACCTAAAGGTATATAATCAGTCACTCTTCACATCCCCATTGCAGCTCTTTCTGCCCATGGGTCCTGTCCCCAAACTTTAACAAAACCACCTTTTTGCACCAAAGACGTTTCAAGAATTCCTTCTCAGCTGGGCTGTAGGCTCTGAACCCCAATATTTTCCACATCACTATTCCTATTGTATGGCATTGCAACCATCACCAACTTGTGTTGCTTTGAGACTTATTTTCACTAAAAGCAGTCTTCTATTTCAAATAATATTGCATACTAAGAAAAAGTCAATAACCTCTGAGCTAGATCTTTGTTATTTCATTTCAAATACTGTTTGCTGTTTGACTAGTATACTCATGAGATAAAAGTGAAGTACAAGTTTTAGCCGAAACCCATAATATGTGGGAGGGTGTATGGTGTGGGTGTTGGAAAGGAACTCTTAAGAAACATTTCTGAAGGGAAATATCTGGATGTGATAAAAATGGAACCCATTTAACCAGATCGAAAACAGGTAAGTTTAGCTGTGGTAAGCGCTTAAAAGGACACTTGCTGGTTGTGTTGCCAGGCAACCTGGAAAGCTTCATATTTCACTATCAAATAATACTAGATTTTGCAGAGTAAGTGTAAGAAAACAAAGAATCTGAATTTTAAGTGCCTGAGCAACAAGAAAGAAAAAAGCCAAGGGAAACCCATCATACCTGTTGGTGTAATTCCCTGCCCTCCCCACTCACTAAGGGGAAAAAAAAGAAAAGAAAAGAAAAGAAAAGAAAAGAAAAGAAAAGAAAAGAAAAGAAAAGAAAAGAAAAGAAAAAAAGAAAACAACTTTCATTGGATCATAAATGCCTTAAAGTAAGCTGAGAGTTTTGAATTCTGAAACTTGAGATCCTCAGATGTTTGAAGCAGCTAGAGTGAGCAAAGCAACACCAAAATGCTCGTGGAGCAGGGGTTCCTCCAGCTGTGCCACTTTCCTCCACTAAGCATGTTCCTTGACACTTAGAACCTGAAAACTTAGCTCCTGTGCAAAACAACATTTGATAAGGAAGAAGGAGGGACTTAGGTGCATAACTTTCTGTCAATGGAAGACAGGGTATATGTGGCAGAGAACAACACCCTTAGTCATTACTTTGATTATTTTTTGTTTAAAGTTTATTTTTGAGAGAGAGAGAGAGAGAGAGAGAGACAGAGAGAGAGAGAGAGAGAGAATCGGAAGCAGCTCCAGGCTCTGAGCTATGGGCACAGAGCCCCATACTGGTCTCCAACTCAGGGACCAAGAGATCATCACCTGAGTTGAAGTCGGACACTTAACCAACTAAGTCAGCCAGGCATCCCCTACTCACTATTTTTAAAAAGTGAACTAAATTAACAACAATTTCTTCATGTTAAAAACAGGCCTCTCAAAACTCTCTCTCCACAACCTCACAAAATAGGCAAAAATCCAGAAAAACAATAAACTTTGGGGTTTGAGTTTTATATTAAAGAAACATGTGCACCTTTTTTTAGAACAATATATGATCATAAAATAACACGTGGATAATTGTTACTTTAGGCAAGGAGTATATTTAATTACTATTTTTTATTATCTCCTGGCTGATATCCTCCTATATATTATTGAAAAAAAAAAAAAAAAACAGTTACCACTTGCATATGAAGAATCACAATTGCTAAATATTTATGCCTCCTGGGAACTGGAAGGGAGATATTTGATTTTATTCAAGAACAAACATTAGTTTCATGAATTGAATGCAATTTGCTGAGGGCATTTTAGTACCAAATAAATATATATTTACTATGTTTAATCTTTCCTTGACACAACATATTCATCTAACTACTGTTCATCTCTTTTGCTAATCTACAATTCTTAAGATTTCCCTGTCCTAATAACAATCTGGCTTTTGCCTTCACTTGAAACTGCTCTTGTTAAAGTATTTGACATTCCAAAGCAAACTTTGAAGGGCTGTTTTCAGTTACTTGAGGCACTTGACACCCTTGACTGCCCTCTCCTTTAAATTTTCTTCTTCAACTTCAGAGAAAACTTATCTCTTACTTTTCCTTACATCTGTTCTCTGATCTCTGTATTTTCCTTCTCTGTTCATCCCTCAACTCCTGTTATTTCTTGCAAGGGATGGGCAATGGCCTTTTCTTTTGCAACCATCTCAAATGAACTCCCAGTCCATGTGCTTCCAATGGGTTGACTTTAGGAGTAAGAAGGTGACCCATGATGAGTCCACCAGAGCCCTGAATCTCCTTAGTCATAATCAAGGGTCATTCACAGATGAACCAATGATCCAGGACCGTGAATGTGAAACAGGATCAGAAAATTATCTGAATGTTGGTTCCTCTGGACATAAGCCAGGAAGAATCTTCTTGCTGTATGTCACCAGGAGAAAAGAGCTAACTTGGAAACAGCCAGCAAGGGGAAAAGTCTGGCTGGAGGATTGGGGTTGGCGGGTGGGGGGGGGGTAGTCATTTTTTTGAGGTTGATATAAAAGCCCTTGAATCCAGCTGTGCCTGAAAGCCATGCCAGGCTTTTGCTTACCAAGTTTCTATTCTTCTCTTCCTTCCTTCCGCCCTCTGTCTCCTTCTTCCCATTTCTTTTCTCTCAATCTCAAAAATCAAAGTAGTCTAACAAATATGCCTATGTTTGACTCTTGGCCATTTGCTTCTCAAGTTCTATTTTGTTTATTTAAATATTCTCTGTAATTCCCAGAGATTAAACTGATGTCTAACACAGATAGCTCAACTTTTCTATTTCATATAGATATACCTTTAGATATATTACTGCCTACCAAACATCTCTAGCCATATCTCTCCCAGGTCTCAAAGTAATATAAGTTTGATGGTCTTATCTACCCTGTTTCCTCGCCAGAAATACTATCTTAAGCACTGAAATTCCTAACCAGTGCATTTTTTTTCTAGTACTCATTTAGAAGGAAGAAATCAAATTAGCATTCAAAAATTCCTTGATAACCATAGAAATAAATTAGAAAATCGATTTCAAGATACTCCAGTAAAAATTATGGTGGAACTAATATTATTAATTATATTAATATTTATTCTGTTTTACAATGTGGCAGTCACTGTTTTAGATGCTTTTCATGTGCTACATCCTAAGTGCACAAATCCTATTGATTTTGCATCGCTTATTAAAAATATTCAAGATTAACTAGTAAGCATACTTTTCCTTTGCCAGAAAACTGTTGGATTATTAGATTGATCTCAGAAGTGTGATGACAACTATTATTCTTAATTATTTTGTTTTCATTCTTCTTTGATATATCTTTGATATTTTGTTGCAATATTAATGGTTTTAGATTTTATACCATCTATATTTTAAGCAAGTTACCCAAAGAATTTCAATCCTATCCATCATTTTACTGCATTTTGTATTGATACTTGGTGGGTAGGAATTCTTATGGAAATTACATATGATACATAAACATTATGTCACTGTTTTCTGTAATTTCTGGGCATCCGAACCTCTCTCTGACATTTATCATCAAAAATCATATAGACCTGGATTTTCTGCCTTTCTCTCTGCAGTCTATATTCCTGCCTTTACCTACAAAGGATAAAAGCCTTCCCTTCCTGATACTTATACTTTAATCAAAGAATGATTACTGATTATCAAGATATTGTCAACAACAATATAACGTGATCCACTTGCCCCTTTGAAAAGGTGAATCTTAATAAATTACAAATAAATAACAAAAATCAAGACACCTGGGTGGCTCAGTCAGTTAAGCATCCGACTTCAGTTCAGGTCATGATCTCACAGTTCGTGAGTTTGAGCCCTGTGTTGGGCTCTGTGCTGACAGCTCAGAGCCTGGAGCCTGCTTCAGATTCTGTATCTCCCTCTCTGTCTGCCCCTCCCTCACTCGTACTCTGTCTCTCTCTCTCAAAAATAAGTAAAACATTAAAAATTTTTTGCTTCCCTTCCCTTATGTTCATCTGTTCTGTGTCTTAAAGTCCTCAACAGGGAGGGGGACAAAACATAAGAGACTCTTAAATATGGAGAACAAACAGAGGGTTACTGGAGGGGTTGTGGGAGGAGGGGATGGGCTAAATGGGTAAGGGGCATTAAAGAATCTACTCCTGAAATCATTATTTCTCTATATGCTAACTAATTTGGATGTAAATTAAAAAAATAAACTTAAAAAAATAAAGCTAATTGGAAAAAAAATTTTAATAATTAACAAAAATACAACTGTCATAAGTCACAGTGATGTTTCACAAATTAAATGGAAGATGTATCATCAATAAAATTCATGTTTTTCCATATTAATTTGAGAAGAATAAATTATTCATAGTGAAATATGAAAGCAACATATGGGGAAATTGACAGAGCTGCATTTGTTAAACAAATTTTGTTCAAATAAAAGATTAAATCATAGATTAATCTGCTTAGAAATATGAAGAGGATGCTTACTATTTACATAGGAAATTATAAAATTGAAGTACAGAAAAAGTCAATTACACAGAAACTTTTAAAGAGCTTGAAGACCCATTATATACCAAATATTGCTAGGTCAGTCATTTCTAACATTTTATATTATGAAAAATTTTTGTTACTCTGAAAAAACATACATAATGACAAGTGCATCAAACACAGCTTTATTGTTTAAAAAATTAAAATTTATGTGATCATATAAACAACATCTAGGTCAAGAAAAAGAACACTGTCTTATTCTTGAAACCCTCATGTGTCTCCTTGCAATCATCCCCCTCCCTTCACCCTATAAGAACACTATCTTAACTTAGTAATAATTCCTTTCTCTTCTTTTTGTTTTTCGACCTACGTATGCATCCCAAAGAATGAAGTTTAAATTTACCTGTTTTAAGTCTGATTTTACAACGTAAAAACAAGGGGGCACCTGGGTGGTTCAGGTAATGATCTCATGGTTTGTGGGTTCAAGCCCTGCAACGATTCTGTGCTGACAGCTCAGAGTCTGGAGCTTGCTTGCTTCAGATTTTGTCTCTTTCCCTTCTCTCTCTCTCTCTCTCTCTCTCTCTGCACCCCCCCAAACTTGTCCTCTGTCTCTCTCTCTCACTCTCAAAAATAAACATTAAAAAATTTTAAAAGAAGCATTAAAAACAATTACATTGTATGTATTTCTATGTCTTACATCTTTATTTCAATTTATATTTGTAAGATAAAATTATGTTCTTGAGTGTTGTGGTACTTAAATTATTTTTATAGTTCTGTGATATAATATTTTAATGATAATACCACAATTTATGTATCCTGTTGATTAATGTATGGACTTTACCCCCTAATTTCAAACAATTTTTAACAATGCTTTTATGAAAATTTCATACATACATCTGGGTACACATGGACATGAGTTTCTCTAGGGCATTTAAATAGACAGGATCACAGTTTATATCTATTCCAGTCCTACATAGATTAAGACCAAAGAGGGGCGCCCGGGTGGCTCAGTCAGTTAAGCGTCTAGCTTCAGGTCAAGTCATGATCTTGTGGTTCATGACTTCGAGCCCCGTGTTAGGCTCTGTGCTGACAGCTCAGAGCCTGGAGCCTGCTTCAGATTCTGTGTCGCTCTCTCTGTGTCGCCCTTCCTCAACTCACACTCTGTCTCTCTCTCTCTCAAATATAAATAAACATTAAAAAAAAAAGACCAAAGTGCTTTCCAAAGTGTTGGGACCACAGATTATATAATTTAAGATAATTTGGCTTCATAAATAAAATTACTGTAAGTGTAGGGAAGATATTTTACAATACTGACTATAGTTTTCCTGCAGATATTTTACTACAACTTAATCTCAATTTGAGGAATAATGGATAGTTATCAGGAATATATAAACAAAGTTGGCCCATAATGGGACATGGTTTTAATGCCACAATAAATTAGAAAAGACCTGATGGTGTCATTCTTATGTCTTTGAAATATACTTTCCCCAGAAATTTCCTTCTAAAAAAGATGTAATAAATTATTTAAAACATTTAATTTTTTTTCCTCTGAGGCATTTCCAAATGGGCTTAAATAGATAATTATTCAACTTTCAGAATAATTAACGTGATCAGCTCAATATGATTCCTGATCACTTAAAGTTTGCCAATTTAAGTATAATGCATAATGTTCCAGAAAGCCGCAGGTTTTTTTTTTTTTTTTCATTCAGGAGTTCATTTATATATTTATCATAAAGTTCCTTCATCTTACAGTGAAGTATCAATCAAAGATTGAGTCCAGGATATATTTTAATGTATAAAATTAAAGGTTCTCAGTTTTACATCTGTTTAACAATATTTCTACCTACCTAAGTGAAATGGAATGTTCAATAAATTAGTCTATTAAAATTGTTTTTAGACTGATAGATGATTTAATTTAATATCACATTTCAATCATTTTATATATACATATGTGTATATATAAAGAATTGAATTTTACCTTTATGAAAGAACTACAGATTATTCTCTTGAACATCTAATCTACTTAAATGAACTGGTACCTCTCACTATTTTAAGTATGCTACAGTATCATCCCTTCTAGGCACCTTTTTGTGTGAAGTCTACACCTAGTCACTGTGTATAAAAGAAGGTATATTTCATGATACAGAATTTAATGACAGTAAAAAATAAGAAGTTCAAAATGATCCAACCTGTCTAGAAACCATTTCAGTCGGGGGCACTTATGGTGGTACCATGTCACTATCTTGCCAGAGGCACAAATGTCTGATACCAACTGCCACTTCATTGGGAAATAATATCCCTTTAAAAATGTTTCAATCAAGAACTTGCTGAATATTTAGGGAAAAACATCAGGACAAACTTCTCTAAGTACCAACCAATTTTCAGAATGACTCCAAATTTCTTAAAATTGTGTCTGCTTTTATTTAACATAATTTTCTTTCTATAAACCTTTCTTCTCTTATGTATAACTCCCCAAGAATTACATCTTTAGTCTTTTGCTTTTTAAATATAATATGTACTAATTCCCAATGAATCACTTACTTCTCTACTTTCAATGATTATACTTGCAAAAATAATTGGGAAGTTACATATAATAAATAAGCTCCTTCTAAGGATCATGTTTGCCTTTTTGGACTTCTTGCTATATGTTCCATCAAACCCTTTAAAATCAGCATGTTGATTTTAGACTAGAACTTTGACCTCTTGCTAGGATGAAGTGGCAAAAAACCTTCTGTGTTGAACAACTAGACAGCAGACAAAATATATGTAACATTTTCAAACATTGGACAACAAGCAGCACAGGACTATGATCCCTGAGATAAGTGAACCAAAAAAAGATGTACCAACCAATAAACAAGGGTTAGCTGTAACAGAATCAAGCCATCTTGCCAAGTTGCGGAGATAGAGATCACATTTTGGAGAAGTCAAGGAAACTGGATTTGGTAGGTCAGAATGAAAGGGAGGGGTGGGCTGCAGAGACAGACAAAACTGCAAAACTTCAGGCAATCCTCAAATTCTGTCACTGAGTATTGCTCCGTACATTTCATGAGAGGAAACTACCAGAGGCCATGGAAAAAGCCAAAAGAAAGGAATAGAATTCCTGGAGCTCTCACAGGGCTGAGGATAACTTATGTCGCCACTTGCCAGCACAGAAAGACCTAATGATACATAGGGCACCAGGTAGAGTCCTCAGGTTATTGACTTAGTGGTGAAGCTAAATTAGGGTAAGTATAATATTTTCTCAAGACCTTCCTTACCAAAGCTTAAAAACAAATGACATAATATATTAACAGAGCATAAATTTGTATAATTGGATTGCTATAAAATGGAGGGCACAGGATAAGAACAAAATATTTGAATAGCTAATAGAGTTTTTCCAAGTTGCTGAGAAGTATATACACAGGTTAAAAATAAATAAATAAAAGAGCCTAAACAGTATAAAAAATAAAGCACCTGACTGGCTGAATCAGTGGAATGTGTGAACTCAAGAGAGTTCAGGGTTGTAAGTTTGAGCCCCATTCTGGGTGTGGAAATTACTTAAAAATAAAATCTTTAAAATAAATAAATAAGGTAGGCCAAGAAATAATATAATGAGAGTACTGAAGTCAGTGATAAAGAAAAAATATTAAAATAGAATGAGAAAAAAGAAACATTGAATATAGATTAAAGGAGGGACAAAGCAAGCAAGGGAGCAAGCAAGGAAAGAAAGAAAGGAGGCTCATCAGAAACAGCCCAAACCAGAAAGACAATGGAGAGACATCTTTATAGAAAGAAAAACAATCTGTCACCCTAGAAATTTTGACAATCTTTGTGGCCATGGATGAGGGAATTTCTTAGATTGGACAGTAAAAGCTCCAAACATTTAAAAAACTGATAAATTGGCCTCATTAAGAGAAGGAAGACTAAACTAAAAATGTTTAGTCTTCATAAGACACAAGGAATAAAAGATAAGTCTCTGACTGAATGAAATATTTATAATACACATGTGATAAAGGACATGAAAGTTGAATGTGTAAATAATCTTACAACTCATTAACATGAAACCAAGCAATTTAAATTGGGGTTTGATTTTACTACACATTTCACCCATAGAAGACAGATGAATGGAAAATAAATAAGACAGGATGCTCAACATCAAAAGTCGTTAGGAGAATGCAAACAAAATCACAATAAGATAGCACTACATGTTCAGTAGAATGGCAAAAATTGATAAGACTAATAATACTAAGTTTTCTTGAAGATAAGGAACAACTGGAACTCACTGTTAGAAATGGAAAATGCCACTGCCACTTTGGAAAATAGTTTTGAGTTTCTCATAAAGATAAACATAGCTGTCCTAATGACCAAGCAATTCCTCTTGTAGGCATTTGCTCAACCAAAATGAAAACACAGGTTTACACAAAGAAGTATATTTGAATATTTAATGCAGCTTTGTAAATAATAGCCAAAACATGGGCATAAAAATAAAGTAAAACTATTTTCATAAAATAGAATACTACTCAGCAGTAAAGGGGAATATACATTCATGCAACAAAGAGATGAAATACAAAAGTAGTGGGGAACATTTTAGCCCACAGACATGGCAGAGACAAGGACATGGAGGGTGAGAGAATATGTGGCATGCATATATTGATGCATGTAAGTACCTGTTAGATAATTGGATAAGTTATGGTTTCTTTTCTTTTTGAATGATTTGGTTTGAACATTAAGAAGATACAGGCATCTTATGATATGATTCAGAGTTTGATTTTCTTGTAATGTTTATAAGGACTTTGACAGGTTAAGCAAAAATCTTACAGAGCTATTGTGATGATTAAGTAAGTCCTTAATTGGGAAGTCCTTAGAATAGTGTTTGGGACAGAGTAACCACTACATAAATGCATGCTATCATAACTATTAAGTTGAACAGATTTGTCCTTTAGAAAGATCTCTCATCCCAGAATGTGCAGGATGTGTATGATTGGGTGCAATTACACACTGGAAAACATTTAGCAAGCTGTTTTCAGCTATTCACAATGGAAATATTGAAATCTGAACCATCTCCCGTCTTGTTTGTACACCTGGAATGTTCACCATTCTTTTCTGCTATAGTAAACTATCAGAATCCTATCAATTCTTCTACACCCATGTGAAAGTTTGTATTTTTCAAAGCTCATCTACACCAACATATTCCCAACATAGTCTCTTCTTAGTAATATTACTTCATTTACTCGACACTTTTATTTTTGTGTGTATAATTCCATCTGTTATATAGTTAATTTTTTATTGATGCTCTTCCTCCAAAGACATAAATCAGTAAAGTAATGATTATGTTATATATGAACTATAATACAATGACAGGTAAATTACACTTTTTAAATAATTTTATTTGAAAAACTTAAATTTATCAAATATTTAGATTTTCAGTATCTAACAAAAAAAATTGCCTTTTCACAAAGAGGAGCACCATCAAATTACTTAATGCAATGGAAAAGAAAGGGATAGGTGAGCTATGCATAACAATAAATCATTTGGACTAAAATAATGAATGATTTTGGTATATTTTCACTGATGTAGAGCACAGACTTCAACAGCCTGAAGTTTCCTTAAAGTTGATTTAGTCAAGTAAGCCATGTGAACTATCTATAACTGGTAGATAATTCTAGAAAAAGTAAGGAGTTCAAGATTTTGAATTTTTTAATTCCTGTTATTAAACAGCAATTCTGGCTCAAATATTTTTGTTGTGGTAAAATATACATAAAATTTACCACTTTAACCACTTTTAAATGTAAAATGTAGTATTTACTGTATATTCACAATGTTGGGAAACCATCACCTCTATGTAGCTCCAAACATTTTTATCACCCTTAAAAGAAACCACCTATCCATTACTTTCTCATTATTTTGTCCCCAGCCCAGCCTCTGGCAACCACAAATTTGCTTTCTGTCTCTATGCATTTGTTGGGGTGGATATTTCATATAAATAGAATCATATAATATGTAATCTTTATGTCTGGCTTCTTTCACTTATAAAGTTTTCAAGCTTCATCTATGTTGTAGCATGCATCAGGACATCATTATTTCTATTGCTGAATAATATTCTTTGTCTATTATGTTACATTTTGTTTATCTGGTCATTTGTTGGTATACATTTGGATTGTTCTAATTTTTGGCTATTGTAAATTGTGCTATGAAAATTTATATACAAATTTTTATTTGAATAATGGTTTTTAAGTTCTTTTGGACAGACACCTAGGAGTGAAATTGCTGGATTATATTCTATGTTTAATTTACTGATCATAAATCTTTTTTATTAAGATGTATTCTTTGCTGTGTTGATATTATGGCTTGTAAAGCAGACAGAGATTGTATGTATGTATGTATATATATATATATATATATATATAGAGAGAGAGAGAGAGAGAGAGGTAAAGAGATAAATGCATATAAAACTTCACATACAAATATATATGCCATGTATCATATATATGTATATGTGTGTGTATATACATATATATATATATATATATATATATATATATATATATATATACAGACATATATTACATATGGCATGTCCGAAAAGTAGTCTATGTTAATAGCAAATGTTTTCCCAATATGTATTAGTTAACTATTAGTGCTAAAAATTAATCACTATATGCCAGATTTTAAGCACTAAGGATCTGAATAAATAAGGTGGCCTTCTATGTGGTTCTTGCCTTAAAAAAATTAAATTAAATAAAAACAGAAAAAAATACAGGAAAGATAGAGAGAAATAAAGGATGAGTCAGATCTACAGTGGGATGAATAAAGAACTCTTCTGTGTTTAGACTTAAAAGACACAATCTATGTGGTCTTCAAATGTGAAGATACTTCTATGAGGAGAAGATCTATACAATTAGATCATTCTATTGCCAAGTTTCAAAAAAATCAAGACCTGGGGCAAGTGAAAGTTAGATTCCTTTGGAACCTAGACATAAGCTAGCAAATTATCTTTCCTGAAATTAGATGCAAACTGGTGTTCCACCCAACCCCCTCTGAAGCCAGGAACTGGCCTTTCAGCATGCTGGTCTCCAATATGCATTCATGCTTTGGTTAGGTCCCCACCCAGATGGAATCAGAGGCAGCAGTGGTTGAAAGATTGTTTTGAAACAAACAAGCCAGATTTCCTTGAGATCCAGGAAAGCTACACGAAAAGGTTTTCCAACTCATTGAAACTTTGGTTCTCTGCTGCTGTTCCCTATGAAACTGGGAGAGAATATGAGAGTAGATTATGTGGTGTAGATCATTTTACAGGCTGGTGGAGTTGAAACCCATAGCAGATGGATTTTAAATAAGCCTTCCATCTCAATATAGAATCCCAATCTTCCAACCCAACTACATAATAGTACTCTTGGTGCAATCACTTGAAAAAAAAGTACAGCTATATAATCAGCTGCAAAATAACTTGGTATAATTTATATGACTGGCTGCTTATGAACTAGCAAAATCTCTATTGAAATGGCCATTGTGAAACTATTTAAATATTTTGGTTTTACTACATTCTTCCCTCAAGTTGTTTAATAACTATCAAATAACAATGAAGAGCTGGGTGAAAATGGTGAAGAACTTCAAAGAGGTGGTCAGCTTCCTGGTTTGGTTTATGAATACAAACTTTGATGTTGATATAAAACAAATAGGTAGCATCGACAAGCATTTTGTATACAGATAGATAGCACTGTTATTATCTGTTTATATTTTTTCTTTCTCTTGATAGAATGAAATCTCCTTAAGGAGGTTTATGTTTTATTCATTTTTTTTAGCCCAAACACCACAGAAGTCCAACCTACTGGTGATAGATAAATGATTAAGAGTGAGTGAACTAAGATACAATCTCTAGGTTTCTTAATGGTTTGTAGTGATGACTTTCAGGTCATATGTCTAAATTCTTCTTTCCATTTTCTGACAAGATGGTTATTTATAATGGGTTCATTCATACCACAATGATATTAGTTTTTTTATCAGAATGATTCAGGAAATTATTTGATTATCTCTTATTGTGCCCTAAATTTCCTGTTTTGATTTTCATACTCTGGGTGTTTTGTTTTGCCTGTTTAATTTTTTTCCTCTAATTAATATCGCCCATTAAAAAATACATTATTCAGGGTTGCTTTTCCATTGAACAAAATGAATATCATGTGGAATGACTTTTGTATTTTGCAAAAACAAATATGCTTGAAACAATATCTAATTTCATGTTATTTGCCCTATTTAATTCAATTGTTTTTGTTGCTTTGCTCTATAAAACTACCTTCATATTAATGATGATGTTACTTTTCAACCACTAACCTTATAAATTAATAAGTGCCATTGCTAAACTCTGACGAAATGATGATTTTAATTTTGTCTCAATAATTATGTTCAAAGTAATTATGTATATGCATATGCTTTTTTGCAGGGAAGGAGGTAGAGTAAAAGTAATAAAACATATCCAGAATGTTTCCTAACTAATGTATCTTGAAAAGATTAAAATGTAGTTGTCTATGCTCCTCTTTTTATTGTCTTTACTTAAGATGAAACTGTACTCATAAAAATTCTGCTATAAAACAATAAAATGTCTAAATTCATAACTTTTGTCAAAATAATAATAAAATTGTGGAATAAAGTCACAACATAACTAGAAAGAAAACACCCATACACACAGACACACATTAAATAAATAGCCATGCAATCATAATTTGAGCCAGGAGAGAATTTAAAAATAGAAGCAAAAAGTGGTTCTCTTATAAATTGTTGATCTCTTCATACATCTTGTCGCTATGTTAGTTGTTTTGCTTAGGAAGAAGGATCATTCTGACAGCTACAACTTGTTAGTGTTTCTTTATAAAATTGGACTAGAAATACTATAAGATATTCTTATGATCTCTTTGACATTTCAAGAGCATTATTTATACAATACTGAAAGAATGAGGACACAGCAAAATAGTCACAAGTCCTTCATTTACCAAAATCGGGCATCCTCAATTACTTCCACAGTGGCATCAAAGCCATTTTTCATTTGGCTCTGTATAGAGAGGTAAAATCAACTCATCTCACCATCAAGTGCCTGAAAATTCCCACTCAGAAGTAGAGAACTTAGCGAGACCAAGCAAGATGATATTCATTGTCAAAGAAGATAATAGCTTAATAAGATAGTTATGACTTCAGAAATAAATAAGTTTGTACTATATATGTATCCCTTATGTAATATGAAAATAATGCATTACACAAAATATAAATATATACTAATTGATATGTGTGTGTGTGCATACACACACACACACACCAATTGTATATTTAGTATTACTTCTTATGTATATACATAGGCATATATATATATACATATATATGCATATATATGTATGTGTATATATATGGGTATGTATGTGTGCATATCAGTTAGGAAGGATTAGAAACAAGCACTCTATTTTAAATGCAGGTCCTAAAGATTATTCTAAAACATACTTCATTTACTATCTGAGTTTTGTCTTGGAGCAAAACTTCTGAAAGTTTGTTGCTTAAAGGAAACAGTATACTGTGCAATCCCACCTTAATGCTAGTTAATAAACAAGGTAGAGAAAAGTGTTCACGAAGCTTCCCAGAACTTTTCTGCCATACTTATCTGGGATCACTTTTAGTTACCTATGCCCTTCTTATTTTTATTTTTGCCCTCTGAGATAGGGATCAGTATATATGAAACTGGCTTGAATGTCTGGGTACAACTCTAGTCTCCTTTTTCACCCACAGACCCTAAGGACAGGTATTTGATTATTCAGCAAGTATTTGCTGAGTGCTTACTGCTGGTGCAGGTACTGAGACACAGCTGTAAATATAATGAACAAATTCCCACCCACATGAACTTAATAGATTAAGGTAGACAAGGAAATGATTAAAACAAAATGTAAAATTTAACTGGCAGCGGCTATACATTTGTAAAATAGGTATTTCCTTAACTTTGAATGACTAATTTGCATATATGCAACCCTCTGGGCTGAGACACTAGCCGCTCTGGAATTCAGACAAGCCCAGAAATAATTTACTCTGGGAATTTGCTCACAGAGATGGGACTCAAACATGTGGCCAATTCAGTTTTGAAAACTTTTAGTGAAGATATAAGAGACTCTTTACCTTTATTTGCTTTTAGGTTAGAAGTCAAATATTTCTGAGGCTGCAGATGACTGCAAACAGTTTTAAACTATCCAAAGGCATTAAACTTGATCAGATGCTCTGAAAAGATAGCTTGACACTTGAAAGTCAATTGAAAGGCTGCGAACCTATTACCGTTTTCAATTTGAATGCTGGTCTGTGGTTTGAAATTAGTGTGAAAAAACAAATACCCAGAGATTAAAGCTCAGAGCAGCACTGCTGTGTTGCTCAAACACCACTACAGAGGGGAGGGCTTTGAAAAATTCTATACAAATACATTCAAAGAAAGATTTATTTTTTAAAAAGCAGCAAAAGTGGTAAAACCTATGTTTTTTTTTTCTTTTCACAATGTAAACTCTTTTAAATGCTCTTAAGTTATATGCTTATTATATCTCTTAGAGTTGAATGTGGAGAAACATGCTGAGTAGAAAAGTCAGCCCATAGTAAGGAGCCTGGGAGTGCTAGAGCAAAGATTTTTCAAAAGGGATTTCCTTTCTATGTAGTCAACCACAGAAAGACACGGGACACTTCAGTGTATAGAGGGTTAAGGTGTGTGGGTGTTCAGGGGCGGGGTGGCAAAAGTGAGGAGGAATACTAATTGTATGTCCTCAAAAACCTTTCCATTTTTCCTATAAGATATTCTATTTGAATATGCATGCTCAGCTGTTCCTAAAAGAAATCTTGTTCCTAGCCAAGAAAGGTAATGTCATATCAATATAAATATTCAGCCATACATTGAATTTGCTGATCTGGTAATTAGGAACACGGATACTAGTTAGACATGCAGTATTTCTGTTACTAGCTTCCTAAGAGATATCAAGATAATTGCTTTTTGTGCTTCAATAATATTCTATGCATAATATTTCACTTGATGCATTATTTTATAATTACCTATCTCTGTATATGTCTCCATGCTGGAGGATGGGGACTCTTAATTTTCATTCCATTTCCAGCACCTACCTTAGTGCTTGGCAGAAGTTTGGCACATAATGCTTAATTCAAGAAATGACTATGTTTATTGGTGGGCCAACCTCTTCTATAAATCATCAAGTACATTTCTCTTGCTTTAAAGATTTCCTAAATAGAATCTACAAGTTAAAGGGCAAGAATTAATTGTTAATAATTTGCCTAAGAAATTAAGTCTCTAGATGGCATAAATCAAATGCAATTAGTAACATCCATGCTTCTGTTGAAAACCTATCAACCCTGATAAAATTTCAAATTACAATCTGAAATGTGAAAATGATCAGTTGGAGATTATCAAAAACACTGGGCTGGACAGAGCAATATGTCAGCACCTTTGCCCACATCCACAGCCTGGAGGTGTTCGAAGGTAAGCAGCGCCTTCATCATTCTGGCATTCTATTTTAGTCTAAGTCTACATCAGAAGCCTGCCAGGGCTCAGTGCTGATAACAAAGCACTATCGCTTTTCAAAGTGACAGAGCACAGTGACATATCAACAGTAAGACTTAAATGAAAAGCCCCTTCTAATTTAACTGGGAATCTGCTGAAGCTGTATTCAGCCGAGCACTCTGGTTTTCAATTAAAACTTTCTTGTAGTAAGAGAAAAGTTTGGCATATCCTTTCCTTTTTTAAGGCAGTTATGGAATTGCGTGGAAAAGACAGTACAGTGTAGAGATGGTCCAGGAACAGCTAAGTACATATCAGCCTTTTTTATCTACTAATTGCAGTTCCTACGGTTCAACAAAAGTTTTACCGAAAACTCACACTGCTGAAAGGATCCTTCCTCTCAATACAACTCTTCTTCGATCAATGTTTTTCTGATACAGTGCATAAGGCAGCAAAGGGAGAATAATGTATCAATTACTGAGTACCTGCTATCTGCAGGGTACTATCAGTATACGAATGGGGGTGGGACCTCTTACCTGTGCTATTTCATGTAAATATTACATGTGCTATTTCATTCCTACTAAGGTATATGTGGTAGATAAGGCTATTTTGTTTATATAAAAAAGAAACTCATGAGCAAAAAAAATTAAGTTACTTCTGTATGATCATACACCTGTTAAGTGGTGGAATTGGAATATGAGTGTACATCCATACCCATTAGTCTTGTATATTAACTATAGTATTGATAAAATTTAAAAGTGGAGAAATATGGATAACATCAACATGCTGACACAAACATCTATTTATTTATTTAATGGCACTTCCAACTTGCACTTTCCTTAAATGAAGCTCTTGAAACATTTACAGCCTATAGTCTTTTATCTTAAAACCAATTCATGTTTTTGTATCTTTTCTTAAAGTTTTATTCAAATTTCAGTTAACATACGGTGCAATATTAGTTTCAGTGTACAATTTAGTGATTCAACACTTCCATACATCACCCTTGGCTTAAAACCAATTCAGAAAAGGCCAGCATACTGCAAATTTCTTACACAAATATACATCTTAAAACCTGTCTTTGAGAATCGCAGTGCTGTCTCTTGTTTGCATGGTTCAACAGAATCCTCACTATTGTTGTTGTTTTTTTTTTTTTTTTTCAACGTTTATTTATTTTTGGGACAGAGAGAGACAGAGCATGAACGGGGGAGGGGCAGAGAGAGAGGGAGACACAGAATCGGAAACAGGCTCCAGGCTCTGAGCCATCAGCCCAGAGCCTGACGCGGGGCTCGAACTCACGGACCGCGAGATCGTGACCTGGCTGAAGCCGGACGCTTAACCGACTGCGCCACCCAGGCGCCCCCAGAATCCTCACTATTGAATGTAAAGATGTGGTTAAGGGTATGTTCAGATAAGAACTATGTCTTCTTTATGAAGCCATTTAACAAATATTTTTCTCAAACCTCAGTGCTAATAAAAGCTTTTCCTTTCTTAAATAATTGGCATTTAAAACCTATGTATTCATATATACTTAAACACCTTTTTTTGTTTCTGCTTCAGCCACGAATAGTATCAAGGCCAAGCGTATTACCCAGTTTCACAAACTTCTGGAAAATTTTTTCATTCATAATTTTACCCTTAGGTTTATTGTAACATTTTATATAAATTCTCCATACCTTCAACATTTATCCCATGTTATTATGCACACTTCTGGAGTTGCCTCTATTATTTTTGTGAATGAGATAAGTTACCAATAAATAGCTAAACAGAATTTGGACTGGAACCAGAGGAAGGATGTGGGCCAGACTTCTTGATGGATTTTTTTTATATACCATTAGATCATAATCAGAGCATCTTTCAAAGTATTTCCTCATATTTGTTAGTGGAGTTTCAAATCACTAAATTAGAACACTGGGCTTTCAGATTGCTATCATGGAAAGAATACACTGTCCTACTCCAGGGGATAAAAGCCCTCAGTACTGGTGATAAAGAATAACTTTAGTCACACACACGAGCACAGCACCAGTTAGACTTTTAGAAGGAGCATTTCCTTTTAGGGATAAAACAAGCTTTTTTGGCAATTTGTCTCCGAGTCAACCATTAAGTACAAAGTGATTATATATCTCTATATATCTATATATCTATCTATATCTATATCTATATGTATACATATACACACATATCTTATGCCTTGGTACTTATAACACAGTTTTCTTTTTTTTTTAATGTTTATTTATTTTTGGAAGACAGAGAGACAGAGTGCAAGCAGGGGAGGGGCAGAGAGGAAGACACATTATGAAACAGGCTCCAGGCTCTGAGCTGTCAGCATAGAGCCTGTTGCAGGGCTCGAATCCATGAAGCACAGGTTCATGACCTGGGTAAGAAGTTGGACACTTAACTGACTGGGCCACCCAGGCACCCCTAGAACACATTTTTCTTCAAGAAAATCTTTTAGGTGACTTCCTCTAATCACATCCCTATCTTCTTCAAAATGGTATGAGTCAGCCTGCCATCCCTTGATTGATCAAAACTTGGACCAAAAAAGGGCAGCCATATGGCACCAAACTCGATGCTAGGCTACAAAATAGAAAATCTGGAGTCAGCAGATGCCAAGAAGCAGAATGCATGGTGGTATATGAATTAATGCAGGCAGACATGAATAAAAATATTGATGCACTTTCAAATGGATATTGATACATGTATGTCAATGAATACTTATGGAATCATTTTAGTTTTCCAAACAAATGATCTAAAGAGAGATTATAAAAAAAGACTTTGATTTAAAAAGTCAATCGGAATAGAAAATACATTTAAATGCATACTCTTGTTGTTTTACTTCTGTTTTCTTTCCTTTTGCAATACTGTAACCAGTCTGGCATCACAGATATCATATGGTTAACCACTCATATGGTTAATCATATCATATGATTCAACCACTCAGCAAATATTTATTGAGTTCTTGCTAGTGCCAGGTACTTTTCTAGGCTCTGATGATGTTGTAGTAAGTAAGACAGCTATGTTACTTTATGGGGTTTAGGTTTGAGAAGGGGAGGAAGAATACAAATTAAATTAATGCACAAGATAATTTCAGGTAAGTACTATGAAGAAAATAGTGCAGGGTGACATAATAAAATAATGGGGGGGGAGTGAAAGGAGTTACTCAAGCAGATTACACATAGTGACTTATTTGTTGAGACCTGAATGGAGATGTATAAATTATGAAAAAAATATGGGAAAAGAACACCCCCTGCAGAATCACCAGCAGGTACAAAGTCCTTTAAATGGGAATAACCTTAAAATGTTTGAATGCAGAAGGGCAGCTTTCGTGTCTTGAACATAGGGAGTGGAAAGGGGGAGGCAGAAATAGAAAAGAAGGACATCCTGACAAGATGGAAGGCTTCTGCTGTAAACGACTTCTGTTTCTTGTATAGGCAAAACTTAGCTTATTTGGGCCTTATGTTTCTCATAAATCATGAACTGATCTTTGGAGTCCCTTCAGATCTAAAATATTCTGTTAAAATACTTCTAGAGTGCTAGGTATCTTTTGGAAATTCATTCACAGTAACCATTTCTGGCATTTAGGAATACACGCTCTTTGACTAAAAGGGTTAAAACATCTATTTGTGTTAGTAATGCACTGAATTTTTTAGAGCATGAGATAAAAATGCATTTGAAAATTAGTTCTCCCAAAGTGCTCACTGCCATTAACTGGGAGTGTTGTCCATTTTTGGAAACTGCATTAAACTCTTTTAGGATATTAGGATGCTACTTAGTAAATTGTTGCTTTGCTTCAGTGAATAGAAAAAGCATTTCCAGTTAGCTAAACTCTAAGCACGTATAGAATATAGAGAACCAACCTACATTTAAGAATCTATTTTTTTTATTTTTTTATTTTTTATTTATTTTTTAATTTTTTTTAGTGTTTATTTTTGAGACAGAGAGAGACAGAGCACGAGTTGGGAGGGGGAGAGAGAAAGGGAGACACAGAATCCAAAACGGGCTTCAGGCTCTGAGCTGTCAGCACAGACCCCGATGTGGGGCTTGAACCCACAAACCGTGAGATCATGACCTCAGCCGAAGTTGGATGCTTAACTGACTGAGCCACCCAGGTGCCCCATGAATCCATTTTTTTAAATCATTGTTTTTCAGCTTTTTCCCAAATGTCATGTCATGTCATGTCATTCTCATATACATCCCCATCAGTAATATTCCTCAAGGTGGAATGGGAATTACCCCATGAAGACGTTTGTATAATTTGCTATCCTTTGGGGATAAGATCCTTCATAAGGGAATGACCTCCTTTTCATTCTCCTTCCCCAAGAATTATTCTTCTAAAGTTATTAATTATAAATTTAAAATTAATTAAACTAAAAAAAAATTCCTTACTTTCTACTACTGCATGTATAGTCTTGTTTTTAATACTTGGGCCACTTACTGTTTTATCACTAGGCTAGTATCTCCCAGCCAGGGTTTTGCAACATGCTGGTGTCATATGATCAGAAGAGACATGCATCAGTCACACACCTATGTATTTAACACATTGTTATTATGTACACATTTTGTGCTGGGAATTGTGCTTGGTTGGGTATACAACCACAGGGTAGAGAGGTAATTTCTGCCTCACAGAGCACATGGTCTAGGATGTGTGTGTATGTAGAGCCATTGAGGGGGTTGCAGACAGGCTAGTTGTTAAGTACAATATGCAGTGAGAATGTCAATGATGGAAAAAGAACTCAGTGAAATAGAAACACCAAGGAATGGTATGTATACATGTTCAGATAACCAGAAGCCACCCAGAAGAAGGGGTGTCTAGATAAATATTTAAGAAAAGATAACAATAAGGCAGATAAAATGGGACTTGAGAAAAAGATTTCCAGATAGAGTCTAAGAAAAAGACTTGGCAGTAAGAAAATAAGTTCTATTAGTTTATTTATGTTATATTAGCTGCATTTACAGGTCTGGTGAAAGGAAGATGAGGTAAAACCTTCTCTGTAGGCTTCTGTTTCCTCTGTGCCATCAGTAGATAAGATTATCCACTTAGCCCAAGGGGGAAAGCTATGGGGTTCTGAAGTATTAAGGATAGTGAGAAAGTATGAAATACAAACAGTGGGCATTGGTTGCACTCAGAGTTTGGATGTAAAAAAGTTGCAAAATATTTTTACTTCCATATTAACTATAAAAACAAATAATCTACAAAATCATACCCTTCATTTTTGTATAACTCCTCAGATAGCTGAGGATATGAAGGAAACTAAAAAGATTAAATGAGAAAATAAAGATACTTTTCTACAGTTTTTTTCATTCCTTGCTGAGTGGTGGGAGGATATACTTGCCATAGATCATCAGGAATAAGGAAAAAATGGCTATGGTGGTCTACAATGAAACCACCTTCCTTGGCTCTACTATGTGACTTGTTTTGGTCAAGGCAAAGTTACAAGTGTGCAAACAACCTTGCAAAGTGCCTGCACATGGGTGCTTCTTCTTTTAAAATGCTCCCTATTGGAACCTGGCTGCCATGATATAAGGAAATCCAGGTTACAACGCTGAGAGGTCACATGGTGAGGCCAAGGATGAAAAACCACCATGTGAATATAGAAGTCATGTGGAGAAGAATTGAGGCACACTGACTCACGGTTTGTATTTGTAGTAAGGCTCCAAAAATAGGAAATAAGGCATCTTGAAGTGTCCAGCCTTGCCTAGCTACCAGCTGAATTAAGTCACATGGGTGATCTCACCATCTTGTGGAGCAGAATGGCCTCACCAACCAGACTCATAAGGAATGTTGATGTTTAAACTCTCATTTTGGGGTAGTTTGTTACACAGGAATAATTGAATGATAAAAGTTAAATGTCTAACAAACTCCTAATTGCCACATGTTGAATTACATTGACAGGAAGACTTATTACAGAACAAGAGTGAATCCAGCCACACACTTTTTCCCAAGGGCATTTGCCAAGTGCACAGAGTGGTAGGCTGATAACCAAAGGGAGAATAGAAGAGATAAGGGATTTTTCCCCGAGGCAAATGAAGTATTTCCCAAATGTAAGCCAATGCCAGCTGAAGAGTGGCTGTAATGCAGTAATGGTGCAATATTCCTTACAATTAATTCAGGGCTTTGACTGAGTGCAACTCAGTGGCAGGTTAAGGTTGAGTGGCACAGAAAAAGGATCTTTAAAAAAAAAAAAAGATGCATCTAAAATCAACGAGCTAAGGTTTTGTTAAAAAAATAAAAAACAGAGGTGTGTCTGGGTGGCCCAGTCGATCGGGCGTCCGGCTTTGGCTCAGGTCATGATGTCACAGTTTGTAGGTTTGAGCCCCACATCAGTCTCTGTGCTGACAGCTCAGAGCCTGGAGCCTGCTTTGGATTCTGTGTCTCCCTCTCTCTGTCCCTCCCTTTCTTGTACTCTCTCTCTCTCTCTCTCAAATAAGCATTAACAAAATAAAAAAAATAAATAAAAATTGGAATAGTAAGAACAAAGCAAGAAAATAATATAAATAATAACAGAGGTCAGCAAAATAGAAAAGCAACAAATGAGCAGAAAAAGTTAACAAATCCCAAAGTTATCTCAGGAAAGATCAATAAAATTGATTAAGCCTGAGTTATGTTGCGCAAGAAAAGGAGATATTAAAAGAGAAATAATGAGAATAGGAGATTAAAACTATTTGCCAGTATCAGGTATGAAAGAATAGCTATCACATTGAATCTATAGACATTTAAAGAATTATAAGAGAATACCACGAACAACTTTATGTCAACAATTTGGAGAACTCATACAAAATGACCAGATTTCTTTAAAAATTGCATTGCCTCCTATGCCACTTAAAACCAATATTTAATTTGTGGTAGGTCATACAAAAATGTAAAAGCTAATGGTGCCCGGGTGGGTCAGCGGTTAGACATTTGTCTCTTGATTTCAGCTCAGGTCATGATCTCACAGTTCACGGGACTGAGCCAAGTGTCACTGGGCTGACAGCGTGGATCCTGCTTGGGATTCCCTGCCTCCCTTTCTTTTTGCCCCTCCACCACAGGCTCATGTACGTGTGCTCATGTGTGCTCTCTCTCTCTCTTTCAAAATAAATAAATAAATAAATATGAAAAAACGTTAGAAATAAAAATAAATAAGTAAATGTAAAAGCTAGAAGTATATAGGAGAATATCTTCAAAATTTGGATTAGTCAAGTATTTCTCATACAGGATACATGATTTTCTTTTACCCTGATTATAAAAGTACTAACCATAAAAATACATGTTAAATTAAAATGTTAAATTGAAGTTCATCAACATTAAAAATGCCTGCCCATCAAAATATATTAAGAAAGTAAATAAACTAGTGAACCTACAAAGTAGGACCAATTCTTATTATTCTTATTTATTCTTATATTTATTTATATATATTTATTCTTATATTTATTCTTATATTTGATGAAAGATTTATATACAGAATATAGAGAGAGCTCTGATAAACCAACAATACAAAGAGAAACATCCCCATTAAATATGGACAGAAGACTTGATAGATACTTCATAAAAGAAGATAAATGAGTGATCATCAATCCTCTGAAAAGGTACTTAATATCATTAGTCATTAGAGAGATATTAGTAAAACCAGAACGTGATATGATTTCAGTTTACTAGCATGCCTCAAATCAACAATATAGATAATTCCAAATGTTAGCAAGAACGTAGAGTAACTGGAATTCTTATAATATGTGAAGGATTACCTTGGTAGGACTATACATTTATGCAATTATTTTGGGAAACTTGTATGTTTTATAAAGCCAAAGCTAAACCTTCCCTAAAATGCATCAGTCCCACTAACAGGTCTTTATCCCAAGTACATGAAAACATATGTTCAAAAGAAGACTTGTATGAGAATATTCATTACAATGGAAAACAACTGTCAACCTACAGGAAAATAAACTACTTGTGATGTATTCATACAGGGGTATACCACTCAGCAATAAAAAGGAATGGGCCTATGTTAAACACAATTATTGAATGAAATTCAAAATCATTAATTTGAGCAAAAGAAACCATGCGCAAAAGAATGTATATTTAAGATTTCATGTACATGGATTTTAGGAACAGGCAAAACTATGAAATACAAAGCAAACAAAGTTTGCTAATGGTGGATGCTGGACATATAGAATTGACTGGAAATTTGTACAAAGCAACTTTCTACAGGGTTGCAAATAATCTGTATTTTGCTTCAGGTGGTAATCCCAAAGGTATACACAATTCCCAAATTAACTGGATTTATATTATATCATATCAATAACACAACAGTTTATATAATTGAATTTTATTTTATACAATTTGTGTTAAAATAAAGATTAGACAACTACCTAAAAATGTAATTGATAAACAATCCATGATTTTCCATATTAGAGTATATTTAATGATATACTTCTTTGGTGATAGATCAAACAACTTGCCAAGAATTTTGCAAGTCTCAGAGATCATTTTAGGTAATAAATAGGGCCAACATTGATTATTACAGTAGACATACAAAAAGGAATGTCAGATAAAATAATTTTCGTTTGGGACTTCTTCTTTGTAATGTAGTCCCTATTATTGTACAGTACACTTGACTTTTCCAAAGGGTTATTACCTTTAAACTTGAAAGAAATTGCTACAGTGGAATCAGAAGAATATGTGCTCAAGTGTTTTAAAATAATTTGTTTATTAAATGCATATTATTAGAGGGGCACCTGTATGACTCAGTCAGTTAAGCATCTGATTCTTGATTTCATCTCAGATCATAATTTCACGGTTCATGAGATCCAGACCCATACTGGGCTCTGTGCTGACAGCGTGGAGGCTGCTTGGGATTCTCTCTCTCCTTCTTTCTCTACCCCTCCCCTGCTCATGCTTTCTCTCTTTCTCCCTCTCTCTCAATCTCTCTCTCTCTCTCTCGCACGCATGCTCTCAAAATAAATAAATAAATAGATAAATAAATAAATAAATTTTAAAAAAAATGTATATTATTAGTAGCTACCATTTTCCAGAGCTCTTAACGAAAATTGCTCCGAGTCCACATTTTATCAGGCAACTGTCAGATTAGAACCTGTACCTTCAATTTTGTCAGCTATTCCAAATTTCACAAAACTGGACTTAATCTGTTCTCTTGTAGGAAATGCATCTAAGCTACTACCCATATCTTTGTGATATACTTCAAAATAACCTTGGCTTGAATTAAGCTTACCGATAAATGGTAAGCATTTAGAAAGCTTATTTAAAACCAAACCAATACCAGGCTGTTTCTTATGAAACCGTACTCCCTCTTATTTCATTAAACCTGTAGAATATTTATCTCTAAAACCTTTATCATAAGAATCAAGCATATGAGAAGCGAGTGTTATTAGCCATGTCTAAAACAATTGTTTATGACATTTTAATTGACTGGATTAAATGTTTTTTAATGCTCTTATCTAAAAATGCCTTTTATTCAATAAAGGTTTCCAAAAGGGCTACTTTGTTTAAATGTTTTAAATTGTTTTCATTTGCTCATTTTCATTTGCCACCTACATATGACACAAATGTCGTTAATTCTATTCAGGTTTATATATTCCATTAAGAAATATTTCTTTCACAGTGTTCTTTTTATACGGTATGCACTTAATCCAATTATGTCTTAAATATTTTGAGAACTTACCTTGAAATTACCTTTATGAAGGCACAAAAGAATATCAGTCACCTGCTTTTTTAAGAGTTTAACAAAAAATATAATTTTAATATCTCAGTGCACTCTTTGTGCTCATGCAAATTAGATCTATAATGACTGATTTCTATGCAAGTTAATAAAACCTTGTATCATTTACTTCAAAAAATTTAGACTGTTTACAGATTAGTCCAATAGGATTTATTTTTATGCATTTTATTATAATTTCATTTAAATTTCTTATCTTAGGTACTTTATTTTATCATTTTATTATAATGTCATTATGATAGGAAATTAAAAAGTAGAAACCCTGAAGCAAATTCTAGCCCAAAATCACATTTCTAATTAGGACAGGATTCTGACAAACTCCAAATAAGTTTGGAAGTTCCAGCTCACCTAAATCTTTTGCTATTTAAAGCAAAATCAAATCCCAGCTCTATTGTTGCAGATTCTCCTGTATTTCACTTATTTTAGCTTTTGTTCTTCACTCATGTTTTAAAATTTTCTAATTAATGTCCTTTTAACATTTTCCCTTAGACAGTTTTGAAATAGTCTTTTTTTCATTTAATTTCATTGTTGTTCCCTTTTCTTTGTTTATCCTATATTAACTTTCAGTATTATCTTTTTAGCTCCTCTGTTTTCCCATTACTGATTATTTTAAAGATTACCTCCTTAATATTTAAAATGCTGACAGCAATGACCAAATTTATTTTTTCTAATGTTTTATTATTTATTCTTGAGAGAAAGAGGCAGAGCATGAGTGGGGAAGGGACAGTGAGAGAGGGAGACACAGAATCTAAAGCAGCTCCAGGCTCCAAGCTGTCAGCACAGAGCCGGATGTGGGGCTCAAACTCACGAGCTGTGAAATCATGACCTGAGCCAAAGTCGGACACTTAACTTACTGAGCCACCCAGGCTCCCCGGCAATGGCCACAGTTAAAAGTGCTCTTCCTTTTACCACTAAATTCCATTTTTATATCAATGATAATAATTGCTTTTATCAACTACTTATGCCAACTACTCTGTTAAGTGCTTTATATGTATTGTCATATAGCTGTAATAAAAGATTAAAATATTTGAGATTCATAGAATATTTTTAATCTAAACAAGTATGACATTTGAGATATTTGAAAGCATTGTTTCTCAATGAAAGGACATTGAAAACACCAGATAAATGTGGGAGTCATATTTAAAAAGTAATGAGGATGTTATGGGCTCAGAATCAGGAATCAGTGAATTTTTCATTTGGACCCATCACCAGGGCTTAATTAGCCCTATGACCAACTTAAACTCTCAGAAGTCTCATCTCTAAACATGAATAATAATAGAATCTACTTTAAACTGTTTTGAGAATTAAACACAGGCAAAATGCTTGGTTCAGTGACTGACACTCACCTCGTTAGGGCTCAGTAAATGAAAGTTGTTATAACTTTGGAATGCATACCCTGAGTATCTATAAAACAAAAATATTTATCTTGTGTTTCAGCATATGTAATCCTTCTGTTTATCCAAAAGAACTCATCTTTGTTTGAGTTTTCTCTTTTGATTTAATGACTAGAATTGAAAGCCTACATTAGTTTTCATTTCTAATGAGGAATCTCAGAACAACCCAAGAAAGACAATTGTCTTTTTTCTCCCATTCGTTACTTTACTTGTTTCTTTGTATTTTTGAAATTTTTTTAAGATATGACATCAAGAGCTAAATCTGGTAAAGATATTTATTTTCTGGCTTAGATGAAGTATTTAAACATTCATTGGGCAAGTTAAAAATTCCAATTTGGTGCTTAAAAAATACTACATTTGATAAATAGGTCTTGTTTTCAGTAAACTCACATAGCATTCCATTTATTTACCTGACTTGCTTGAAAAATGAATAATCCTTGAAGAGAAAGAAAAATGGGTATAGAAATGAATTATGCACAGAGTTAGAGAATATAAAACCTAGAATAGCTATGGCAGAGTTGTGAGCTGAATGGAGATTCTTTAGGTCATACATTGCTGAGAGGAAGTAGAATTTTTATCATTCAGAGTGCAGACACCACTGTGAACATGATAACCTTTTAAAAGAGATTCCAGAAAGACAAGGTGTTAGAAGTAAATATACTTGGTTTTAGAGTAAGAGCTACTGTCTACCCACCCTAATAAATTCTTAACTTTATGCTCACAAAATCATGGGGAGCCATCAAGAAATTCACTGATGCATTAAACAATCTTTAAAAGAAGAAAACATAATCTGTTTTCTCCAAATAATATCACTGTCCTGAAATAATGGGCACACACGCAAAAATTACTAGACATGTGCAGAGGCAGAAAAATATGTCCTGTACCCATAAAAAAAAGTCAATAAAAGTACCCATGTTGGAATTCTCAGACAACAACTTTAAAGCAGACATTATAAATGTGATCAATAATTTAAAGAAAAGTTTCATTTAACAAATGGATAGATGGGGATTCTCAAAAAAGAAATAACTCTATAAAGAAAAAAATGAAAATTTGGGAATAATGGCTATACTTCACACACACACACACACACACACACACACACACGTAAGCAAGGCAGTAGAAAATGCCCAACTGAAGGACACAGAGAAACAATGGTTGACATGCATCTCTGATATATATAAAATCATATCATGTGGCATAACAAAATTTAGTTGAACTATATGAAAAAAGAAAAGTTTAGAACAGAAAAAATATTTGAAGAATATTTTCCAAAACTTTCCCAAGTTTTCCCAATTTAATGAAAAGTATCAAACTACCAATTCAGGAAAGCTCAGTGGACCAAAAGCATGATGAATGCACACGAACACATACACACCTGCATGTAGACACACACCAAGAAACAGCTCATGATGTATCATAAACAAATTACTCAAAATGAAAGATAATGAGAAACATTTCAAAGTGGCTCAAGAAAAAGGCTTATTACAGTTAAAAACAGCTGTGATAAGATTTTTTTCTGACTTTTCCTCAAAAACAAAGCAAGCCAGAGGACAAGGGATACATCTTTAAAATGCCAAAGGAAGAAAGAAAAACACTGTCATCCCAGATATCTTTATCTAGCCAAAATAAAGGTGAAATAAAGTCATTTGCTGAGTAATAAAATATAAAATAATTTGTCATCAGCATATATGTGCTTTAAGGAATAATAAAAGGAATTCTTCATGCTGAATAGAAATAATATGAGATCAAAATTAGAATCTACATGAATGAAGTTAAGGGTTGCAAATAGTAAATACTGTTTAGGACACACAAAACAAATAGCAAAAATATAAACTTAAACCCACATTTATCAATATTTACATTAAACGAAAATATACTAAAATGTACACTATACTACCAGTTAAAAGGCAAAAATGTATCAGTATTTGACAGATCAAGATGCAACTGTTTGCTGTTTAAAAACACACATTATATAAAGACTCTAATAGGGTAAAAGCAAGCAATGTACAAAACTACACCTTTCAGGCACTACTCATAAGAAATCTGGAGTGTTATAAAAGACAAAGTTGACTTCAAAACAAGGAACATTACCAGAAGTAAAGAAGGATATTTTACAATAATAAAATGGTCAATTCGTCAAGTAGATATCAACTATCCTAAATATATATGCACTTAAAAAGAGAGCTTCAAACATAAATGAAGTAGGGGTGCCTGGGTGGCTTAGTCGGTTAAGCATCCGACTTCGGCTCAGGTCATGATCTTGCAGTTCATGAGTTCTAGCCCCATGTCCAGCTCTGTGCTGACAGCTCAGAGCCTGGAGCCTGCTTCAGATTCTGTCTCCCTATCTCTCTGCTCCTCCCCTGTTCACGCTCAGTCTCTCCCTCTCTCAAAAATAAATAAACATTAAAAAAAATGAAGCAAAAATTAACAACACTAGAGGAAGAAATAGAAACTTCCGTAATCATATTTGATTCTTTTTATGCTAGTTTTCAATAATTAACAGAAAAATTATTAGAATAACGACAATTTGATCAGCACTATGAAACAATTCAACATAACTGATGTTTTTAGAACCTATACCAAATAACTTCAGAATGTATCTTTTTTTCAAGAAACACAAAGGCAAACATCTTTGGAGGAGGAAAAATAAATTCTTACGTAGACACAGAAAGCACAAACTTAAAAGAAAGATTTTTTTTAAAAATGAGCTTCAAAAGTTTTAAATTCTGCATATTGTATTATATATAATATACATGGCAAAGGGCTTATACTCAGAATATACAAACATCTCCTATAATTCAATCAAAATGCAAACAACCTAATATTTAAGATGGGCAAAATGGTAAGCAGATGATTCAAAAAGGAAACTATTGGAATAGGCAATAAATATATAAAAAGTACTCAAGACCATGCATTATCAGGGAAATACAAATTGAAATCATGATGAGATGCCACTACATATCCAATATGAATTAAAAAAAAATTCACAAGACTGATGTCACCAACTACTGGTGAGAATATGTTAAATACCAATATATCCTATGATCCAGCAGTTCCATGCCCTGATATTCAAACACACAAAAAAGATAAAAACATGTCACAAAAAAAATGCTTTTGCAAAACAAACTCCAAACAAATATGATCCACTGATTTTGGACAAAAGTGCAAAATCAGTTCAATGTTGGAATTATCCAACAAATAGTGCTTGAGGAATTGGACGTCTATAGGTAAAAAAAAAAAAAAAACAGAACCTCAACTTAAGCCTTATATTGTATGCAAAAACTATCTCAAAATTCCCCACAGACAAAGTATAAAACTTTCAAGAAAAAAAACACAGAATATCGTGGGACCTATGAGTAGGCAAAGCCTTTTTTTTTTTTTTTTAATTTTTTTTTTCAACATTTATTTATTTTTGGGACAGAGAGAGACACAGCATGAACGGGGGAGGGGCAGAGAGAGAGGGAGACACAGAATCGGAAACAGGCTCCAGGCTCTGAGCCATCAGCCCAGAGCCCGACGCGGGGCTGGAACCCACGGACCGCGAGATCGTGACCTGGCTGAAGTTGGACGCTTAACCGACTGCACCACTCAGGCGCCCCGGCAAAGGCTTTTTAGATGGGACAACAAAAAGCATGATTGATAAAAGGAAATAAACAATAAATTGAACTTGTGATAGTTAACTTTTTGTGTGAACAGGCTGACCTGTGATGACCAGTTGTCTGGTCAAACACTGATCTGCGTATAATCAGGTTGATTCTTTGATGTGATTAACAATTAGTAAAGTTTAAATAAAGCAGATTATTATCCATCTTAATTGATAGCCTTAAGAAGAAATACTTGTTTCCTAAAGAAAAAAAGATGTCTACCCTAAATTGTAACAAAGAAATCCTGCCTCAATCTTCAGCCTTCAGAGTTAAGACCACAATATCAATTCTTATTTGAAACTCCAGCTTGACAGCTTGCCCTATGGATTTCAGAGTTGCCAGCCTACAATCACATAAGCCAGAGATGGTAAATAAACACATGAAAAGATGTTCAATACCATTTGCTATCAGCAAAATGTAAATTATAACCATCATGAAATATCAGTACACACTGATCAAACTGGCTAAAATAAAAGTTAGTGACAACACCAAATACGGCAAGGAACTGGAAAAACTGAACCATGTATAAATGTGCTGGTATGAATGTAAAATGCTACAAGTTATCTAGTTTGGCATTTTCTTATACAATGAATTATGTAAACACAATATGACCCAGCAGTTGTGCTAAATATATAAACCCTTGTATATTCCACAAAAAAAGAAAACTTGAATTCACATAAAAACCTGCATATGAAGGGTTCATAGCAACATTATCTGAAATAACCCCAAACTGGAATCTGTTTAGATTTAACAGGTGGATGGTTAACTACATTGTGACACATCCCTATCACTACTGAACAATAAAAAGGAATGGACCCTTGATATACACAACCATTTGAATGACTCTCCTGAAAGCTGTGTTGAATGAAAAAATAATCCTAAAATGTTTTTTACTGCATGATTCCATTTATATAACATTTGAAATGACGATATTTTAGAAATGGAGGACAGATTGGTGGTTGCCAGGAGTTAGTAGTGAAGGGTGGATTGAATAAGTGATAGAAGATGGATTGAAGAAGGATGTAAGTGTGTTTATATAAGAGCAACATGAGGCATTGTTTATGGTGTTAGAACTGTTGAGTATCTTGAATGTGGTGGTAGATACACTAAACTACACGGGTGATAAAGTTGCACTTAATACACACATGTACACACAGATGTGAATACAAGTAAAACTGAAGAAATATGAGTATGGGTGGTAGATTGTTTCAACATCATAACCCTGCTTATGATATTATGGTATATTTTTGCAAATACAGGAGGAAACTGGAGGAAATGGCAAAGTATGCAAGGGATCGTGAATTACTTCTTGCACCTGCATGTGGAATCTACAACTATCTCAACAAAAATTTCAATAAAAAAAGACATACAAGAATGTCTTCACAGTACCAAAAAAACTGGAAATAACTGATATGTAAATTGCACATATACAATGGAAGCTGAATATATTAATGATGTGTGCAATATATGTTTAAATCATAAAACCTTCATGTTGGACAACTAAAGCCATTCACAAAAGAGTACTTATTGTATGATTCAATTTATATGAAGTTCTTTCACAGAAAAACTAATCTATGGTGATAGAAAGGATAACAGTTGTTGCTTCTTGAAGGAACAGAGGTTGTCTGGGAAGTGAAATGTGGAAATTTTCCAAATTGATGGGAATAGTCTATGTTTTGACAAGGATGTGAAATAAACAGGTATACACACTTGACAAAACTCATATAATTATGTACTTAACAAATGAAGATTTCACTGTACATAAATATGGATTTAAAAGCATGTGAAAATTAATATTTATGTAATTCATAATAATATGTAAAAACCAAATTTAAAAAAATGCACTCGAAAGTAAGACAACATCCAAATTCTTGGAGTGTGTTTGTGTGTGTGTGTATGTGTGTGTCCAACTTTCATTTTCTCATTTCAACTGTAATTGTATTTAAAGTTAACTTTGGAAACCAATTTGACAGTAAACTTCATATATTGAAAAAAATAAATAAACATTAAAAAAATGGAAACCAATTTGAAAATAAACTTCATATATTGAAAAAAATAAACATAAAAAAATGGAAACCAATTTGACAATAAACTTCATATATTGAAAAAAAATAAACATTAAAAAAAATAAAGTTAACTTTGTTTTTCTCCTGATAAAGGGGGTACAGCTTTAGAGAAAGCAAATGATATGGACTGGAATAGAATCTTTTCTTCCAATTCATGATAGGTCAAAGATTCTAAATTTAGTGAATTTCTAGACTTTCTTAAAAATGACTCATTTTAGGATTTCAATTAATGTAATAGATTTCATGTCACTTTTGAAAATAACTTGTTTTTAGGCTGCCTATACTTAGCACGAGTATAGTTTCCCTATGCGATTTCCCTTCTGTGGTACATGCAATACTACAAAGCAAAAATGGACAACAGAGGAAGTCAATGGCCGTGTTCCCACAGAGCGTTAGTTTTGGTAACATATATATAGTGTTAGTCCCCTGAATGGCTATAGACACATGCTCAAAACTGTAAATTAGCTTTGAGTAGTGTCTCAAATTAGTATCCTTTATATGTCTAATTTGATGATATTTCAAGGAACAGGGGTAAGGTGGAGGAAATCATTTGTAATGATAATCAACATGACCTTTCATAAAGTTTATAAAATTACAATAGAAAAAACACTAAGTGCTTAATTGAAAAATTTCATAAAGCTGACAAATTGAAGTCAAACCCTAACCTTTTAGACATATGTTCTTCAAAATAAAGGTCTCTAATTCTTCAATAAATCTAGTACATGTCCGGTTTTCCAATAGTAGTAGCAAGCAGTATTATTTCTCTTTAATCATCCATCAACACAGGTGCTTTCTTCTACACATGATAACATGTAACCGGACTGGCACTGGGATAGATGTAGTTATTATGTATACAGTGTTTTAATATAAATATATCCAAAATGGCTGTTGAATTCACAATTTAACAAATATATATCAGCTCAGCAAACTCACTCTATATCTACCTAATAGAGTTCATGAGACATGTTTCTATGAAACTAGATATGAATTTTGGGAGCTGAGAATACTGCATTCATGTTTGGCCATTAGCACTTTTCACTATATCCTCTGCCTCCTTTCATTGAGATTTTTAATATTCAGTGGTAGCCCCATTTTCACCATGAGTACTTACCAGTCTTGCTGAATAAAGCTAGTGATAAAAAACTGACCATGTACCTCCAACCAATCAAGTCCCACCAGCCTGGATCAGGCTGAGGCACAATGCTCCAAGCCAATTTATACATCTGCTAGTGTCTTATAAGTAAGGGTTTGCAAGATGGTTATCAAAAGAGAAAGAATGACTAAGTGGAACATTGAGATCATCTCTCAGGGAATTTGAGTTTAAGACATGCAGAAAGATGCCTGTCATATTTAGCAAAGGCAGAATGTGGAAAGAGACAGACAGAAAGAGTGAGAAGTAAACAAACCATGAGGAAGAAGAAGCAACAAAAATACAGAAATTATAAGATACATAAAGTTTAACTGCTCACCACCATTACCTGGAAGGATTTCTAAGTGTATGGATCTGTATGTCCCACTTCAGAATCTCTTCCAAGTTTGGGAATCATCAATACTTAGAATCTCATTTACTCTTCATAGAAGACAAGTGTGAGTATTTCACTTTTACAAATAAATAAACTGAAGCTCAGACAGGTTAATTAATTTTCCCAGTCTGTCTAACTCCAGATCACATTCCATCTCCTTTGCTCCAGGAAACCTCTAAAACAAAACAAAATTGAAGAGGAACAATACACAGGAAGTACGCAAAAAGAGGGAAATGATTTTAATTTGAAGTCACAGAGTCGGTGCTATTGTACTTGTGGATAAATTTCATTGTCAATTGCCATTTTCCAAGTTTAGTTATATCTTAAAACATAACTAAAACCTAAAATTTTGTTACTCCAAACTGTGATAGTTTTTCAATAAAATCCTCAGTAACATTGAACATCAAATAAGTTTACTTAGCTCTACTTTATAATTTAGTTCTGCTTATGAAGTGAATTGTGCCAATTTGTAGTAGGGTTTCCTTAATTAATGTGTAAACACTTGCTTCTCTGTGATGAATCTACCATAAGCTTGTTCTATCTAATGACCTAAGAACACTCGGAGATTTATCTCCTGATTTTCATACATTGCTCAGGCTCAAGGTTAGTGCCTGGGAAGACTCTGGAGATTCCTGTATTTTTATGGAGCAAAATCATACTGTGACACGGCTTCTTTTCAAAGGTGAATGCTTCATTCGGCAGTTTGCTTCACTTCCTAATACAATTGAAAAGCCATTTGCTGAAAGTAAACCAGTGGCAGGTGTGCTTTGTGTTGACAGCTGCAGTTCTGACATGGATCACAGACAAGCTCTGCTGGCAGGGCTAGAACATCTGGAGTGTTTGGGCTGATTTCAAAAGCCAATTTGAGAGGACTGTCTTCTCCCATTTCAGAAAATAAGTTATGGACACTGGGGCCAAATTTGCATTGTGGTTGGACAATAATTCATTAGATTTCTTATATTTTAAGTATGATGGTAAAGGCCACTATGTATACAAACACTTCTAATATAGGGGAAGATGGTTTATAAAATAGATTATGGCAACCCTTTGCTTCTCTCAGGATTGCCTGTGGCAATTTGGAAGCACATGGTTGATAGAAAAAAAACTTAGTATTTAATTCTTAGAAGTCTGTTTCCAGGAAATTCTTTCACTGATTTGCTCCTACACAACAATACTTCACAATTGTTAAGTACTAACTGTTGTTAATACTTATTGAAAGAGTGAATTAATTAAGTTTATTATTCTTTTCAAATTTCTTATTAAGAATAATAGTCATTGTTAATACACCTCATTAAACACACCTTATTAAACACACCATTCTGCCAATATTGGACAAAACAATGTCACTTAATTTCCAAAAACATCTTGCCATATAGTAGCAGATGATATCATCCCCATTTAACAGATGAGGCTACTCAGACTTAAAGAGTAAGACAATTTCCCAAGCCCCACAAATAGGAACTACAAAACTGATAATTTTTTCCCAAGTTGGAATTCCAAAGGTCATACTCCTTCTACTGTATTCTAAGGCTTCTAATGGCATTACAGATACTCTTAGCTTGCTGAATTTGTGAAGTTAGAAAAAAGAGCATAGAACTTTCTTTACCTACAAAGTAAATCCAAATATACCAGACAATATTATCAACAGTAAGGAACTTTCTACCAAAATATTCATGGTGTGACCCATTAGCACGTGGAGTTTTTTAGAAAAATGACGCAAAGAAGCTTAATATGTTCCAAACTTCAATAATTACAGGTAGACTAAAAAAATTAAATAATGCTCACCACTTCTCAGCATGCATCAATTATTTAAATTGGTGACTATTGGACCCTGTGGTAGCGAGGAAGGAAAATTGACAGCTTCAGGCACCCACCTCCAAAAACCAGAGCTTATACATGGGAATTTTGCTGCTGCTGATTCTATGAATTTGTAAGGGAATTAACCAGACGCTGATGGGAACATGACATCTGAGGATTAATGTCATTTTTGAACATTCTGTTATAGACTAGGTAGTAAAACTAAATTCAAACTTCACTTTCCATGTTTTCATATTACAGGATTTCAAAAGATAAGTGGGCAAGGATCCAAAAATATCAATTGCAAATGCCATTAATGTGTTCATGTGGGTGTGTAAAATACAGGAAATGTTACCAAGTAATTTATCTTCAATACTGTGCCAATAAGGATGTGGCTTCTTCTAGTCCACATGCCAGAGAATGTCCATTCAAATGATATTTGAGCATTTTATGGATGAGTGTGTGACTAATGGATAGAGACTACTATATTCTCCTTCCCCAACATTATTGAGACCAGAGTATTTACTTACTAGCATACATGGTGACAAATGATTCTGTTTTATTTTTTTTTCTTGATCCAAGTCACTCATTTTTTAGATTACACTGGTAGCTATTTAGAAAAAAAATCCTGACATGAGTTTTAAGGGGGCATGTCAAGTAAATAGTGTAGGGTTAAATATCTTGAAAGAAATGCATTCTGGCACCACCCAAGAGAAAATGAACAATCATACCCACTCTGGCACCTGAAAATGTTGGTTGATGTTTGGCACCTGAAGAAATTACCCATGAAATGAACACTTGGGGCTTGATTCATTAGAATTCAGCTCCACTGTCTTCAAATGAATAAGAATCTCTACACAGATACTGAGAAATAGAGATAAAAAGAATCACAGAGGAAACGACAATGCTTCTTAACTGTAGGAAACTTAGATTTAATGGAATTTGCTCCATGACACACACAGTATGAAGGTATGATTGTAGGTCAGCAAGGTCATATGTTTCAAGCCAAAGAAAACCATATTTATTTAATGATTCAATGAAATAAAGCCAATTAGAAAATATGTATTTTAATTTAACTTCCTTGCCCATAGCTTACATTTTCTGTATTTTACAAATTTTACTTTATAACCTAGTCAAACATGGGTTGGGATTTTTAGGGTTTACATAAAGAAGGACATAATTCTCTATACTTGTGACATATTTCACAGTTTTGAGAGTTAGTTTTTAAGAGAAGGTATATATAACACTGCCCACATAAATTCTTCACAAATATATTGTGTTCATTTTCTGTAAAATATTCAATATGTGAGATAATAATTCCTTATACAGCTAGCATGATATCTAATATAGTAAAATATTTTACTAGGGCAGATAAACAGCTATATTTTCTTCATTACTTACCTATGTAAACCTAAATTTTCCCCTTACTCATTAACCCAGTTAACATTCTAAGCAGCATCACACATTATTGACTGGGTTTAGTAGGATGAGGGAAGTTCATTAAGTATGAAATGACATTTTTCATTGCATTGTACAAGAAAATAATAAACTCAAGTCTGATTGCCTGATAACATTTAGCATTAATATTATTGAATGATAATATTAAAAAATAAAGACAAATGCAAAACTGATAAATGCCTGCAAAGTTTACATATAGAAAAATAAATTTAAAGGACTTCTGTTTCTTATTACATTTATTATTGTGATCTTAAACTATTCCTTTACATGACCTTATATAATGCTTGCAATTGTTCACAACAATTGTGAGTAGATTGTACACTTCTGGAGGGCTAAAAATTATGGTTCACCCTTTGATTCTAGCTTCCCTCCAATTTTCTTACTCAGTGCCTTGCCACACTATAAATAATCAGTCCTTTTTATTTAGTTATTGTTGCTAGGGCCTGGCATCAGGTGAATGGATAGTTTAAAGAATATAGCTTTGTCTTTATTTTTCTGGGAGCTGATAAAATCTGAAACTGTCATATCTTAGATGATCAGGCTATCAGATTAAATCCAAGCCTCAGAGTATGATTCCTGGTGAGAAATAGAGAATTCATAGTTCACTATCTTGAAGATGAAGAAGTGAAGCCTTAGAGATGCTTAATGCTTGGAAGGTCTCTCAGCTACCAGGAAAAGCTAGAAGACTAGAGCCCTAGATTAGAACTGTAGATGAAAAATTCAATTCTACTGTAAGAAAAGCATAGACTTGAATGAAGATGTATTTGTGGTTCACTGGTTACCTTAGGTAATATACCTAACCTCTCTGAGACTTGGTGCCTCAACCACAAAATGTTGACTGAATGATTGCTGTGAGTATAAGATATAATGTCCACAAGTGAGAGGGAGAGTATCCTTCCAGTATATTGTCTGACTCTTACTGCCATTCAATAAGTGGTCATTAATTGTTTGTCATACTATTTGGGGGAAAATAGGATTTTCAGAAAGAACAATCAAATGACATAATATTCAAGTAATGAAAGAGAGTATCTTCTTCTATTTTTACAACTACAGTGAGGAATGTGGAGGGGGACAGGTACTTAGTTTATCCCTTAACCAAAAGGGACTCTTCTGTTACTTTCAAAAGAGGGAGTTTACTAATTTATAGAATATCTGTGTTGATAAGACCTCTTCCTCCTTACAAGTGGAGATCATTTTCTTATGGCTTTACACACACCACTCATTTGTTTCTCTCCTATTTATAGGTTATATCTTCTCAGTCTTAAATGCTGCTTCCTTCTCTTCACCACAAACTTAATGTTACAGTGCTGTGGGGTTCAGTCTTAGACATTTTCTTTTTCTTTGTTTGTTTGTTTTTTTCTTTCTTTCTTTATTTCTTTTTTTTGCATTTTTTATATATATTCACACTACTTTAAGGATGTTTTCCCATCATATGGCTTTAAATACCATCTCAACATTCATATTTTTATCATTTGCAGTGGCATACCTCCCAAACCCTACCCTTACATATCCAAATGACTACTTGATTCTGCAGTTAAAAAAACAAAACAAACAAACAAAAAACTGAAAGAGTTCCTCACCACCAAACCATCCTTACAAAAACTACTAAAAGATATTCTTCTAAGACAAAAGGATGCTAATTAACATCATAAAACATATGAATGTATAAAACTCATAGGTAAATATAAAGTAAAAAGCAAATTCTCTGATATTGTAATGCTGATGTATAAATCACCACTCAAATTTAAAAGTTGAAAAAAGTATTAAAAATGATTATGGCTGCAATAATTTGTCATACAAAATAGACTTTGAAAGATAAAAATAGTCACAAGACACAAAGAAAGTCATTATATAATGACAAATGGGTCAATTCACCAGATAGATTATTTATTATAAATAGTTACATACCCAACATAGCAGCATCAAACTATAAAAAGCAAATACTAATTATAGAGGTCACTTTTAGGCAAACATCCTTTAGCAATGGAATGCAGAAAGGGTCCACAGTAACACCTGGGCTGAATACAAAAAGTCAACCATCAGGTGACTCATCTCAAACTATCCATAGGTCCTAACTAACCGGGCTATTTACAACTAGGCACAATTACCAAAAAAGGAAAAAACTCCATATGTCACCATATCTCCTCACCTTCCCCCTTTAAAAGCAGCCCCTGTCCACTGCCTCAGTGCAGACAGCCTCTCCTTTGCTGTCCCGCTCACCACTCTCTTTGTGGTGTATCCTGTGAACTATCTCCCGTGTTCTCCCCAGCATCATTGAGACCTCCACCTGCTCATTGCCTCACAGTTGGGGGCTCTCATCTGATCAGGAGAGACACACCATTTAGACACCACACTAACATAACTGAAAGGAGAAATAAGCAGCAATACAATATTTAGGGACTTAACACTCTACTTACTTTAATGAATACTAATCATCTAGACAGAGAATCAAAAAGAAAACAGTAGATTTGAAAAACACTATAGAGCAAATGAACTTACAGATAGATACAGAATATTCCATCCAACAGCACCAACATACATATTCTTCTTAATTGCACGTAGAACATTCTCCAGAATAGATTGTTTGTTGGACCATAAGACAAGTATAAAGTAGTTCATGTATATAGGAATTCTATCTAGTATCTTTTGTTGATACAAAAGTTTGAAATTAAAAATATGAAAAATTAACAAATATGTACAAATCTGAAAGCTGAAAAATTAACAAATATGTGGAAGTTAAACATCCCACACCTGAACAACAACTGGATCAAAAAGAAATCAAAAGGAAACTTAAATAATATATCTTGAGACAAATGTAAATGAAAACACGACATACTAAAACTTACAAGATACAGTGAAAAGAATTCTAAGATGGAAATTTACAGTGATAAATACATATGTCAAGAAAAAAGAGATCTCAAATAAACTACCTAACGTCGTATCTCAAGGCATGAGAAATAGAACTAACTAAACTCAAAGTTACTACAAGGAAGAAAATAATAAAGATTAGAGCAAAAGTAAGTGAAATAGAGACAGGAAAACATAGAAAGTATTTTTTTTTTGAAAAGACAATTGTGACAAAGCTTTAACGAGATTAACGAAGAAAAAAAGAGAGAAGACTCAAATGAACTTATAAATGAAATAGGAGATATCAAAACTGATACCACAGAAATACAAAGGGTCATGTGAGCTGTGAAAAATTGTACATCAGGAAATTGGATAATCCAGAAGAAATGGACAAATTCCCAGAAATATACAACTACCAATACTGAATCATGAAGAAATAGAAAATCTTAACAGAACAATACTGACAAAGTAGATAGAAGCAGTAATCAAAAACTTTCCGACAATAACAACAAAAGCCCAGTATCAGATAGTTTCACTGGTGAATTCTACTAAACATTTAAAGCAGAATTCATGCCAATCCTTCTCAAAGTCTTACAAAAAATTGAAAAGAAGGGAACACTCTCAAACTCATTTAGGAGGCCAACAATACCCTAACACCAAAGCCAGGTAAAAACACCAAGAAAGAAAACTACAGGCTAATATTCTTGATGAATATAGATGCAAAAAAAATCTCAACAAAATCCTAGCAAACCAAGTTCAACAGTACATTCAAAGAATCATACATTATGATGAAGTGGGATTCATCGCTGCAATGTATTCCTGTTATGGTTCAATATATACAATCAATAAAGGTGATGTTTCACAGCAGCAGAATGAAAAACTTTTAAAATCATATGATTATCTCAATCGTTGCTGAAAAAACTTTATTAGAATACAATATCATTTCATGATAAAAACTCCCAATAAATTGGATATAGAAGGAATGAATGTGCCTCATCATAATAAAGTCGTGTATGATAAACCACAGATAACATCATACTCAAGAGCGACAGGTTAGACAGGTTAAAGGAGGCTTTTTAACATAAGATCACAAACAAGAACAAGGGTGCCTATTTTCACTATTCCTATCCACCATAGTATAGAAGTCCTAGCCAGGCAAGAAGAAAAAATGAAAGGCATTCAAATTAAAAAATTGTCTCTGTTTGCTGATAACATTACTTACAGAAAATTCTAAAGAATTTGCCAAAACTGCTAAAAGTAACAAATGAATTCAGTAAAGTAGCAGAATATAATATCAACATACAGAAATCACTTGCATTTCTACACAAAAATAAGAAACTATATGAAAAAAAAGGGAAGAAAAGCCGTTCACAATAGCCTCAAAAATAAAGTTACTTAAAAAAAAAAATTAACCAAAGAGATAAAACATCTATATACTAAAAATTATGTCATTGATAAAAGAAATAGAATAAAACACAGAAATGGAAAGATATCCTGTGTTCATGGATTAAAAGAATTATTATTGTTAAAATGTAACAACCTAAAAAATGAAAATAAATAAATAAAGGTAATAGCCAAAGTGCTTTTAAGAAAGAACAAAGGTGGGTTCATCATACTTTCTGATTTCAAACTGTACAACTTAGCTGTAGTAATGAAGAGTGTTTGCTACTGGTATGAAAGCAGAAACATAGATCAAAGGAAGACAATCAAGAGTCCAGAAATAAACCTACACATAAATAGTCAACTAATATTTGAAAAAGGAGCCAAGAATACTCATTGGGGAAAAGAGTCTCTTCAATAATTTGTTTTGGGAAAACTGGATATTCACATGCAGAAGAATGAAATTGAACCACTATTTTACTCCACTCACAAAGTTAACTTGAAATGGATTAACACTTATAAGTGTGACCTGAAACCATAAAACGCCTAGAAGAAAACACAGGAAAAATTATCCTTGATATTGGTCTTTCCAATGATGTATTATATATGACACCAAAATCACAAGCAACAGAAGCAAAAATAAAATGGGATTGCATTAAATTAAAAAGCTTCTGCACAGTCAAGCATACCTTCAACAAATTGAAAAGGCTATCTATGCAAAGGAGAAAATATCTGCAAACATTTGTTAATATTCAAAATATATTAAAAATTACTAAATTCAATGCAAAAATAAAAAATAATTTGACTTAAAATGGATAAAGGTCCTGAATAGACTTTTTCCCCTCAAAGAAGATGACCAACAAGTACATGAAAATTAATAATATCCTTAACATTACTAATCATCTTGATAATGCAATCAAAACCACAATGAAATACTACCTCATAGTTGTTATAATGGCTATTAAGAAAACAAATGAAAACAAAAGGCAAGTGATAACAAGCATTGATGAGGACGTGGAGAAAAGAGAATCCTAATGCACTGTTGCTAGAAATGTAATTCGATACAGTTACTATGGAAAACGATATGGAGGTCTCCTCAAAAAACTAAAAATGGAACTACCATAGGATCTAGAAATTCCCTTCTGGGTATATATCCCAAAAAATCACTATCTGAAAGAGATTTCTGCATTTCCAGTTTATTGCAGACATAGAAAAACCTAAATCCATAACTGAATGAATGGATAAAGAAAATATACATATATGAATATAATTTAGCCATAAAAAAGGAAATCAGTTGTTTTTGACAAAAGGGATGAACCTTGAGGATATTATGCTTAAGTGAAATAAATCATAGAGACAAATACCATATGATATCACTTATATATGTAATCTAAAAAAATAAAAATAAAACAAAATACCCCAAACCAAACATGTAAGTACAGAGAACAGATTGGTGGTTGTCAGAGGCAAGGAGTGAGGGGTACGTAGATCTTAAAAGTTCTCACCACACATGCATACACACACACATACACACACACACACACACACACACACACACACACATACACAAACTGTAACTATGTAAGGTCATGATGAATGTTAACCAGACTTACTGTGGCAGATCATTTTGCAATATATACAAATATAAAGTCATTATGCTTTACACCTGAAACTAATGTAATATGTCAATTATATTTCAATTTCAAAAATGAACACACAGTGTTTGTTTTAAATGTACATGAATGACATTGAGATTTCAAATTGCCTATATCTCAAGGTTCTACTGTTTCCTGTTAACTATCTCAACCTCTGTAATATCATAAAAATAATTTTAAAAAAGACATAATACTCAAAGATTAAATTTACTAGTAATATTAATAAATAATTTCATAAACTGGAAAGGATTGCCTAAGTTGGTAATGGTGAAATAAAATATTTTGTTAATTTTCCTCTCTCTTTGACACTCAAACCATAAATTTTACCCACTACACTATGCCTTGATCTATTTTGATAGGAATTTCTCTGGACTAAAATCTTATGTGGTCTTTCAATTTTATAATTTTGAAGACAATGTAAAAATGGAAATACATTTATTAGGGTGAAAATATTGAACTTAAATTGAGAATAAATTCTTATTTTGAATAATGGTATCTACATGTGAAGATGTATTAGGACTGGTCAGAAAAGCATGAAACTGTGTCTCAATAACTTCAGAATCTTCATCCCAGGATGACAGATTTAATGAGGATACTCTTTTTTTTTTACCCTTGTTGTTTTTTTTTTCTTGATTTTGAAAAACTGGTTCTTAATATTGCAAACTACTTTTGTAATGATATAAGAATACTTTTAGATATAAGAAATAAAAAGAATGCATCAAATATCTACAGAGGTCAAGAACTATAGGTCTCTCTGTTTTTTTGCAATCACTTTTATATTTTTCTACCATATTCTAAGAATTGCATACATTATTTATATTTTTGTGCAATTATAAAAACAACCATATGTCCTTGGTGAAAACAAAAGTAGGAGATTACACTTTGGCCCTGCTTCCTGGGATTCTGAAGACCTATCTGTTAGCGCTGTTAAGCATGCAATGGAGAGAAATGAGATACCCGACAATGAGCAAATAACCCTCCCAAACCCCTTCATTGATGGCATCATCTACAGTAGGACATCTATAATTTCATTTTTCAGCCCTCTGATGTCAGATGGGTTTATAAATATGCTATGATAGATACATAATGAATCATTTATTGGCTTCTTCCACATTTGTGACGACTCAAATGGTATATGCTGTTAGGAACTGCTTTTTTATTCTTTTTTTTTCCTGCAGATTTTTTCTTCCCCAGTGGTTTCATCTGGGGAATTTTTTTTTTCTTTTCCAGTATTTGTCTAAAAGAATCATAATCTACTAACACTCACATTTATAAGTGGACAACATAAATCAAACAATTTTTGTATTTTAAAGACTGTTAATTATGAGAGCCCCTGAATTCAAGAAGAGCAACATAATCTGCATATGTTAACATTTTCAAAAATAGTTACATATGAAGGTAAATTTTAGTAATATAACCATAAGGATTTTATTTATTTGTTTGTTTAATGAGGTGAAAATAGTTACTCCTGCACAGCAATTAGTGATAGTATTGTGGACAAAATGGTGTATCTTTATTGTCTTGAATCCATGCTTCTTGATTATAGAATTCAACCCCTTGGAGAATATATAATGGCTTGCCTAGGATATCAAAATAAACCAGGTGATTTTTTCTGGATATTGATTTTACATAATAATACATAAACAATATTTTATGCTAAACAAATCCTGAATACCATATAATCTAAAATACAGATGTATTAGGGATTTAAAAGACTAAATACTATAGAATATAAAATCAATGTGGTGTTAAAAGTCCAAACACCCCATTTAAAGAAAGTTTGCTCTTGTAGTAGGTCATTACTAATTATATTCTATAGATTATCTCTTGTAGATCAAGATTTTGGATAAGGAAACATTGTGACATTTGTGGAAAATTTTAAGAACTTTGAAAACTTCTCTAGGATTATGGGAAAAAAATTCCCAACTATTTGCTTGGTTTATGTCCACTGACTCTAACACCATCTGTTGCCCAGACACACACTCTCACAAACACAAAATAACTTGCCTTATGCCAGTTATTATAGACTCCAACACAAAAGCAGCAAGGACACCAGCTTTACCCTCAAAACATGTAAAGTTTTCTGCACAGAGAAATCACAAAGTCAATGTAAATCCATAAAATAATCAAATAGAATTAGATCAAAGCTCAAAGGGTAAATGAAGGAGCAAGAGGTCACCTGAGGGTTTGTGAAATATTTCACAGAGGAAGTGAAATGTACCAGTGAAATATGAAGGAATTAAGGAAGAACCTCTCTTCCATCATGTAAATATACATGAGCTGGTCAGATATAAGAAAAAATTACAGGGAGGATTGGTTTGAGGGGGGTTGGCGGTGCTAAGGGTACCATTGTTATGGTGTTGAGAGAACCTCATGGGCAAATGCAGCAGCTAGAAAGCAAATGGCGCCTTTATGCATGTGGTTGTGGATGGGAACAGAGCTTTGTAATTCAGGGACACATCAAATCTTTATTCTGTATATTTTTAAATTATTCTATTGAAAATGAGGACTCAAAACAGAATTTGGAGGAAGAATGTGAATGTAAATAATAATAATTGCCTACTTGGTAGGAAGTAACCTATTCAGTTTGATTTGCATATCCCTGGAGACTTTTCATTCTAAAGTGGACCCACAGTGTATCTGTTTTGTCCTCAGGGAAAATGAAAATTTTCATTCTAAGAAGAATACAGTATCCCAACAAAGCATAATCAGTATTACAGATACCACTGGATACCTGGCTAAGAACCGTTTCTTCTTTCTTCCTTTCTAAAGAATATATATATCAAATACATATATACATATGTGTGTGTGTGTGTGTGTGTGTGTGTAAAGTTCTTTCCGTCTCTGTGCAGCCCTGAGCTTTTGTGGAAGCAGAACATATTTTCAGATGCAGAGGGTAAACATGATTGGTCTAGGCCAGCTATAATTGGTTCTTTTAGGCTGAGGCATATGACATATTTGATCAATGAGATGTGAAGAGATATTTACTGGCAGTAGGTAGTCAGGTGGGACTTTTCAAATAACTTCTTTAATCTTAAAAGACAAACAAAGAAGGCAAAGTCCCTTTTCCACTACTGAGTATCTTGTGTCTGGATGTGAAATTTGAAATTATGACCCACATCTTTCAATGTTGAAGGAAGCTGGCCAAGAATAAGACTATGACAGAAGACAGAGTACAAAGATGGAAACGACCTAGGTCCTTAATAATATTGATGGGTCACTGAATTAATCATTTTTGGAACAATACAACTGCTCAATGTATCATGATGCACGATAAACCTCTTTTATTTTAGAGTTTAAACAAGTAAGTTTTCTGTTAGTTGTAGCCCAAAGCATCCCAACTATACAATAAGGATACTTCAATGTATCGCTTGAAAAGATGCAAAAGTCACACTGCACATCTTCCTTATCTGATATTTGAACAAAGGGAGGAAGTGAGAAAATAAATGACTTGTGTGATTTCTCTCAATAATTTATAAGCAGTCAGGATTCCTAAGTTCCACAAATATTCTGCTAACTTATATATTTCAGTTTTATCTCAAAAATAGTATTATCTTATTTGTATAAAATTATCCAGCAGAGTGTGTAATAACTAAGTGCTCAGTAAATACTGATTAGTGCTTGACTAAGTATGAATTTCTATTTTCAGCTTTGTCCAACAGTTTTGACATTAACCATCCAATTATGACAATGAGGATCATATATACTATTTACACACAACTAAGTGAGTCACACCTCCAGGGATGTATAGGTTTTGCTACTTGCTTTGGCCTCTATGACATGATACACACTCTCTATACCATCATCAAATGTTATGTCTTTTAACCCACTGATTGCAACTTATTTTAATGTAACTCTTAATTTTTCTCTGTTAGATAGCTAAAGTGTTCATGGAGTGACAAGGAGATATACAGCTTAAAGAACTTCCTAGGTGATGGCCCCTTTGTACCTGGGGGATGACCTTAGACCTGGTAAGCTCTCCTGAACTATACATTTCCTGCCTATTGTTTACTAGTTTTCCAATATCAGCAAAATTCCTATTCTATGCAAATGTTTAATGTTTTTTTTTTTTCAAATTAATGGGCAGTAGAAAATGTGTATCTAGAACACAAATAGGTGAACAAAAGAGAGAAAAAGGCAAACACACTAGGGAAAGTTAGTTGAGAAAATGAAATCTACCAAGTTTCTCATTTTGTTAGTTGCCAAGTTTAAAGTAAATCCTCTTTCTTAATTCTTACTCTGCTTTGTCTTCATCTTCATCAAATAAAAATAAAATAAAATTAAAAAAAAATTGATCCATGTGAAGTCATAATGCCCTAGTGATTTTTAGAATGTATTAGTACAATGAAACTGAAACCTTTAATTGACTGACACAATAATTTCCACAGAGCAGAGAAAAAAATGTATTTAAGAGAATGAACTGGTCCACAAAGTAAGATTACTTTAAAAAATACATTTGAGTTTCAAGTTTAAAAAAGGCCGTCACCAAAGATTGGTATCAAGTGATAACAGTGGCAGTTTATTAATAATCTGTCATGTAAAGCTGACATATTATAAGCTGAATTCTGCTCAGCTCTACAAGGAAATCCCATCTATTTTATTACTACCAGAATTAAATATGTTCTGTTGAACGGCTTTAAAAGGCTTAAATATGATTTAGAGCTCTTTTTTTTTTTTCAATACATTTACTGCTTCTCTACTACTTCATTATCAACAAGTCAAATCGACAAAAGTCTAATCTTGATTTTCCTGGATATCCATGGTATACCAAACAGGGAGCAAGATAAAACATACATGTTTATAGAGGTTGATAAGTTTGGCTTTAGACAAATAGTAAAGTCTTAGCAACTAAATTACTTGTTTCTGACATGTTGGGAGCAGGGAGAAGCCTAGATATAGTGTGGAAATAATATAAAGTAAGTATTAAAAGTTAAGCCTAGAGAATTCACAGATGGATAATTTATTTAATCAGAATTAGATGTGAGCTAGTCAGGTAGGAACAATCTAGTCAAAGGTGTAAAGAGGTGACAGTCGTGTGTATTCAGGCTAAAGGATTTAGATGGGGCATTTTATAAGTAAACATCAATGAACCAGATTTTCATAAATAGTAGTTGAATATGCCCATCAGAAGTTGAACTTCATTTTTTTATGTATTGTTCAATTTGGCTATGCAGGTTTATGTCACTACCACTTACCTAACACATTTTAGATGGACTCTGTTTGTCTCAGGCTTCCAAAAGTATGCTCTGAGGATTTGACAGAAGATGGGCTAAAAGGCATATGATATACTCTAGTTGATAGTAAGATTAAGACTTGGTACACAAACAACTGGGCTGAGTTCAGAGATTTTGCTGTAGGGTTGGCATGACAATCAGTAAAGAAATAAGTAACACCTTGCACTACAATATGGTGAGTTAGAGTACTAGTTTTCATCCATTAGAAAGTTAAAATTATCCTTATTACTAAATCCCAAAACCATAATCTCAAATTCACTTTTCTTTATTCCAGGATTAAAACCTTTTTCAAATGATACTTGAGAATTGTTGTCTGTTTCTAAAATTTCACAATTAAAATATAAATTCTCTGAGAGATATCAAACTTAAATCTCTTTCATTGAAAATATTAATTATCAGGTAACAATACTTTAAGACCTACCAGCAGATAAGAGTGCATGGGAGGAGTGGGGGTGGGGGGAAGGGTGCCAGGAAATAAGTGTCCTACCCCAGATAAAATTTTGCCATGGCTAAGAGAAATAAAAGAATGTGTTTGTGTGTTTCTCATTCATTGGAGAAAGCGTTATATAATAGTACTCATTAATAAATTGCTAAAGAGAAGACCTTTAGAAGTTCAAAAGAAGAGTAGAAGGAGAAGAGAAGCAGAAGAGTAGAAGCCTCAGTTTTCCCTGTTCCAAATTCAGGTAAGGGGAAGTGACAACCTTTAATGTTTCATAGTTCAAGGATAGACAATTTTAACTACATTTCCATAAATCATAATTGACTCATCATAATTGGCTAAGTGGCTAAAAGTTTACTCATCATGTGAATATAAATGGTAATTTGAGTCAAAATAGAAGTTTATTTTCTATAAAAAAATCTGAAGATCAAGGTAAGCACTTTCGAAGGCGTTGGATTTATTGGCAGTATGTGTGCACAAAGTGGTAAGGAGAAAATATGTAATGTTGGATTTAGGAAAACCTGGCAGCATTTGTGACATAAAGAAGATTTTAAACATATCTATAGCCATTAATTTCCAGGTGGCAAAGATTTCTGGTGTGTATGTGTACACACGCACACAATGGATTACAAAAATGATTGGGGTTGTATTTCTTTCTTTTCTCCGCCCCCCCCCCCCCAGCCCTTTTTTAGTTCTTAACCTACTACTGGCACTTGCCTTTTAGGAAGGTAACTAACACAAAAACTTGTTAGCTTCTCTTCGAGTTGTTGCTTACAATGATTTCTTTTTTTCCGGTCTTACGGCCCTCACCCCTTGCTCTGCCACCATTTCACTTGGTATTGTGAAAATAGCAGATTTGGAGTCTGTCACGCTGGTAACGTATTGAAAGTCATTAGTATCTTAGAGTCAAAGACAACATTCTATGAGATGTAGGTAATAATGTGGCTCACAGAGATTTTGTGAAGATTAAATAATATAGGAAGCAATTCCTTTTAACTAAGTATGTCAATACTAGAGTCCTCTTTTCCTCCTTATTACCGCCCCCTTCTTCACATTTTTTAATCCCTTGTTTTCTCCGCATTTTGCTTTAATATAACTATATACTCTGTTCTTCATTCCTCTCAGAAACAGTTTCCACAAAAAAATATTCTAAAAACAACCTGTGTCAGAATCACCTTGGGATGCTTGATTAAAATGTCACTTCCCAGGCTTTACTCCAGATCTTACCAAATCAGACACCCTAGATGGCATGGGTACCTGAAAATCTGTGTTTTAACAAGCTTGCTCTGGGAAATGTGCACACTAAATTTGCATTCACCTGATCCAAACCATTATGCTTACACAATGGTTTTAACCGTCTTGTTTTATGTTCTAGCACCTCTTTTCTAAGAAAATCTTAATCACAGCTGGCAGGCTGCCTTCTAAATTTAACATAAGAAAAACTAAAAGTGGGAAATGGAATTAATTGCATTTCACAACTCAGCCTGGACAGAAATGGTGATGAGAGTACTTTATCCACTCAAGCTCTCACCAGTAACCTATGGTTGACTCTACTTTTTGTGTTTTGTGACCTATATTCTGAATTCTTTGCATACCTTGTTACTAAATTCTAATAAATTTATTGCTTATTCATCTTTTCTTCCATATCGTAATTTTGGGAGAAAATATCTGCATATAGTGCAGGAATTATAAAGGATGATATTTATGGGTAAGACGACTATTTCGTCACTCTTCTCTGAAAGCTTGAGTATTTAAATGATGAAGCTACAATATGGTGAAATATTGTTTATGTGTCTTTAAATTTGCAAAAAATCTGCCTGAATATTTGTTACTGCTTATTTTTATAGATGAAAGATAAAACTGATTATTATAATAGAATTAATACAGCATACATTTGATGTAAAAGTGCATCATTTCAAACCACAAGTTCAATTATTAGTGGATGCAAACACATAGATACATGGAGTCTAGTTCCATAAAGGTAGATTTTTAAGATTGCATAAGAATTATTGCCTGGGTTTTCAGTTATATAATTATTTTCTTTAGGACGCTCACAGAATTTTGAACAAATGAGTGGAATACACTCGTATAAGCAGTATTTTTTTTTATTTTTTTTATTTTTATGCCATTTATTTTATTTATTTACTTATTTTTTTATATATGAAATTTATTGTCAAATTGGTTTCCATACAACACCCAGTGCTCATCCCAAAAGGTGCCCTTCTCAATACCCATCACCCACCCTCCCTTCCCTCCCACCCCCCATCAACCCTCAGTTTGTTCTCAGTTTTCAACAGTCTCTTATGCTTTGGCTCTCTCCCACTCTAACCTCTTTTTTTTTTTTTTTCCTTCCCCTCCCCCATGGGTTCCTGTTAAGTTTCTCAGAATCCACATAAGAGTGAAACCATATGGTCTGTCTTTCTCTGTATGGCTTATTTCACTTAGCATCACACTTTCCAGTTCCATCCACGTTGCTACAAAAGGCCATATTTCATTTTTTCTCATTGCCACGTAGTATTCCATTGTGTATATAAACCACGATTTCTTTATCCATTCATCAGTTGATGGACATTTAGGCTCTTTCCATAATTTGGCTATTGTTGAGAGTGCTGCTATAAACATTGGGGTACAAGTGCCCCTATGCATCAGTACTCCTGTATCCCTTGGATAAATTCCTAGCAGTGCTATTGCTGGGTCATAGGGTAAGTCTATTTTTAATTTTCTGAGGAACCTCCACACTGCTTTCCAGAGCGGCTGCACCAATTTGCATTCCCACCAACAGTGCAAGAGGGTTCCCGTTTCTCCACATCCTCTTCAGCATCTATAGTCTCCTGATTTGTTCATTTTGGCCACTCTGACTGGCGTGAGGTGATATCTGAGTGTGGTTTTGATTTGTATTTCTCTGATAAGGAGTGACGTTGAACATCTTTTCATGTGCCTGTTGGCCATCTGGATGTCTTCTTTAGAGAAGTGTCTATTCATGTGTTCTGCCCATTTCTTCACTGGGTTATTTGTTTTTCGGGTGTGGAGTTTGGTGAGCTCTTTATAGATTTTGGATACTAGCCCTTTGTCCGATATGTCATTTGCAAACATCTTTTCCCATTCCGTTGGTTGCCTTTTAGTTTTGTTGGTTGTTTCCTTTGCTGTGCAGAAGCTTTTTATCTTCATAAGGTCCCAGTAATTCACTTTTGCTTTTAATTCCCTTGCGTTTCTCACACCATTCACAAAAATAAACTCAAAATGGATAAAGGACCTGAATGTGAGACAGGAAACCATCAAAACCTTAGAGGAGAAAGCAGGAAAAGACCTCTCTGACCTCAGCCGTAAGCAGTATTTTAAAATAATTTTTGTTTCAGATAAAGTCACTGCTGCTGACTACAAAAAAATTAAAAAGCATTATCTTTTAGTTTTCTTTTTTTTCCTACTTTTTAATATGAAATTTATTGTCAAATTGGTTTCCATACAACACCAACACCAGTGCTCATCCCAACAGGTGCCCTCCTCAATGCCCATCACCCATTTTCCCCTCCCTCCCACCCCCCGTGAACTCTCAGTTTATTCTCAGTTTTTAAATTTTTTTAAGGTTTATTCATTTTTCAGAGACAGAGAGAGTGTGAGTGGGGGAGGGACAGAAAGAGAGAGACACAGAATCTAAAACAGGCTCCAGGCTCTGAGCTGTCAGGACAGAGATTGACGTGGTGCCCGGCGTGGGGCCCTATCTCACAGCCAGTGAGAGCATGACCTGAGCTGAAGTCGGATGCTCAACCGACTGAGCCACCCAGGTGCCCCTATTCTCAGTTTTTAGGAGTCTTTTATGGTTTGGCTCCCTCCCTCTCCAACTTTTTTTTTTTTTTTTATCTTTTAGTTTTCTAGTTTCCCCTTCTCATAAAACATAAAAGAACCTTGATTTTTTGATAAGTGGAGTGTTTCATAGGCTTTAATAACAGAATAATTAATTATTTTTCTTTACCATGTAGTTCTAGAAAGTAATAATGGTTATTTTAACAAGGCCATTCCTGGATTAAAGATAAAGGTCAAAGCAAAGTCATAAGAAAATGTCTCTGAACTCCTTTTTAGTATGTTGGTAGTTAATCTACCAAAATGCAGTAGTCATTATTAGTGATGTGCTTTTTGATTAGAAATGTTGTCTGTCAGTATCAAATAGCTAAACTTATCCCGTTCTAAAACTGCACAGGCATTTACCGCCTTCCTCCTACACTATGTTCCTGCTTTAGTCTCTGATGATTTTCTTTCATAAGTAATTTTTCCATGGAACTCTTTCATATCCAACTTCTTTTAAAATACATCACTAGAAGTGTTTTCAGGTTTCTTTTCTGGTATAATTATACTGTTTAAAGTCCAAATTAAAAACAAACAAAAACTATGTCATAAAATATAAATAGGAACATCCAAGGGTCTTAAAATGAATTCAAGTATTTTTTGATTGTTTTTTATTGATTCTTACACCTGATACAAAAACATGTTGGTGACCTTTCTTTAAATTCTTTTTACTCAGTAAACAGTATTCAAGAAAGTGTTTGTATCTGTATTATCATTATTGTTATTATCACTATTAGCAGCTAAGAGATAGAATACTCATTTTAAACAAGCTTTATTACACAACTTCAAAATTAACCTCATAATCACATATATTCACATAGTTGATAGCTCAGTTTATTAAAATACTCATTTAAGAAAAGATCTCAATATGACAAATGAATAGCTAAGATGTCAATGGTGTTCTCTTGGCTGAATGAAATGGTTATTTTCTTGACATTGTTGTTGTCACTATTATTTGCAATGCACTTAACAGTGATTTAGGTGGGTGAGAAACAGGGTTAGCTGAGATTTGAAGACAGAGCTCTTGGCTTGAGAAACTACTTGTTTCCCTTTTATTTCTCTGAAATTGTACTCTTCTATTTCTCCTCCAATGTCTAAGCTTTATGATCTTTCTTCTTTCTATAATGAAAGTTACTCGTTGACAGGATTCCTTTTTTTATTTTATGTTTACTTATTTATTTGAGAGAGGGAGAGAGAGAGAGGGAGAGAGAGAATCCCAGCCAGGCTCCACACTGTCAGTATAGAGCCTGACATGGGGCTCGAACTCATGAACTGTGAGATCATGACCTGAGCCAAAATCAAGAGTTAGATGCTTAACCAACAGTGCCACCCAGACACCTCTGACAGTATTATAAATACTACACTCAAAGTCATGAATTCCAAAGGCACAGCTTTATTTCTGTACACCAAGGTATACTTCTATATGTCTAAGAAAGTCCCTTGACTCTTGCAATAATTTCCAACACAGAAACATTCTCACTTACTCGTGTGTACTTTATTTTGATGTATGTGATTTTAATTATTTTGGATAATTAACATACATATAAATGCAGATATATTTATATTAATAGGACCACCCTATATGTATTAGTCTTTCCAGTTACTTGGGCCATTAAAGCTCTGATTCACCATGCTAACTTCTGTAAGTTTATTCCATTCTCCCTGAAATGAGAACAGAGGTTTTCCAATTGTTTCTTGGTGAATAAATTACAGAAATGTTCTATAAATACAGATGATATAGGGCAATGTTTCCTAAACCTTCCTAACAAATTCATCCTGACCCTGTTCATTCAATGTTCCATAAGGAAAATGCCCAAGGTAGAGGGGATATACAAACATAGCCATTTTTCTATTTGTTTTTTTGTTTTTGTTTTGTGTTTGTTGTTATCGTTGTTTTTTGCTATCTTCCCATCTCCATTGGCTTTTTCTGGGAGCCTAAGTGGCTGTCACCACCAGCACTGCACAATACCTCTCTAGAAGCTATAAATACCCTGGCTTTTCTCTCGTGACAGTAGGAAATCCTTCTGAGTCTAAAACATGAATTTTTTCCAAAGTATCCATAAAAAAGGTAAGAGAGCCTTAAACCAGCAGTAATTGGGCTCATGGAATACAGATTCTTAAGCTATCAGCTACCACAGACTGGCTAGGCTGTTCCTTCATATGTCACTATCATATTTTCTCCCATGCTCTTTTAAAGGGGAAAAATTCTGCATATAAGTAGCTATCTTTGAAGAAAACAGATGATGTTTTATCCATGCACAAGATAAAAGAAATCTTTCTTCTTTTTGGAGAATCAGTGATATATTGTCAAATGTCTCAGATGCTTCAGCATTTGCTCAGAAGCCTCTTCTTTTCTTTTTATGTAGAGTAAAAAAATATAGCATTATAAAATTCCAGAACTAAAAAAACCTTGGAAATCATGTTGTCCCACTAGCACATATTATAAATGATAAAATGAAGGCCATAAGGCTATGGAAAATCTTATTAGATGGAAATATTCCCCTTATCTGCCTTTACTATCCAGCGAATCTCATATGCTTTTTGTAAGACCTAGCTTAAATCTTGCATCTATGAAGTAGGATATCTTCACAGACTCTCTTAGGCATTTATTATTATCCCAGCCTCTCCTATAACATGTTTCATATCCTTCTAATAGGATCTATCATCTCTGGTACACCTCTCTCTAGCCACAATGCCTTGAGCAAATTTGATACCATCTCTTAATCTAAATTTTACTGGAATAAGCAATTGTCCTTATTTCTCTCAGGGATACTGTAAGGATAAAAATAAATAATCATTGTAAAGGATTTAACATATTGACTGGCATACTGTGCATGCTCAACAGATCTTACTGTTGTTCTTAGGATGATATAATTCATGTATCCACATGTCCTTCCCTTTCACTAATTGGGGAGTTCCAAAATTAGCTTTTATTCAGTTGGTAGCCCAGTGATTGGAACTGGGTTGTGCACACTTTATCTTCAAGAAGACTGTGCTGAAAATGTTAAGGAATGAATATTCTCATATACGTGGTCCCTAGTAAAATCCTTTCTCCTCATGCATCCTTCAGAATAACCACAATGCCTTATACTTATTTCCACAAGTATAAAATACAACAATGAACAAACCACAAACTGGTGCTTTTGTTATGTGTGTCCTTAGAAAAGTCAGTTTTTTTTTTTTTTTTTTTTTTTTTGGTTTTACTTTGAAATTTCATACCAAGTGCAATAAGTGTGTCCTTCTATGATTTCTCAAGAAGAAAATGTAGTCCCTCCCAAATATATTGGATTTTGTCCTTAATTTATATTCAACCTTTTCCTGATGCTGAAAATTTTGAAGTTATATCTCTATTTCATGCGTGGGCAAATGCTCTAGCAATAGTATTCAAAACAATTTTGCATGGTAAGCTTTTTATATAACATTTTACCTGTCACGCTTGAAATTTACATTAGAAGAACAATTGACTTCCTTACTTAATGATACCTTTAAGGAACTCTGAAAGTTCATGAATAAAATTATATTTTATGAATAATTTGAAGTAAAGAATCTTATTTTAGTCAGTTAATAATATGTATGTGTTATAATTATTTTCAATTTTGAAAAAAATCCATGAAGTGAAATAAATCAATGTTCACAATGATAAACATGTTTACTCTGCTATCGGAAATTGACTTATTATAAAATTATGATGCCATAGGAAACTATCTCTATACCAGATTTATATTCTGGTAGTCATATATATTCCCTTGAAAATGGGAAGCCAGGGGCGCCTGGGTGGCGCAGTCGGTTGAGCGTCCGACTTCAGCCAGGTCACGATCTCGCGGTCCGTGAGTTCGAGCCCCGCGTCAGGCTCTGGGCTGATGGCTCGGAGCCTGGAGCCTGTTTCCGATTCTGTGTCTCCCTCTCTCTCTGCCCCTCCCCCGTTCATGCTCTGTCTCTCTCTGTCCCAAGAGATAAATAAATGTTGAAAAAAAAATTAAAAAAAAAAAAAAAAAGAAAATGGGAAACCACTGTTATTAATAAGAGACATGTTAGAACCTCTTGAGGTTCACAAAGATTTTTGTTTGAATTAGGTATCGGTTGATTATAAATGTTATCATTTATAATAATAGTACACTTGAATATCTTACTTCTTAGCTTCAGAGACTTATCAAAATAAAAACCCCTCTTAGCTAATATTTTTCATATAACACTTTCAGGGAGAGAGTCTACCTTAGGTAAGTTCATTTTATAGATTTTATATTAGGGGCAAAAAATTCATTTTAAAGATATATACTCAAAAAAGAAAATTAGCATTGTCTCTAAATTATAGATGTTCAGGGCTTATGACTTCTCCATTGATTCAGATATTAAATGGCGTTTTTAAGCTGGAGGGAAGGGTACTGGGAAGGTGGATCCTGTTTATGCTGCTTCAAAATATTTAGAGTATATGTAATTTATCTGCCTCTCTCCCTACACACACACACACACACACACACACACACTCCATTACCTCTTATAAATATCCAGCACAATAGAAGCATCAACAGAATAATAATTTTTGTATCTGTTAAAAGTTGATATTTATTTTGGAATAATGATAGATTTTCCTCAACCTCCTTAGCCTTTCTCCACCCTCCATCTTGTTCCATTCTGTTTTTCAATGGTACAGAGGATTATCGATCCCAGAGAACTTGGAAATATTGGAAAACCAGTAGAGTTTCTATGACAAGTTCTCACTGATACCATTGTAATTTCTTATGACAATTTACTTATGAGCTAAAATACTTATGACCTTACTTTAAGTCTGGCACCTTAGACCACTCAGCCATCCTGACATGACTCATGACCTTACTCTGAGGAGATAATAGGGACTTACCAACTTAAGGTAAAAATATATTTAACTCTCTGAATACAGCAAAAAAAAAAAAAAATCTTTTACTCTTAAGCTTATTTCAAGATAACAAGGTATTTATAATAACATTGTCTTTCCTTGTAGCCCACCAGATTGGAATAAGACACAGTCATTGAAATGAATACATTTTCTAGTGTTTTTTTTTTATATGAAAGATAACATATTTACTTTTTAAATAATTATACATTGAAATAAACTCAGTGAATGATTATAACAAGTAACAACAGATTTAAAATAAGCATGCTTAGCTTATTTATTTGAATCTGAAATTAAAAGTTCAAAATACATTCCTTTAGCTTATGATGGGGTTAGAACCTGATTAACTCATCATAAATTGAAAATGTCAGCCATTAAAATGCATTTAGTACACCTAAATTACTGACCATCACAGCTTAGTTTAGCTTACCTTAAATATGTTCAGAACACTTACATTGGCCTATTACTGGACAAAATTCTTTAATAGTGTTGACAATCTCATGTAATTTACTCAATACTGTACTGAAGGGAGGAATAATGGTTGTGTGGCTACAGAATGGCTGTGAGTGTATCAGTTGTTTAGCCTTGTAATGGCATTACTGACTGGTATCTGTGGGTCACTGTCACTGCCTGGCATCGTGGGAGAGGATTTTTGCCGCATATTACCAGCCTGGGAAAAGATTCAAATTCAAAGTATGGTTTCTACTCAATATGTATAGCGTTCACAACATTGTTAGTAGGGGATCATTTGTACATATAATTAATAGATAAAAGTCCTGAGATAATTAAGGTTTTAGTTTTACCATATCATAATCCTTCTGTTGCTGAGATAAATTCTCATTATCATGGGTAAAGAGGAGCTCTTTGAATAAGAAGTCTTATGATAAATGCAAAATTTTTCTGTATTTATTAATCATGGCTAAATATATGCTGTTCTCAAGATTATAATGAAGGATATTCTGGACTAAAATAGAGTGGGATGATCTGAAGTAAATGCAAAAAATTCCTCAGGTCAAAATTTCAAATAAAATGTGTCAGAATACAGGTCAGTTTATGATAGTGTGGGTAGATATGAATTATGATATAATTATGCTATTAAAGAAATGAAATGAGGCAGCAGGGATCACAATTTCAAGGCAATCAGGTGTCCCACCTTCACAGACAAACAGATATAAGGAATTATAGGGTTTCCAATATCTTCAGCTTTGTCAAAAAAGGCAGATAGGAACATACAGAAACCTCTGTGCAAGTTAATGACAGATAAATGCTCTGTTTTCATTTCTCCTCTTATCAGATTCCCTCAAGTATAGGGATCTGTTTTCCTAAAGATAATGATGATGATAGAAGTTTATAGAGGTCTTTCAATTTCCACTTATTCTAGTAAATTCCTTTTTCCATATTGTTCCTACCAGTGCATATGTTCAATTGTGAAAGTCATGTTAACATTAGAAATTATTTGCTCAATGAAATAACTTTTACCTATTTTCCCCAGTTGTTTCTCCAAAGAATACCAGCCAATGCTACTCCTTTCCATTTATCACCGCCTCAATCTCACTGTAGACTCATTTTATAATCCCAAATATTGTTGAAGTCTGTTGTGTTAAAAATGTATTTAATCTCAACCTTATCCCATACAATGCTTAGTCCCAATGATTACTATATGCCTTTGCAGTGTCAATTCGTACATAATTCTACATGTATCAACCCAGGACAATTAGCTAAAATAGTCTGGGTTGCTAGATCATTGACCTGAATGAATCTCTAGAATGTCCAGTATTGAATCCTTATTCCCTACTTCTAATTTGGTTTTTATCTGAAGTAACAATTACAAATTGCACTCTGAGTAGAAGGTAAGACAATACATTCTTGATCCCAAATGGAGTTATTGATTCTTTTACTAGAGTTGTCTCCCAATTTCATCTTGGTCAACTCAGTTGTGAATGGTTTTGTTATACAATCAACTGCTCTAATCTAGGACTCATGCTCATTGTCTTTTTTCTCACCTTCTACATCCAATCAATGATTAAGTCCTTTTGGTTCTACCTCCAAAATAGATTGAAAATCCATTCCAGTGATCCCATCCTTGTTCAGGACATCACATCTTTCTCTTTTGGCAATCTTCAAGTGTTTCCTAAATGATCTCTCCATGTCTAGTCTTATTGCCCATTAATTCATTCTCCACAAAGCACTTATCTTAAAACATAAATGGGATTACCACACACTTTTGTTTAAAAGCATTCAGTGGTTTCCAGTGGCATTTACAATGAAATCCAATATGCTTGTCATGGACTTAAATGCTTACTTCATCTCAATCCCCTGTCCTTTTACTTACTACACTTACTCCACTACACTAGCATTCTTTTATTTCCTTGAACATTCAAGTTCTTCTTTTCTTAAGATCCTAGAAATCCTTTTATACCCACTTTCTCTTTCCATTTCCTCATGTGGTGAACTCACCTTTCATTTAAAGCTTTTAGCTTAAATACCAATTCCTGTCCTCATAATTCTATATTTCAGAATGTTTTCTGTCATAACATTTAGCAAAGATTTGTTTTGCATGTTTCTTTTTCCCCATTAGATGTGAAATCAGTAAGATAAAAACTTTGTCAGCTCCCCCACTGTGACATAAGTCAGCCATTTTCTTTCTTTCTTTCTTTCTTTCTTTCTTTCTTTCTTTCTTTCTTTCTTTCTTTCTTCTTCTTCTTCTTCTTCTTCTTCTTCTTCTTCTTCTTCTTCTTCTTAATGTTTATTTTAAGAGAGAGGGAGAGGCAGACAGAGTCAGAGACAGAAGGAGAGAGAGAATCCCAAGCAGGCTCTGTGCTGTCAGTGGACTGAGCCACCCAGGAGCCCCAAGTTAGTCATTTTCATAGCACATAGTAAGTTCCTCATTTTTTGGAAATGGAAGGAAAGAGAGAGAAAAAAAAAAGAAGAGGGAGGGAGGTGGTGGGAAGAGGGAAGAAAGGTTGGAAAAGGAATATGTTTGAGAAACAAATATTTGATTTAGCAAAAGAAAGCCAGTTGTTTCTCTAGCTCATATACAATTGATTTTCTAAGATCGCAAATATTTACAGAACATCTGCTACAGCCAGATATCGTGCCAGGAACTAGGAAATATTTCTATTTTGGGGGGGACCCTAATATTACCTTAATAGTTTAATAAAATAAATATATCATTGAATAGGGTAAACAAAAATAAAAGAAAAAAGAGCATTTTGTATGTACAATTATTTTATTCTCAAGTTAATATTCACTTATATTACCAAAACTTTTATATATTTTTTGCCTTTTTAAAGGATATTCATGCTCTTAGATTATAATTTTATTGCAGTATTCTATCTTTCAATTTTGAGTTCAAACTATGAATAATAAAACAATCTGTTTATAATTCCTCAGTTGGTATAATTTTCCTTCATACAGCATGTTAATTACATGTCTTTGAACTTTATTTGTCCCTAAGCTCTGTCATCTCTGTGAAAATGAAGCCAAGTGTATTTAACTGGCATCATTTACTTGTATCAGTGTGTCTCAAATGCATTTTTTTCCCTTTAACTAACATTTACCTTCAGGGATACCTTCATAAATTAAATGCTGCAGTACTTGTGTAAACTATGCTGTATTTCAAAGATAAATTCATTAATAAACTTGTTATTTAACTATTTGAAATGGCTAGTGGAAGATCAAACCTATTAATGCTACATAAACTGTACCAATCTTGAAGACACCTTTCTATGGTGTCTGTGTTTTACCTCTGTTTTTCCTGCTCTAAATACCCCACAGAGAACAATAATTTAGTAAAAGTGAAAATCACCTATTAGCTTTTAATTAGTACACACACTCCATATTTCATCATCTTTGGCTACCTAAAATAGACAATAAAGTCTGAAAGGAAAAAGAAAAGAACTGATACAAACCCTATGTTCTCCAAACACATGAAAAAAAATGAGATACTACCTTTCTTTTGCTTCAAGGATTTTAATCTATGACCCCTTCATTTTTCTCATCAGATTTTTCACTATTATAAAGATTAAAAAAATAACTAATTATTAAAAGCAGCCTATTATAAGGTTTGCTTTTGCACTTCCATTGTTTGAGTTAGGAGTTACTCCAAAGTTAATTAAATGTCTTGTATTATGGACCTAGAGATTTAAAAAGAAATGGTCAAAATTGGATATGTGAATATTAAATTATTGAATTTTCTGTTTTAAATAATTATTTAATTTCATTATGTTTCATTATATCTCTCAAATATTTCAACTATTATGGAGATAATTTTTTGTATTTAAATCAAGATGATTACTTCAAGAGTAAAAAAACAATTAAAAACCATGCATAATGGGACAATACAATCTATGGCAAACATATATACAATTGCATAACTGACAGTTTTAAGGATGACGTAATACTGATTTTTATACTATTGTTACTATCAAGCAAAAAACAGGTATGTGATGCACTTCTGTGTTTGTCATGGAAAATATTGTACATACATATGTCTATATATAAGTCTCAAGGCAAATAAAATCTCAATGTAGTACATACAACAGTATTCTGTTGTTAATCTTTTAGGCTGTATTTATTATGACTGTTATGTGTTTAAGTAATTTATTATACAATATTTTGGGGGGCAAGTAAATGCATTATAATAATAATTTTATTTGAATACTAAACTGTTAGCTTAATTTCTAATGTTTTAATGATTCTGTAGATAATTTATTTTGAAGAGTTTTTTTCACTTAATATATGCTAAAAATTATCATAATACATAAGGGTTAAAGTCAAATATTAATTTTGTTATGCTGCTGAATATTCATTTCAAAATTGTAACTGATGGCCACATAACTGATTATAGTGTGTGACAGACAGTAGATAATACATAAGTACATATCTAATTTTATGAAGTCCTACAAATTGCTTATAAACAGTGACATTAAAGTATTAAATAAATATCAGCATCTTCATATTTATTTATGAATTTTACAATAAAAGTTAAAATAAACACAGAGCAATTACTATTCTAATGATAAGCTTTCCAGCAAACTATCTTAAACATACAAGAAAATAACAATATCCTTGCAATTTAACAATACAATAGTATTCTTAAAACCTAGAGATCATTACATGTAAAAATTTAAACAATAAAGCTTTTATAGAAACCATAGGAAAATTCCTTAGCGTGGCAAAGCAAATATTTCTTTTTTAAAAACATTTATGAAGTAGGACAATAGTCAGACAAGAAACAAACCTACTTGAGAATTTCTATTCATCAAAATACACCACTAGGAGAGTACAAAGAAAAACCACCAAATGGTTTAATATACAATATAAATATCCAGTGGTATGCAGTAAATGTTTAACAACCAACTCCCCCGAAGAAAAAATAAAGCCCTGTTTTTCATGTTTGCCAGTGTGTGTGGTATAAATAAACACTTCTACCATGGAAGATTTTCAAACTATCAAGCAGCTCCCAAAATTCCTGACACTTTAACAGTTGGTCTTGTGAATCAGTTTGAGCCAGCTCTATCACAGAGGATTGAAACAGCTTATCTGGTATATGGTTAAGGAAAAAGGATGCACGGTATGGTATAAAAAGGGCAAGTCTTAGACACTTCAAAAAGGAGAATAGTCATATGACAGTCATCACAAATATGACAAATAATCATAAGACGTGTTTGATGCCATAAACCTTCAACATATTCAAATTAAAATATTTCTATAAGCACACTAGAATGGCTAAAATAGATGGATGCAAAATCCTGTTAGTGACTATATGAAGCAACTCACTCTCACATCTTGCTTTGAAAATCCCGTATTACCACTTTGGCAGACTATCAGTATCTACTAAAGGAGAACATATGCATATCCTATATATCCAACAAAATTCATGCATGCATTTCCTGCAGCACATCTTCCAGATAGACATATAACCACTATTCATAAGAACCAAAGTCTGGAAATGACCCAAATGCTCATCAATGGGATTTAGATCATAATTTGGTACATGAGCAAGTTGAATACCAAACAGCAATGAAAATGAGTGTTTTATCACTGCATATAATCTTACAAATATAATGCTGAGAAAAAGAACCAAAGTAGTAACTACTGTATGACTTCATTAATAGAATATAAAATAGGAAGTAATCTATCCTTCTAGAGGTCAATACAGTGCTTATGTTTCATGCAAATACTTACGAGAAGTGCACTATGTAGTGGGCTTCAAAGTACGATAATGTTTTATCTTTTATTCTTTATTTTTCTTTTCTTTTTAATGTAAGAGCTGATTATAAGGGTGGGTTCATTTTGTTACAATTCACCAAGACTGTGCATTTAAGATATGAGATGATAAATGATGAGTGTACATTTTAAAAATATTTTGACATATTTTATAAGTCAAATTGACTTATGAGAAAAGTTAATTTGGATATATTTGTAAAATATGTTATAACTTAACAATACATATCAGGAATAAAATTATTGCTTTATGCATATCCAAATAATGTATTTCACAAAAATGTCTTCCATTATCAACAGAGTCCATTGATACAGAGTCCTGTATCAACAGAGTAGAGCAGTGAAATTCCCCTTGCTTCTATGTGACACTTGTCTTTAATAATCATATGTTGAGCGTCTCAAAAAAAAAAAATGTAACCAAAGCATACACCTTACATAGCCCAGAGCTGATCATTGCCTATAATCACTTAAAACTTCTTCAAGATACATTTCAGTAATGCTGTATTACCAAATCAACAAGTTTTACTCAATCACTTTGTGTTTCCCAAGACATCATTTACCCGAACATATAAAATATATGACACAAATGCCCATATTATCCCCATTTTATGTATCAGCTACAAGCGGATAAATCTTCATCATGTTCACAATTAAAAAAAGAGATAAACTGAACATTCTTTTATTAAACTTATGTTTATGTTTCTTACATTCTGTAGTAATCAATTATAAATGGCATCCAGATTTACATTTTTAACAAATGTTATTGAATACAATTAACCAAAGTAACTGACAAATTAATAAGGCCCATAAAATCACCTTAGAAGTCACGGGTTATTTTTTTATCATATCTATTTCTATAGTTACATATTTTACTTTCAACTTTATAAAGCTGCAATATCAAGCTTTCCTAGAGGAACCCAATTTTGATAAATCTTGACAGGTGTTAAAATAAGTTTTCCTTTCAATAACTCATTGCCTCTATTCATTGACATCAAATAGACGTTATTATAAAAAATTTTAATATATAAAATTGTCATTCATGTCCAAAGAACTTTTTTTAGAGTTATAAATCTTACCTTTCTGAACAATGCCTTCAAATTCACTTAGAACTTATCAAAGACTATTTCAGGTGACTATATTACTATAATCTAACCAAGAACATAAACATTTGATAGAAAGTATCACATATCAACATTTATGTAAAGGTATCATAAAGTATCAAGGAAACTCTGCAAATTAGCTCTGTTTTTACTGGATACCATCAAATAGGGATAATAAAGGGAAAAAAATTCAAAAATGAATTTATTAATTATAATCTTACCATAAGCTCACAGGTTAGGAATTCAGAGAAGAGGTTCACCACCCTGAGACCTAGAAAAGTATAACCAAAAATATTTCCATCAGCACTGGCACTGCATTTTAATTCAAGCATCACAAAATGTTAAATAGTGATTTATAATATGAAAAATTTCATTGTATGATTAATTAGTATACATATAATTTAACAAATAATTTTGACTACAATATTCGTCTGAAATAGCATTATCATTACTCAGGTCACATCAAACTATTGTGATTTAAGATTAATTACTCTAATTTGAGCTCCTTAATGCAGGATGACAAACAAGTAGAGGATTTTTATTGTCTCCTTTGCTTCTTATGGGACTATGGGTGATGGGCACATCTGCAAGCAAAATTTATTTTGCATATGTTACAGAACCTTAGTTACATTCATTTATACAGCTTCTCATATATATATATATATATATATATATATATATATATACACACACACACACACACACACCCATATACACATACACACACTATGCATGTGGGCCACACACACACACATTTACACACATTTACAAATGTAGTTATCATACTACAAACCTACATTTATCTTTGTTTTTTCTGTTTAAATCAGGGATAATATATAACTTTCCATGATTATAAATATTCTCTAATATTTGTAATTATATATTACATTATTATAATATATTATATATATAATATATATATATATATAATCCTAATTTAAAAGCTGTATGGTACTCAATAGTTTATTATATACCTTAAATTATTTGATATTTGATTTAACAATAACACTTTATAATATCAATTAATATTATCTTTAAATTGAGTCATTTAGTTACCATCACATGTAACAATGTTTAAAAGTTAATGTGCTTGGCAAGAGCTTTAATATTTTGATGCAGTGCTGACTTACTAATTAACACATATTTATTAAGCCCTTGGATTTGTTTACTTCTAGGCAGATTCTGCTCTAAATGGATAAAAGAATACACTGAAGATTCAATCTTGCTATACGTGAAGAAATTAGTAGCATTTATGAACCTTTTAGAAAACTGAATGACTGGTATATAGGCAGGTGCTCTACTGTGTGATGTATCACAATTTAAGTTAATAGAAGAGAGAAACCATAACAGATTGAATCTAGTAGTCAATGTCTTAATGAGTAGTGTTGTTTTTAAGGATAGGTTTTTCTCAAAGTTCTATGCATTGAATTATTCCAACCATTTTCTACTGCAACTGAAGGGAACATAATATAACATAGTTTGTCTCACAAAGGAATGATATTAACTCTTAGGAGGAATTATAATATGCAGAAATGATTCTGATACTAAAAGAACCACTTGACGACTGAAATGAAATGTTTCCAGTATCCTTCTGATGAAATGTTAGCGGAAATCAAAATATCACTATCACTGAGGTGTGAACATTCACATTAAAATGTATTATTCTTATTCTGCAAATTGAAATGTATGTGTGCAGTAAAATCTTTAATAATGACTTCTCAGGCTTTCTTGGTCAAAGTCACTGAACTGGGCGCCTGGGTGGTTCAGTCGGTTAAGCATCTGGCTTCGGCTCAGGTCACGATCCCATGGTTCATAGGTTCAAGCCTTGCGTGGGGCTCTGTGCTGACAGCTGAGAGCCTGGAGCTCTCTCTCTCTCTCTCTCTGCCCCTCCCCTGATCACTCACTCTCTCTCTCTCTCACTCTCTCTCTCTCAAAAATAAATACACATTAAAAAAATTAAAAAAAAAATCCAAAGTCACTGAACTAACTGGTGGCAAGGACTTAACTGCATTCTGAATCTTTGATTCTCAGTCCATTGTATTCCATTCCAGTTATTGCCATTATCCCAGGTCTCCTTGTTCCCAAGTGGGTAGACACTGCTTCCCAGCCTTCCACAGGTTTCTGTCCCACCCACTCTTTTTACAAATTCCAGTGCACATGGATTAACCATGTGAACATGCTATTCATTCTCTATTGCATTCTGCTTTTATTTTCCCTGCAGGAACAAGGAGTGAGAAGAGGACTTCAAAAGGTCTACTTCTGGGAGCACCTGGATGTCTCAGTCAAACAGCTGATTCTTGATTTTGGCTCAAGTCATGATCTCAGGGTCATGAGACTGAGCCCCACATCAGGCTATGAGCTGAGTGTCAAATCTGCTTGGGATTCTGTCTCACCCTCTCTCTCAAAATAAATAAATAAACATAAAAAAAAAAAAAAAAAGATTTGCTTTCTACTGATACTTGCTAAAGAGGAAGACTTTCCCAAGAACATATTGTGCTCTGAATGCTTATACTTCAAGTCAATCAAGGAATTATATTGAGACCTTCCCCTCTGCTCCCCATTTTTATCAAGAGGTGCATAAAACTCAATTGGGGGTAAATGTAAAATGGTTACGTGTTAGAATCCACATGTGGCTGAAGCAAAGTATTACCATTGTGAAATGAATGCTTTGGATACATATATTAAAATTTTTAATTGTTATTACCATTTTATTATTAAATATTTAAAGTCAAGCTTTAAGGTTTCACATTATAATGCAGGAACAATAATTTCCTGTAGCACTATCAGATGCTAGATTACTCCTGCAGGCACTATGTTGCATATCTGCAATATTAAATTGACAGTTTTAACTGAATAATAGAATTTCAACATAAAAAGCACATAAGGGAATTTATTTATATCTTCCAGTTATATGTAGAATGTTTATCTATATCTGAATGTGAATATTTAGATAATAACAGTAAATCCAAAGGACATCCTTGTTTGGATTATGGACATTGTTATACTGAGTAGATATGTTAGGCATTCAGACTATATGTCACTACCCATGTGTAAATTCAGGAATTTGAGAAATTATGTTGAACACATTTGGCTAGTTTTTCTTCAAAGCCAAAGCCGAGCCAGAGAAGTGATTTTAGACACATAAGAAAGCCAAAGCAGAAATATGGTTTACCCAAACTTTATTCTATTTTTACAATGATTTACATCGCCTGACTCAGTCAAGAATACTGAGTATTGAGACATAATTAAAGAAAATAAATGAGAGAGAAAATAAATTTTAACAATATGTGGATAAGATAACTATTTTTTAGGGAACAGTTTGTAATGATGGATCAGTAATTAAACTATCAGTGACATTGGCACAATGTTAGAGTTTTATCATTGATGCATTTCAGGAAATTTTATTTTAGAGATAAGATTCTAGTAAATAGACTTGATCAGATATACTCCTTTCATTTCTACTACTTGCCCATGTAAGGATAACCATTCAGAAAGAATTTATGCCAAGTGAAGTAAGCAGACCAAAGCAAAATTGCACTTTGGGTAATTCTGAAATTCTAATATCTTAAACCTATCATATGCCTACATAGCTGTCAAAGTACTGCAGAAATCTTGAAAAGTTACATTTGAATTAATATTTCTATAAATTAATTAATGTTATTAGTGAATGCATTTATCAGATATGTGACTCAGAGTTTGAAGAAATTCATGGATCAGCATTTCAGATGGTGGTTTTCTCTGATGCTAAAAATAATTAGACAGTGTTCTCTTTTCCTGGCTTGTTCACAGGAATTCAATAGTTTGGAAGGAGTGAGAGGAAGCTGAATTTTAAAATGATCTGGAAACCTAAATGTTGTGAAATTATTTTAAATAATTATAAACAATTTTAAATAATAGTAAATAAATTTAAATATTGGTTTGATAAGTTTAGGAAAATCATAGTTAATAAGCAATTGGTAAATAGTACAGTGATAAGATTTCTACACTTTTTGTCATGTATCCTACATTGATACTCATACAAGTCTCTTGTATTAGAGATTATTTTCCATATTTTCAGATAAGAGATTGGAAGCTAACAGTTGCTAAATAAACTCCAAAATGTCTTACTGCTAATATATTGTGAAGTCAAAATTCAACCCAACCTTAATTTAAGTTCAGAATCCCAATTAGTTCATATATCAGGGTAGGATAATATTAATAGATCTATTTACTGAATATATAGCATATGCCAAGCACTGGTCTTAGTATTTTGTATGAATTAACTAATTTAATTCTTACAAGTGAATCTCTACTTTCTAAATGAACTGAGCTGTCCTTTATTACCCTTTTCTTCTTCTTTGTTTTTTTTTTTTTTTTCTCCTAAACAAAGAGATCCTGGCTTCAGAGACTGTGCTATGAATCATTACATAGTAGTCTCTACATGATAATTGATCATTTTGCAGTATTCTTACAAATGGTATTTCAATGCACATGTTTACATTTTTTCAAGTTTGGCATCATGCACATGTAATTACACATTTAATATGTGTCTACCATCACCTTGGTTGTTGGTCCTAGGTAGTAATAATAGTATTTATTGAATATATACTGTGTCAAGAATTATGCTAAGTGCTATAAGTTCATCTCATTTAATTCCTATAGCAGTCCTAACAAGTATTACAGTCACCCTAATCTCATAGATGAGAAAATTACCAGAAAACATAATAAATGTGCTCAAGAGCACACAGAGTAAGAAAAAAGCACAGCTGAGTTTCAAACACAAACTCTCTCATATGATGCAACATAGAGATTCTGATTCTTCTAATGGGAGAGAGTTGTGAAAGAAATTAGAGGCTCTCCTTTTAGTTCATTTAGAGAGAAACTTAAAACTTCAACTTCTTAAAGTAGAGCTACGACTACACCCTAATTAAAAAAAAACATAAGAATAGCAAATAGTCTTATAACACCATTATATTATGATTAATTGTAGGTAGTTACAGCCCCTCAGTCTCTAGCTCATTAAATGTTAAACTGAAATGATGCATTATTTAGCAGACATGCCGATTTCTAGAATTTTCTGCCAATAAATTCAAGAATGCATGAGATTTTACAAAATATGTAAATTTCATGTAATATATGCACAATTTTGGTAGGGGTTATCAGCAATGCTTACTTGGAAAACCAGATAGCCTTGTATTCATTTAGAAAAATGCAAATAATGTGTAAAAAAACAACTTTGAACTCTCACTTCTTTTAAGACTGCCAAGCTTATCATCTCAGAAACACAACTCTTATTATAATTATAGGCAACATGTTTGGGAAAAAAATTGGCTGTTTCAGTGAAACTTGGCATATTACAAACTCTCAATAAATAACTAAAGAATACCTAAGTGGTCCAATAAAGAAATGATCGCAGTTAGGCTCTTAGGAAGAAAACTATCCTGTATTTAGGTAATAGATTTCAGCTTACCCCAGTACTAGCCATACTTTCTCAATGTCTTTTTCAGTACCTAAATCATTTCCTTCAAAGCATCATTTTTTTTTCAAAGATCTTTTTTCTTTCTTAAACTCTAGGAAAATTGGAGTGACAGGCAGTGATGGGTTTGGGGAGTATCAACTCCTCCCATGATTAGATCTATGTAAATATGCCATGTAACTACAATTATATACATACATATATATATATATATATATGTATATGCATATATATACATATATATGCATATACATATATGTGTGTATATATGCATATATATACATATATATGCATATACATATATATGTATATATATGCATATATATACATATATATGCATATACATATATATGTATATATATGCATATATATGTATATATATGCATATACATATATGTATGTGTATATATATATATATATATTAATTCATCTATCCAACAGATACTTATGGAGCAACTATGTGTCAGGCACTATTATATCAGAGTGTGAGGTTAAAGAGATAAACAATACAAATATGGTCTAGTCTCACAGATTTTATTTTTTTTAAACATTTTTTTTTCAACGTTTATTTATTTTTGGGACAGAGAGAGACAGATCATGAACGGGGGAGGGGCAGAGAGAGAGGGAGACACAGAATCGGAAACAGGCTCCAGGCTCCGAGCCATCAGCCCAGAGCCCGACGCGGGGCTCGAACTCACGGACAGCGAGATCGTGACCTGGCTGAAGTCGGACGCTTAACCGACTGTGCCACCCAGGCGCCCCTAGTCTCACAGATTTTAAAAGTAATTTTTTTTCAACGTTTATTTATTTTTGGGACAGAGAGAGACAGAGCATGAACGGGCGAGGGGCAGAGAGAGAGGGAGACACAGAATCGGAAACAGGCTCCAGGCTCTGAGCCATCAGCCCAGAGCCCGACGCGGGGCTCGAACTCACGGACCGCGAGATCGTGACCTGGCTGAAGTCGGACGCTTAACCGACTGCGCCACCCAGGCGCCCCAAGATCACAGATTTTATATTCAGGTTAGTGATATTACATTTAATGATGCAATATTTGGTTGCCACTATCAAAAACCACTAGATACTCTGCTATAATAGTCTATGCACTTTTGAAAGGATTTCTCTTTAGATGTTTCAAATTTCAATCTAATAAGCCTATTAAGTTCAAGAGGGTTTAACACCATTGCAGAACATCATAGTTATCCCCCTATTCATATAATATTGTTTTAAATAAGAGAACCACTGATTTTAGCGAGGTTCATGGCCTTCTGGAATCAGATTATGATCCTTAGACTTGGTGCCATGAGACTAAGTCCTGGAAAAGCATATATGTGGAAGTGGACTGAGTGACTTCTAGAAAGTGCCACTGAATGTAGAAAGTATCCTTGTCCATTTCTCCCATTAATTTCTAGATAGAATGTGGAATAAAGACTTGGAGCTCCCACAATCATTTTGTATCTGACAGACTACCCTTACCTCCTTGCTCTGTTAAACTCCCAAGCAGAATACTAAAATGGGAGAAGTCTGGATCCTTACAACAGGGAGTGTCATCTCAAGCTTGGAAGGATTATCTCTTGAGTAAGCAAGAAATAAACTCTATACAGACAGAAACTAGATTGGGGTTTTTAGGGACCAAGGAGTGAGAAGATGGGTACAGAATTTCTCTTTCAAAAATAAAAACATTCTAAAATAAGATAGTGTTTGTACAATGCCAAATATATGAAACCCAATAAAGTGTTCCCTTTATTTATTTTTAAAGTGTTCCCTTTAAAAAGTTATACAGGGGAGCCTGGGTGGCGCAGTCGGTTAAGCGTCCGACTTCAGCCAGGTCACGATCTCGCAGTCCGGGAGTTCGAGCCCCGTGTCAGGCTCTGGGCTGATGGCTCAGAGCCTGGAGCCTGTTTCCGATTCTGTGTCTCCCTCTCTCTCTGCCCCTCCCCCGTTCATGCTCTGTCTCTCTCTGTTCCAAAAATAAATAAACGTTGAAAAAAAATAAAAAGTTATACAAAAAATGAATTTTATGGTATGTGATTATATCTCAATAAAAATGTTATTAAAAGTGTGTGTGCCTTATATCATCCTATTAGTTTAATTTGACCTATATAATAATTTGAATACATTTTACTGTGCTAGAAAATTGCATGGCATATTCTTTGGGAACTCAAATTCAGCTGAATTTATTAATTTCCTACTACACATTACCATGTTTGTAGAGATTGGGGGAGATAAAAATAACAATACAAAAAAAAAAATCTGTCTTCCATAATCTACAACCTACTGAGGAAAGAGGCTATTCCTGAATTAAGTAACACCATGACCAAATATTTACCATCCAGGGCTTCTGTGAGGATTTTATTATATGCTGGGAAGTTATTTGAAAACTACTTAATAACACAATTCATGATTAGAAAAACAAAAAAATTGCCAATAAGCATTATATGCTGATATTTGTGTTGGCAGTGGTGCCTTTGATAACTTTGTAAGTAAACGAGTATGTTTTGAAATTGTGCTTATAAGGAAACCAAAATGTTAAAAAACACTAAACAAAGTTTTATCCTTGAAAAAAGTATAAAAGTACTGATTACAAATATTTCTGGTTTCAAAGAAACAACATTAAACAATCCATTTTGGTGGTGGGGATTTAAAACTTTTAATCTAAAATGTATAGATCCTTATGTTTGATATTTTGGCTCAGACATCACTAGTCTGAAAAACTCCTCTCCAAATTATTCAAAACACCAAACTTTTATAAAAAATGTTTCCATGGGGCGCCTGGGTAGCTCAGTCTGTTGAGCGTCCGACTTCGGCTCAGGTCATGATCTCACGGTCTGTGAGTTCGAGCCCTGCATCGGGCTCTGTGCTGACAGCTCAGATCCTAGATCCTGCTTCAGATTCTGCGTGTCTCTCTCCATGCCCCTCCCCTGCTCATGCTCTGACTCTCTCTCTCTGTCAAAACTAAATAAACATTTAAAAAAATGATTCCTGTTGGGGACATCTAGGTGGCTCTGTCAGTTAAGCGTCTAACTCTTGATTTTAGCTCAGGTCATGATCTCACAGTTTGTGAGATCAAGCCTCACACCTGGCTTTGTGTTGACAGTGTGGAGCCTACTTGGGATTCTCTCTTCCTCTCTGTCTATCCCTCCCTTGCTCCTGCTCATTCTCTCTCTCTCTCTAAAAATAAATTAATAAACTTAAAAAAATGTTTCCTGTTGAGTCACCTGATTGACACAGTCAGGGGAGCATGAGGCTCTTGATCTCAGGGATGTGAGTTCAAGCCCCACATGGGTGTAGAGATTACTTAAATAAATAAAACTAAAAAAAAAAATGTTTCCTGTTGTGTGGATATGATTGGCAACAGTAAAATCAAACTATAAATGGATACAAAATAAAAAGATCCTCCAAACTTTTCATGAATGACACAATCATAATTTTCTGAAGTTGACATTCAGCCACACTAATTTGTAGAGTTCAAAAAATAATATCATCATAAAAGTTGGAATTCATTCACTATATTGTACACCTGAAACTAACATAGAGTGTATGTTAACTAAACTGGAATTTAAAATAAAATAAAGTAAAAAGAGAAAAACGTTGCCATGCTATAGATACCTACACATTTGAGAAGAAATGTAAATTAAGTGTAACTCCAGCATCATATAATGATTCTTTAGTTACTGGAGATGATTATATTGCAAAATCTGTAAGAATGTGTGAAAGTTCACAGGACTGGTTTAACCTTTATGTGAATTAATTGGTTACTATAGCAACATTAATTTTTGTCTCACTTCCAACTGTTGCAGAAGCTCGAACCAGCTTTGGAGCTTTATTCAGTCCTATATTCATTGGAGATATACCCAGAAGTGGGATTTCTGGATCATATGATCATTCTATTTTTAATTTTTTGAGAAACTTTCATCTTATTTTTCATAGTAGCTATATCAACTTACATTCCTACCAGTGGCACACAAGGATTCTTTTTCCTCCATATTTTTGCCAACACATGTTGTCTCTTGTCTTTTTTAATATAGCCATTGTAACAAGTGTGAGGTGATATATCAGTGCAGTTTGATTTTCATTACTAATGTTGAGCATCTTTTCATGTATCTGTTGGCTATTTGTAGATCTTCCTTGGAAAAATGTCTAATCAGTTCCACTTCCTATTTTCTTTTATTTGAGAGAGAGTGTGTGTGTATGTGAGTGGAGGAGAGGGGCAGAAGGAGAGGAAGAGGAAGAGGGAAAGGGAAAGGGAGTTGGAGGGAGGGAGGGAGGGAGAGAGAGAGAAAGAGGGAAGGGTAAGGGAAGGGGGAGGGGGCGGGAGAGGGAGAGAGAGAGAGAGAGAGAGAGAGAGAGAGAGAGAGAGACTTAAGCAGGCCCCACGCTCAGTGCAGAGCCCAAAGCTGGGCTTGATCCCACAACCCAAGGATCATGACCTGAGCTGAAATCAAGAGTCAGATGCTCAACTGACTGAGCCACCCAGACATCCCTCCTCTGCCTATTTTTAAATTTTATTTATTTATTTTGAAAGAGAGAGAGAGAGAGAGAGAGAGAGATTGAGTAGGGGAGGGTCAGAAAGAGAAGGAGAAAGAGAATCCCATGCAGGCTCTGCACTGTCAGCACAGAGCCCGATGTGGGGCTCAAACTCATGAACTGTAAGATCATGACCTGAGCTAAAGTTGGACACTTAACCAACTGAGCCACCCAGGCACCGCTGCCTATTTTTAGATTAGATTTGTTTAGTTATGTTTATCAAGTTATATGAGTTCTTTATATATATGGGATATTAATCTCTTTTCAAATAAATGGTTTGCAAATATTTTCCCACTATGTGGGTTGCCTTTTCATTTTGCTAATGGCTTCCTTGGCTGTGCAGAAGCTTTTTAGTTTGATGTAGCCCCATTTATTTATTTGTTGCCTTTGTTGCCTTTGCTTTGGGTGCCACATCCAAAAAAAAAAAAATAGTTGCCAAGACTGAGGTCAAAGAGCTTGTAGTGAATAAAGGAAAGCCTCAGGTATGCTCTGAATGGAGGCTATTAGCATGGAAAAGCTGGAGTGGGCTAACTGCAAGGAGAATATCCTATGATTGGTTTGGGGAGCATATTTGGCTTTCTCTGGTTTGTTAGCAGATAGAAGTACAAGGTAAGGAGTGGGGACTGAAAATGAAGGAAATTGGCTGTCATTCTCCTGAAAATGTCTTGCACTTACTACATTTCCCTGACCATTCAGAGCCAACTTCTGGAGAGGTTGTAATTTGTCTTTCTAGCCTTACTGGTCAGAGTTCTATTATCATATATGGTCTGGCTGTTGTCTATTTGTTTATTAGTCTTGCATACCTTACTTTTCATTTTCCCCTCCAATCATAGGAGCATCCCTCCACTTAGCCACTAGTTATATTTTATACTGCCTTATGTAGCCTTGATGACAGATTGTTTAAACCTCCCATCATCAAAAAAGAATATTTGAGAAATATATATACATTCAATAAATATTCAATACAATAACAAATCTAATATAATTGTCATAGTGGGAATTATTATGTGATTATGAGTATGTAGTGAAGTTATAATTATATCAGTTGAGTTTTGTATGCCAAAGCATTTGTTATTTTTAATGTTGAAGATATTTTATTAAACATTTTTATTTCTTCTAGTTGTTGATTGCTCAATATGAAACTTATACAGAGTACATTAAAGATACTTTAATTAGTCTCAGATACAACATTATTTCTCACAATTCTGTGAGGCAAAATACATTTCTTTCAACTTCTTAATACCTGGTTTCTTTCTTTTTTTAATAAAAAAATGAACATTTGCATATTTCTATACCACTTTTACTAGATAGCTTGAACATTGATAAGTGAAAGGGATTAGTCAGGTACCATGTAAGTTTATAACTTTGTTTACATTTGTTGGCTATTCTGACATATGCCTATTAAAAATAGAGGGAAAAATATTTTGGTTAACATAGCTCCTTAATCTCTGATTTCACTAGCATAGCATACTTATTCCATTTTATTAGCATCTGAAGAAAGATTTAGCCACAGATTTCTTCTTCCTGATCAATTATGAGTGTTTACTAAGTATCTATTATATGTCTAAATACAATATCAGATATTAGGAAATATAAAGCATTACCCCCTCTTATGATATTTAGTTAGCGAGCCCAGTGTATCATATCAATGTTAAACAATAAAGGAAGAGGAAATGTATATGTGTATAGAAGACAAAATATATGGTACAAATATAATAATTGTACATAGTGGGAAAAGGAAGAAAAAACAGATCTTCCTTTAGAGGAAGACAAACCTAGAAACAGATTCAGGCTGTATCAAACCTAGGATTAAAGTTTCATTGTATGACATCTGGCAAGTTATTTGACTTACTGAGGCTGCAGTAATAACAATTATAATTGACAATAATAATAATAATGATAACAAACAAGAATTACAGGTGTTCTAGAATTTTTCATACACTAGTCAATTTAACTAATCCTCCTAACGACCCAAAGTAGCAGGGCACTTCTATTATATTCTATTTTATAGGTAAATTAACTGAGGAACAGAGCAGCTAAATAACTTGCCCAAGGGCAGAGATCTAGTTAGGAGAGGAGTCTGCTAACAACAAATTCTTGTATTCTATTAGAATTTATATGGAGTAATTTACTTGAATTGGCCACTATGGTGACCGATTCTTGGTAGCTGCTCCACAAACATTGGTTTCCAATGTTTGGTTTCCAATGGCTTCTTTCCAATTGAGTATAAGTTATTACAGTGCCTCTCAAACTTCAGAACACACCAGAATGGCTCAGTCATCCAAAGATATCTGGGCCATGCCCCCAGAGCTTCTGATTTATTAGGTGAGGTGTGGAGTACCTAAATTTGCATTTTTAACCAGTTCTCAAAGGCTGTTGATGCTGCTGATCAGGACATCCCCCTTTAAGAACCATGGAGTCTATGCTTACCTAACAGAATCCCACTTATGCACTCTTGGCCTCTCAAGGCTCATGATCTCATAAAGACTATTTTGAGAACTGAAGATTTACAAAAACAGAATAAAAATATGATCCATATAGATTGGTTAGTAAAACTGAAACATGCCCATGTAAGTTATTTACATTTTTAATAATCAAGTCTGGTAAAATTTATAAAATAAAACCCAAATGGAATTAAAATTCAATTGGCAAGATACATTATGCCAATCACTTACTGTGGGGTTTGCAAAGTTTTTACATGCTAAAATACATTTACAAATTAGAAGCATACGACAGATACTGTTCTATAAAGAATTTTATTCAAGGCACTATATATCATGATCATTTTCTATACTCTACTAGATCATTTTCTACACTCAAAAGGGCAAGGATCTTTGTTCCCTCATTTACCATATCCCAATGCTTGGAACAGAACCTAACATGTAGAAGGTGCTTCTAAATATTTGCACATCATTCACTAATCCTTTTGGTTAAGAGGAATTACAGAGCCAAAAGATATGAATGGTTTTACAACCCTGGATTGGCATTACCAAAGTGACTTCAAGGAAGGATGTACCAGCTTCTACTCCCACTAGCTCTGTGTGTTTGTGCCTATTTCCGTTGCTCATAAACACCACTTTATATATCTGCCAATAGTAACAATTACTGCTACATGTGTTTACCATATGTTGTTTTTCAAATTTTAACAACTCTAAAATCAAGATGCATACCCAATGGGATAATTTAGTTTTTCTTTTTCTCCCTTTGTAGAGCTCCATAAAAATAATGATTTGTCTCACAGCTTATGGCATTTTAGATTCAAAAAAGAAAAATCCAGTGACACATAAATCTTAGTACTGTATTTGTGAATAGTAGTCATAATTACTTCAAAAGCTATCTAATGCTGTTAAGCATTTTGAAATATCACTGGAACACTATGTGTTGAATGTTGTCTTAGAGCTCTGATTAACTACCTAAGAAATATCCTATTTTCCATGGGCTTACTGACAAATCAGAAACACACAACTTGTCTTAATTGCTACAAATCAGCATTATTTGTCCTATATTTAAAAGAGATAAAAGGAGAACATGTCACCAGATTTAAATTAACAAAAACATTTGTAAAAGACAACATATATTAGGAGATATATGGAAAAAATGTAAATATATCTGTAATCAAAAACCTCAAATTTTTCTATGGAAGAAATGCATAAATGTTTTTAATTGATTTTACTAAACTTATCTGCTATATGCTACTATGGTGTGCTTTTTTTACTCTCAAATGTTAAAAATTAATCACATATCAGACAAAACTATTGTATCTTTTCTCACTATTACATAATTTTCAATATTTCAAATCTTTAGGAATAAATATTCTTCCAATGACTTAGAAATAAGAAAGATGAAATGGCATGGATTGCTTCAAATGACCAATAAGTATCATTAAATGGTCAGCCTTAATAGTAATATATAAAAATTAAAATTGAGTAAATTTGGGGGGTGAGCCCTATGTTGTGCTCTGCCCTGACAGCACAGGGCCTGCTGGGGATTCTCTCTCTCTCTCTCTCTCTCTCTCTCTCTCTTTCAAACTAAATAAACCTTAAAAAAAATTAAAAAAAATATATAAAATGGAAAAATTTGTGCCTCAGAACTGAACATATATTTTTTGCATATAATATTAAAATTCTTTGAAGACTCAATTACTCCAAATGGAGATACAGAGTTTATACTTGATTACAAGGATTAACTGATAAGATGCATGCAAAGTGTGCAGAAAAGTTCTGGCTCATAGTAATTATTCACCAAATATCAGCTATGATGATGATACTGATAATTAAAATATTTAGAGAATAAATCTATGTGGCTAGTGCAAATAAGGTTTTCTCTTTTCATTTTTACTTCTATAATGAACAGTTGGAGGATGCATAGTAGCACTGGTGTAATTACCCACCTTCATAAACATAGCTATAGAAAAAATATTAGCTTCATTTTCTCCGCTGCAGAGGGGGCAGAGAATACAAACATGTATATGTACATGAATGTGTGACTAATATTATATCTGTATGCACGTCTGCAAAGGTTTGAATATTGAACAATCTTTCTCCTTAAAGAAAGGGAAACATGGTTTTGTTGTTGTGGCTTGGATATTAATAGTCCATTAAAGACTTCCTGTGAGAGAATATGATAAAAGGGGGTTTGTGGCAAAAGGGAGGGAAATGTTGAGTATGTGAGAGGGAAGTTACAGAAAGGGAGGGAGGCAAACCCTAAGAGACTCTTAAATACTGGGAAAAAACTGAGGGTTGATGGGGGGGTGGGGGAGAGAAGGGCACTTGTTGGGATGAGCACTGGGTGTTGTATGGAAACCAATTTGACAATCAATTATGTTAAAAAAAAAAAAAAAAGAATATTGTGAGTATGCGAGATGGAGTCACTCCGGATTACAAGAAGGTGGAAGACAAATGCCAAGAGATTGAGCATGGGGACATTCCCAGAGAGCATCCCCAAGAGTGGAGATAATTTTCCTAAGAAGTGAAAGGGTGCTTTGTCCTGAAAGTAAAACTAGGGGAGAGCCAAGGTTAAGGTCATTGGGGAACTAGAGTCATTGTCCCTCTGATCATTAGCCTTTGTTGAAGGAATGCAATTGTTACCTGGAGAACTTCCTTACTCAACATAACCCAGCACCCCACCAACTCACCATGCAGGAGGAGTGACATCCTTCAGGACTTCAGTACCCTTTTCATTACCCAAAGAAGATATCTACTTCCCAGCGATTTAAGACACGCGCAGCCTGAGTAAAGGTGGTTGGAGTCTTGGCTAACTATTGACATGGTAGTGTAGGATAGCACTGTGATGCTACCGTAAACGATGGGCAGTGGTTAATGAAGTGAGTTTTACAATTCTATAGTATCCTTGTTGCATTAAAACTGTCAGTTTAGTATGGGTTGATTTCAGCACAAAGGAAGACTATAATCAAATAGAACAAAAAATAAATAAAACACAAGCATTCAAAGATAAGTGGCTTAGATATATTTTTCTTGATACCAGTGTTAAAGTGTTTTGTCTGTTCTCAAGATGGACTATAGTATGTAGTTAATGCAAAACATTATTTCTATTATCATCTATTTCGAAGCATTATTTTCTTTGGAATGCTCATTAACCCAGGAGCACACACATCCTTTGAAAAAGCTCGTGTTTAACTAGGAAAAAACAGAATAACTATGGTACATGTATTTATTCACGGGCCAAGGAATACGTATATGTACTCTGTTCATCATAATACTTAAGTTAAATAGATATCAATTTACCGTTTATCCTAATATTTCAGTCACAATGACAACTTAAAAAGTAGACAATATTAGATGTTTCTTTAGTGAATATTTTTAGAGAAAAAAATGGCATGCCAATAGATTACTTCTTGTCTGCATATTCTACATATTATACATGTATTATATGTAAACAACATTATATATTCAATAAACTATTCACAGGAAACTTTTGTATCTCCTTAATGGTTCTCAGGGGGATGATATCATACTATATTTTTTCCCATTGTCCACTTTATAGAGAACCTCATTTTTTTTTATTTAGGGAGGTCAACTGTTATTGTTAAATACACAAAAAATATTTTTAAAACATCACCTCATATATCATTTGTGATGTTAGCCTCATTTTTCTAACACAAAATGTAGAAGAAATGATTGATTGCAAGTTTTCTTTCAGATGATACAGTGGCAAACAAAAAGTCAAAAAATGTTATCTAGGATGTGGTTAAACATTAAAGACTTTACAGTCCATATTCTTTAAACTGGTATCTAAATAGCCTATTAGTATTATGTATATAAATTGGATAGTACCTTGAACTATTATTAGCTTAAATTCATTCTAAATATCTGGACACAAAGAAACATAAAACACATTTTGCCCTTAATTTAAAATATCTTTCAAAAATATAAATTTTATATATGGTATTATTCACAAATCCCACAAGTAAGTAAACAAACTTTTTCATTAATAAAATTGGGATCCATTGTTTTGGCAAGACTATTCTGCTATGAATAAAGTGGATGGGTCAGAGAAAGAAGGCTTTAGGATTAAGGACAAAGTAATTACCAGGAATGGAAATGCATTGACTCATGTTAAAGAAGCTGTCAGTGAGAAGCTCCTAGTGTCTTTGAAAAACTAAGGGAGATAATGAGAGAGAGTGAATAGGTCCTTCAACATCTGCCTAGCTCTAACATGGAGGGGGAATGAGGGCAGGATCAAAAGCACAACCCAAAGACAAACACATGTAAACTCCCTCATTTCAGGATATCAGCCCTTTCAAAGGAAAGAGGGAAAAAGACATAACCTTAAACAAAGTTACAATGCTTATGAGGGGCTCCTGGGTGGCTCAGTTGCTTGAGTGCCCAACTTCGGCTTAGGTCATGATCTAGGTGTTCGTGGGTTCAAGCCCTGTGTCAAGCTCTGCACTGGCAGTGTGGAACCTGCGTGGGTTCTCTCTCTCTCTCTCTCTCTCTCTCTCTCTCTCTCTCTCTCTCTCTCCCCATCCCCCACCTATACTCTCTCAAAACTAAAGTTAAAAAAATAAATGAAAATGCTTATCACTATAATTGATAATGGCATATTAATTGTACTGATTTATACCCGAAAGCAATTAAACCATGGAAGCTGGCTTACATTCCATTTAGGAATAAAGAAGTAATCCCACAAATTAATCAAAAAGGGAAGTAGGAAACCTACTAAAGTTGCTTTAGGATGATACCCCTTGAATATTGGTCATTCAACCTGATGATTACAGAAATATGCATCTTTAGAACACTATTCAAAAATAACAATACTGTAGAGTTGCAAAAACTAAGGTGGGAAAGAATTGTATAAAGCCAGAGGAAGTCAATAGTGCTGAAAAGTGAAGAAATAGGAAAAGTAAAAAGATCAGTGATTTGTGAAAAATAAAAAATAAAAAGATGTGTCATGGATGATAGTGGAGAAAGTGGTTTCAGTTCAGTAGTTCAAATGGACAGGAAGAGACAAGTGCACAAGAAATAGAAGGAAAGATACAGAGATATTTGAAATTTTTGGAAGGAAAATAGCATATAGAATAGAATATAGTATGCCAAATTCTAAATTAGCAGTTTTGACAAAATAACACAATTTTTTCTTGATACCATAACTAATATTTTTGTTAGCATCTTATTTTTTTCATCATGCCTACTCTTCATGTTAAGTTTATATACAAAACCCATGTATCAAGATTAAAGATTTTTTCCTAAAAATTATTATACACTCAACACTTCAGGATTTTAGTGACACTAAGAAAATTTCAATTAGCTTTCTTAGGAATCAGATTTTACAGACATGTATTTTGTTCTTCTACAATATAATTCATTTTTGCCTTAAATCCACCCCAAATTTTCTATATTTGCTTACCAGAATAGACACTATTAAAAATGTAATATGACTTGGCACAACAGTAATTATACCTGTACCCACTCAGGGATGTTTTTAATTTATGTAGGTAACTATCATAATCTACAGCAGACTGGTATTCTACAGGGTTCTGAGTACAGGAACAGTTTTGAGTTAAATATTCAATGTAGCATAGCAATATTTAATCATTTAGTACAAATTATAAACTGGAAGAGTTTGGTTAAGATATTCTAAATTTGAGAAGTTGTTTTAACCATTAATTGCAACCTATCAAATTAATTATTAATTTATAACCAGTAGAAATTAATAATGTTGCTCTCCTGTACTCAAAAACTGGAGTGTGGGATTATTCTTTAAATTAGCTCCCTATACATAACACTTTAATTTTTCTCTGCATTTATATGCAAATAATATAAAGAGAGTGGTTGTTTAAAAATATGTTGAAAAACTCTTTGAGAGTCCTCCTTTCAAAGATGGGACTTAATATCCCCCTCCTTGAGTGTTTTGAAGGAGTCCCTGTTCGAGTGCTGACTCTACCTAAAAGGTCCATGGTATGATAAGCAATAGAGACAAGGAGAAAGAGAAAATGGCATTCAGCCACATATGCAGCACTTCAGCCACTGGACTTGGGCAAACAGCTAAATGTTGGGGCTTGTACTCCTACTGTCCCCACTACTCAGTATCAAGAAACTCACAACTAAGGTCCTTGCTTTCACCATGGCATGGACATGCAAGAATGTGGAAAGATTACCAAATAAGAAATGTCTCTCTCCTCTCCTGTTGGATGCAAAGCAACCTTAGCACTGGATGAAAGCCCTCCTTCATCCTGTTGGACTGGATCCCTTCTACATCACACAAACTGCACTATCATATTTATAGAAAAAAAATAAAAGGGAAAATGGGTGAGGTGAGAGGAGGAGAGGAAGGAAGAAGGGTGAAGCCTGCTTATTACTATTTTTTTAATGTATTCTGAATTCATTATAATTAGAAACTATTGCTTCCCTTCAAAATCCCAAATCCAAATGTCTTTTCTTGTCCTTTGGAACCTTGACTACTACATTTGGTTTAAAAAAGTCATTTTTAATGAAATTATTAAAAAGTAATAAAATTCTCATGGGAGAAAAGTATGGAAAGTTATGAAGAACTCTTTAGACACCACTAATAAAGGTGTTTTGATTAACTCCTTCCCAGAAGTTTTAAAACTGCTTTTAATAAAGTCTTAAAGTTTATTGTTACAAACTATGTATGAATTCTTATTCTATTTAAAATTTATTCAGAGCACATTTTTTCTCCCTTCCTTCTTTCTTTTTTATAATATTGGTAAATTTACTTTTTAACCCTCCCCCCATCATTTATTCTGCATTTCAGTGGCTCAATTCCTCTCATAGTAGCTTATGAGAAAGAAATTTTTACAGAGCGTGGACATGGGTTTGAATCTTGGCTTCATCACCACTCAGCCATGTCATTTTGACAGATGATCTAAGCTTCAGTATTTTTTTTAACAAAGTGCCCCCTTGTCTGACAATTAGCTCCTCAAAATTCTTAGTTCCTAAACCCTCTCAATGGGAGCCATTGGGGCTGATAAATGAAAGTAAGATTATCTTACTACCAGGATGATAACAGTGCTAGATATGCATGATAAGTATTCTCACCTCCAAAGAACATTGTATTTAAACACATTATAGGTTTTAAGAGTATTATTTAGCATCTATACCCCCATACAATTAGTACTAATATATCAATATGTATAATATGTTAATCATTACATTATTAATAGTAAATTAATATATGTAATTATTTATTGATTATTACATTAATTTATTATACATTAGTATATTATATTAATATAAGTAGCACTACACTTCTAGAATCCTAAAGAGGTGACATTCCCTGAGTGCTTGTACACCAGGCACAATACTGAACAGTGCCCTTGTATTATCTCACTGAGTCCCATGACAATTTCATAAATTAGGAACTCATGTAATGCCCCTTAGGAAGATGGGTTGACTGAGTTTTAGAAAAAGCGCATATGTTATCCAAGGCCACTCACTCTTTTAGTAAATGTCTGAGTTGGGACTTTAACTGATACTGATTAAAACCTAAAGTCCATGCCTTTAACCACGATGCCTTGTGCCCTCCTGGGCTTCTCCAAGTCCTGCCAGAACGGCCCTGGGCTTTCCTGGCCAGGTTTTGATACAATCCTTCTTCTAGTATCTATAGTTTTCCCTTCTAGAACTTTACACCATACACTGGTTCTTCTCACTCTCTCCTCCTGTTTTCTCTACTTTTCTTCTTACATTCTTATCTTTATTTTTCCTAAATATTATTCATCCTGAATAATTTCATCAAATTTATTGTCTATTATTTTTTTGTTTTTATCTATGCCTTAACTCAAATTCTAATTGTTATAATCTATATTTCTAGACCTTCCTTAAACTTTTCTCTACACAGCAATAACATATTAGAAAATTGAATAAAATATATGCTACCATTCACAATAAAAAATGCTATAAAATATCTAGTTGTTCATTGAGTGCAGAATATTTAGACTTTATGTGGCTAATTGTGAAACTCTGTCGAAGGATATTAAAGACGACCTGAACAAATGGAGATATATCCTGTTAATGCACATAATTATTTAACATTGTTAATATCATAATCTTTGTGTTCATATGAGTGTAGGATACACAGACTAATCAAACAAAAAATGGTATCACAGTGGTATGAGAAAACACAGAACACAGTAACTTTTTTTTTTAATTTTCTTTTCAATACTCAGGCTTTTTTTCCCAATGTTCAGGAAGACTTTCCAGCTGTATTTGCAACACAAATTATTTGAGAACATAATGATGAAATTTAAGTTGAAACTGAATAATGCAGGAAGGGGTGTAACTGACAAGTTTAGGTAAAATACTTACACCCCAATATGTTCCTTATTTAGACAAACATAATAAGATCTTTCTATGTGGATACCACTGATAAATATTACAGATCTCATTCACTCATTCACTCACTCATTGTTTGCCAGTCGGCCCCGGTTTTAAGATTTAGGCATATCGTGGACAATAAGTGTTCTAGTCTAGCACACTGGCATGTGAACAGAGTCATTTATTTCAGTGTGAGAAGTGTCTAACAGGATCTGTGTCACTGTAGAAGAAGGAGCTATGAACACAGTTTTGACATCTGTCTGCTTCCTCCTCACAACCAAGAGGCCTTCCCCTACAACGAATATCAACTATTTGATGAGCTTCCTTTAACTGTTCTTTCTTCCCTGTTTATCCTTAGGATGAATCTCACAAGACTTGGCTAGTATTCTACAACAATTACAGAACTGTTCATCCTTCTGTTTTCATTCACTGACTGATAACTCAGCTATATAAAAAATTTCTGTTGTACTAAAATTTAATGAATAGTCCCTAAGTGTAAGAACATTTTTTCCTTCCTCACAAAATCTGAATTATCCTCCCACATTTTATCAGTCTGTCTTCTCAATAGTAGCTGTGATAAAGATATATTGGCTAGTGATGCTATAGACTTTTTTTTCTACTTGTGCATTTCATGATACATTTGGTTATTAGGTGACTTTTTTAGTCCTTGGTTTCGTCTAACCATTGGTAATGAAACCTGGATATTCTAATTGAAGAATGACCCAAAAATATGAGAGAAAGGGTACAAAGCTGGAAAACAAAATAAAATAATGAAAACCAATCAACAAATGAAACAAAAAAAAACATGGGTATTATCCAGGGTAAATACATTGGGGAAGAAGATTTAATTGTGTGTGTGTGTGTGTGTGTGTGTGTGTGTGTGTGTGTGTGTGTAATTGAGCATTTATAATATCTGAGTTACAACAACTTTCGATAATTTTTTTTCTTTCATTATGAGGTTATAAGAAATCAATTTACCCTTAAAGAAACTTTCAATCTAAACTGACACTTAACACTGGCATTTGATAATCTTCTTGGAAGTGATGGCTTTGGTCTCCACACTCTATTACTAAATCAGGGAACAATCTGTCGAGTCATATAAGTAATATATGATTATTGTAAGATTATATGTTCACTATTTCATCCTAAAATATTATGAAAGCACGCATGATGTGTTACTTTTGAAGGGATGAAATTAGGGATATGCAGATCAACAATTCAGTGTGGGGCTCTTAAATTCAAATTTCAGATTCCTATTCTTAACACAAGATATCCAGTCACATATCTATTTATTGGTCAGGAAATAATAAGGGACCACTTCGTGTCAGAAATGTTCTAGGTGCATTGTTGAATATAGCAGATAGAAATCATTGCCCTGGTGGAATCTGTATTATAGGAAATGGAACAGAAAATGAACACTTAATATATGTGAGTAAAGTATACAGCATGTTAGATGGTGCAAAGTGCTAAGGAAAACAAATAGTGGAAGGTAAGGGAGTTTGGAGTCCTTGCAGGTAAGCATGAATATTTCAGGGAATAAATAATAATAGGACCGTGGGTCATCATAAATCTGTGCATTCTATATTTCATACTACTGCATACATAAAAGTGCTTTTCATTGATTGAAGATTGGAAGGTTAGTATGTATGCATATGGGGATCTTCTTCTGAGAAGACGACCTATTACTTTCATGAAACTCTTAAAAAGATCTTATTCCCAAACAAAAAAGCCTAATGTTTTTCACAAAAGTAGATAACATTATTCACTTCTTTTTACTACCTTTGCTTTTATTAAATGTAATTGTGTAAGTGAGACTTTTTTAGAAAATATTATGTTATCATTACATGTGTTAATATTAACTTTTAATCTGAAAAATTTAAATAATAAAATAAATGATGCAAATAATCTCGGTTTCTTCTTCTTTAATTGCAGCCCTTTCCAATTTTAAAAAGAAAATGGACTTGTAAATATTGAATGTGATCACAATTACTGATCCTACCAATATATTGCATTTCTACACTTAAACCAATGCTCCTGAAAAACAACAGGATCTAGAAAGTGTTAAGCACATGGTGAAATAATAATAATTAATTCATTCTTAACAATTGTGGTTTTATTCTGTATAAGATTGTATTGCACTATTATTTACATCTATCTTTTCTTCTTTTTTCAATTTTTCATTTAAATTCTAGTTAGTTAACATACAGTGTAATATTGGTTTCAGGAATAGACTTTAGTGATTCATCACTTACAACACCCAGTGGGCATCACAAAAAATGCTCTCTTTAATACCCATCACCCATTTAGCCCATATCCCCTTCAGCAACCCTAAGTTTGTTTTTTATTGTTGAGTCTCTTATGGTTTGCTTCCTTTTTTCTTTCTTCCTGTATGTTCATCTGCTTTGTTTCTTGAATTCCACATATGAGTGAAATCATATGGTATTTATATTTCTCTGACTTTGTTTTGTTTAGCATAATATACTCTAGCTCCATCCACATATCAGCAAATGGCAAAATTTCATTCTTTTTGATGGCTCAGTAATATTCCACTGTGTGTGTGTGTGTGTGTGTGTGTGTGTGTGTGTGTGTGTTTGTGTGTGTGTATACCACATCTTCTTTATCCATTCATTAGTCAGTGGACATATGGACTCTCTCCATAGTTTGGTTATTGTTGATAATGCTGCCAAAAACATCAGAGTGCATGTACCCTTCAAATCTGTATTTTTGTAACTTTTGGGTAAATACCTAGTAGTGCAATTGCTGAATCATAGGGCAGTTCTATTCTAAAGTATTTGAGGACTCCATACAGTTCTCCAGAGTATCTTCACAAGTTTGCATTCCCACCAACAGTACAACATCTGTCATTTCCTTTGTTGTTAATGTTAGCCATTCTGACATGTGTGAAGTGGTATCTCATCATGGTTTGAAGTATTTACATTTAAAGTGAGGACTTTAATTCCTGCCTTGAAAGACTTATATAGGAATTAAATGATTCAGTATATAAGTAAACTCATCCTACATCATGTTTCTTGGTTTTTTTTATAGGTTATGGGTAAGTATGATTTTTTTCATTATTACAAAACATACATATAAGGATTCTTTGCCAGGATAGATTCTTCCTTGACATGTGGTTTCTTCAATGTTACTGCATTTTAATCCTCCATAGATAATCTTTGAAAAGTTCTTTCATTGAAGGAAATCTTCTTTCTCCATATTCCTCCTCCACCTTTTCCTAATGACCAATAATGCCAGTCAACCATTTCTAGTTTATTATCTCCCTCCCAATGTATGTCTGTGTGAACAATCAGCTATCTCATATTGTACAGTTCTCAATTATGTAAATGATAACTTGTGTTATCTTAGAGAAAATTATTTTTTCTAAAGGTCCCCAAATTGGCCTCTATGTGTCTTAAAGATTAGTTTGTATTACAAAATACATAAAAATAAGAGTAGGAAGGGGGAAAAAAAAAAGATTCACTTTTTAAAATAATGATGAAGTTTACTCTATAAGAACAGTGATTAGGTTAAAAGGCTGCATATATTTGATTAAAGGGGGATTCAAAGAGGCAATGCATAACTGAGACACACTTCTATACAGGATGTCTCTAAAAGAGTAAATATCATGACTGAATACCTACTGCAGTCTTGATCACAGTGCCTTTGTGTTGGCCATGTTAGGCAGGGATGGACAATGAAATGAATCCCTCCATCCATGAGTAACTGACGCTTGGTCACATAAAACCAAGTATAAATCCAAGGGCCCAAACAAATTGAAGAGCCCTAAGATGTTGAAGTACAAAGTTTTATACCCAGCTTTGCTGCCCCAAGTTTCAAAATTATGAGAAATAGTAAATAACATTTATATAAGTCATGTTAGGCTATAAAATATATGGAGATCTCAAAACCTTTAGGAAAAGTAAAAATTTAACTACTTTTCTTTATCATAAATTGAAAAATTGATAGCAAAAATTATATACATACAAGTGATTTAGAAAGTATTTTATTTAATGATTGCTGTAAGTCATTTAATTTCAAATACTATAGCATTGGTTTTATTTACATAATTTTGCTTTAACTTCTAAAATTTCATTTTTTGGGGGGGGGAGAACATAAAAGTGTATTAACTAAGAGTTGGTCTCCAGTTTTTCAGTCATTAGCACTCAAACTGAAAGAACTATGCTACCTCATAAACACACAGTGTCACATCTCAGTGACAAATCCATAACCATAGATATAAAGCCATGATTAAACAATCCAGAAATTCAATACTCTTTCAATGAGAACACATACCATGGAAATACAGAACAAATTTAAATGTGTTTCTTTTAATGTATTAAGACATGATGGGAACAACCTTTAAAATCAAATTATATTTATCAAATTCAATCAAGATTCTAGTTAAGCAAGGGTATACTCAGGTTTTATGAAGGGAATGTTTGTTCTTTGTCATTTAAATGATTTATATATGAGAGATCAGTGAAATTTTAGTTTTGTAACAAATTAATGTATTCGTATGTCATAGAATGAATGCTTTCTGTTAAAGAATGATGTTCTTACATTTAGTATAAGAAATCTTTTCAATTCTAAACATAACCATGAAATCTATTATGTTCCATAAAGTGTGCTTTGAACAGGCCATTCTGCTTTGGTCCATCCCCTAAATAGATTCATTTCCTCAAACCATATCTCCTTTTTCACAGCTTATTATATTTGGAAATTTAAATCATGTCTATACATATAAGTGGCAAATTTTCAAGAGCATATGTTTACAAAAGTCAAATGTGATCCATTTCCATGCCAAAAACATTTACATGCCTGGTCTTTAATCACATTTGTGCAGTTCTTCAGTGTACTACCAAATGAATGTAGCCTAGGAGAACATTTGGTGAAGAAATACTCAAAAGTCACAGAAAAATGCAGATTCCAAAAGAAACTAGAAAAAAAAAGTCTAAGTTAATATGGAGAGGTAGATTTATTACTTTCTTATAAACTTCATAATTTTTTTTCAACAAGATGTTGCCCCTAATATTATGTACATAACAATCTAATGGGCCAGAGCTTATTTTCAACTGTGAAATATACATTAGTAAACTGAGATTTTTAAAAAATTTCTTTGAATAGAACTTTAGCAACATTCTATTATCCTCTGAGAAAACATTTCTTTCCCTTTTGCCCAGTATTTTCACAAAATTTATACACTGGAAATTTACCCTTTCACATCCTTTTTGTGGTAATTCTGCATTAGACAATGTGTTATACTACAGCACTTGCCACACTGCAATGATGTTTAGAAAATTATTGTTGAGTGGCTATTATGTATTAAGTGCTATGCTATGACTGAAAATGTTCAATACATACGAGCCATTTAAAATGTTTCCTTAGATCTATCTGGTCCCTGACCTGTATTATCTATGTCACTGGAAGCTGTGAATTCTTCACATGGAAAAATAAATTAGGAAATAAGCCTAGCAAAGATCTCTAGCATCTGCTCCTCCCTTACCTTATGAATACATTTTTGGTATTTTGTATATGCGCATTTTGTAAACCTGATTCCCCACAAGCAATATTTTCTATACTGTGTGGTTTGCAAATGACTTAGACTTTAGCATGGAAACAGTAAGGAAACACTGCACATGTATAATCAGGAAAAAGATGTGATGAAATTTGTGTTTTGACCATCAATATGGAGAATGAACTGGAAAGAGTTGAGACTGGTGTCAGGGAGAACAATTAGGAAGTAGGGCAATGATACAAGGGCAGGAACTATATGCAAAAATCCTTTGTAAACTTCAAAGTCCTTACAAATGCTACTTATTATTATTAGTGAGATTAATTCTTCTGGTAATTAAACCTCCTTGGATTAGAAGCAAGAATGGGCTGCATTAGACAGATTTCCTGCCATAATGGGGCTTGTCATAATGAGACTCCTTTATGTTATAAGTAAAGGCCTAAGTGCAAAACTAAGCTTCAGCCTGTTTTGCACTACAATGACCAGCTGTCTATTTAAATAACTCTTCTGCTAAAAAAGAATCTCATTATATTAACGTCTCTTGGTACTACAGAAAACCATCTCAAACTGTTCCACTAGTCTGTTTTAAGAGCAGTCTTCCCATGATGACCCAGAATGAATTTCCTAGATGTAACCTAATTTAAATGGCATATAAATCTCCAATTTGCCATTTGCTATGTAGATAACCATAAGCACTCTAATAAGAAAATGTAGGTGTCATTACACTTGGTCAAATTTACTATTAAATGACTAGCTAATAGACTTGGAAAATTTTTACATCCTTTATCAATGAAGATGTCATTAAAAATAGACCCTGGAGCTATTTTCTGAATTTCATTCTAAAATCAAAGCACATTATCATTATCTGGTTCTGTTTCATTATAATTAGTTTGGTCTCAATACAACAGCAATTCCTTTAAAGCTTATTGTATGATAGAATGAAATCGGGGGATTTCTTTTAAACTACAAATAGCTTTCAGTTATTTCCTCCCTCTATCCCTGTCTGTTCCTATATCCCCCATTACTAAACTGGTGCATCACGTGGCTAGGATGAAGCTTCCCGAGTATTTGGGGATTTATGCTCCTCATAATGTCTGTCAATCTTAGAAAAAAAAAAAAACTATGAACTTATATGTTAAACAAAAAAGTTTCTGATCATTAAAAAATTTAGGAAAAAATGGCCCAATACCCCTGAATTATAGCCTTCAGAAAGGGGCCTTTATTATGTATTTATAATATCTACTATCTGTGGGTAACATATATCTCTAAAAAGACAGTTATCGGACATCAGAAAAATAACTGAAGTCCGTATTAAAACTGTAGATTGAGGTAGACAAAGAAATTGCTTAAAGCCCAAGACAATAGCTGGCTGTCAAGCCCACACAGATTATGTCTAAGCATCCCCTACACACCTAGATTATGTCTAAGCATCCTCTGCAGGCTAAACTTTGAGTGCTGGTCTTCAATGTTTAAGGTAGACCAAACTATCTGGAAAGCTCATTTTGGTGGAGAAATCTGACTCCTTGGCACTGCTATGAAAGATATGTTTCCTCCATATCATAAGGTCGCATAGTGCAGCATAATTGGTGTAGTGGTGAGGATAGCTGCCTTTCACAGGGCAGCATAATTCAGAGGAATTTATCCTCGAATGAAAACTCTCTAATGCAAAGCAGATGACTGATAACATCCTTTATACAGACTGAATGTAATGGTTTATCACTTCTGCATACTAAAACCCTTTGAAAGTTAAGGGAAGCAGAATAGGCCGTCACAAAATGTGCCACTTTGGCATGAGGACTGTTTTGAACTGAAGGCAATCAAGACCCAGTGCATTCAAGGACCTTTACCTCTCCCTTAATTGTCTCTGAGAATTTAGACGGCCTGGTCCAGGAAGAGAGGTACCACCAGAGATATCCACAAAGAGTATAGGGTAGGTGTGCCAAACTAAGGAGAACTCAGCAAGACATTTTTGTTCAAATTCCTCTCTGTGTCCTATTGTCTCTGCAGAGGATGACAAACATTTGTTTACCAAACACTTACTCTTACCATCTATCTGTTAATTATCTTACTTCCTTTTGAAGCCAATCGCCATCCCCTAACACCTTAGATCAGGATGGCATGTAAGTCTCAATTGCCTGTCTTGAAGCTTTTCATGTCTTTGTGGGGCTCCCACAAGTACAAAGTTAAATGGCTTTCTCCTGTTAATCTTTTTTATATCAATATAATTAATAGACCAGCCAAAATAATTCAGAAGGGTAGAGAAAAAATTCTCTCCCCTACAAAAGCAAACAGTAGAAGAGTAGCAATATGATTTTAGATTGATGGCATAAATTGAACAAATCACAAGAAATTCAAACACGTTTGAAGCTGGCATCCATCTTGTCAGTTCAGCTGAAAGAATGAACAATAGAAGTCATATCACCCCCAGGCACAGCTGGACTGACCAAAGAACCTGTAGGAATGCAACCCCACTAGTTTACAAATAATCAGCACTACCCTAAACTTATAACCACCAGATGTTCTTAACATAAGGAATAAAGATACTTTTCATATTCCAAATCTCTTGAGATGGAGGAGACCTCGGGGACTCAATGAAATGGCACCAGACCATCTGCTAGCATGACCTCACGGGCATCCAATCAACAGTGTCCACCTTCTCAGGAAATTCCTTCTCAGGAAATGCTCCAAATTTTGCCCTTAAAAATCCTCACTTGCCAACCACTGGGGAGTATGGAACTTTTGAGCATTGGTTCCCTGTTCTTCTGGGTAGTGTCGTGCCATTAAGAGCCTATCTTTCTTCACTGCAAAAGCTCAGTGTCAGCTTTTATTGGCTTGCTGATCCTTGAGAGGACAAACTCTTACTGGGTTCAATTATTTGGTTAACGCAGTCTTGAAGACAATGAGGGAGTCCTTGGGGCTTTTAGTCATCAGGTGCATCCTGCAGATTCCTCAGTTGAAAAAAAGGCCAGCTTGGCAAAATGAACAGACCTTCTATTCTGAAGACTTGGATTAAACATGAGTTAGAATCAGACCTGACTGCCTACCAGACAAACATTTAACCATAATGACACTCAGAGAGGTTAAGATTACTGCCTCCTGAATCAAACTGATCAGGTTCAAATCCCAGCTCTGCCACTTACTCTGTATTTCCGTATCTGAAAAGAGATGTAACAACACTAGATAGTTCACAGACTGACATAGGATTAATTAACCAGGTCATGGAAGACACACAATATATTTTGTGGCATGTTGCTTACCAACAGTTACTACAATTGTTGTTGTTGTTGTCACTATATTAAAATAATAATGTATATAAATTTTGATAAATTAGGTAATGCATGTGATTTTAAAGCATCTGGAGCATGAAATTTAACCTTATTAATACTTCCTCTTCCTTAAACCTTTATCTAAAATATTGTACTAATGTTTTTAAATCAAGGTTGTCCAGTAAGAGGCATTTTTTTCTTTCTTAAAGCTAGGTAGATCCTCAAGACAAGTATCTCTCTAAATACCTCCTTTTCCCATAAAGTAACCAGTGGTCCTTTGCCAGGAGCATCCCTGTCAGAAGACTAATAGGGACACCACTTGAGTCACATAGGTATTCCATGAATATAATGCAGATGTGTAGAAAAACAAAATGTCATCATTGAGGTTGTTGAGCTGAGCAAACATGGCTTCACAGTGTCAATGATTTGGAATTCTCCTCCAGTTTCTCAGAATTTCTGGTGACAGCTGTGGCACAAGAGCTGATAGTACTGAACTTGCTCTATGATTTCCTGCCCAGAGTTTTAGATTTATTAGATTGAATAGAGTTTGCCTGATACCTTGGTAGATTATTCTATACATTACTTTATAAGAATTACCTCCCTCGCATGACTCAGTGCCTTCAGTTTATAGTCACTAAGACTTGGTTTATAGTTTATTCTTGGTTTGGAAAAAAAATCACTTCCCATTTTTCTGGTTCTTTATATTCCCCATCTACTTTCAAGATGCCAGAACAGTATGATTATATGTAGTATTCCAATTTCAAGATTTATTATACACTGCATTTTTAAAAAAAAAATAGATTATAGATCTAAGAGTATACATTGCTTAAGAAACAAAAGACTGGATGTGTGATTTGTGTGCATATACTTTTTTCCCTATATTCTCATCAAGATTACCCCTGACATTTATGAATCTGAGTTGATTTATTATCAAATGAAGTTTTAAAAAGCCTAACAATTTAAAAAACAAGTATATATTTAAAATAAACAAAATAGAATCACCTGATTGAATAACAATAAGCCTGATGACAATTCAGGTTGAGGGTGAATTGTCTATATACCATATATATATGTATATATGGTATATACATATACATATATATATGTATATATGGTATATACATATACATATATATAAGAATATATATATATAATATACACACACACACACATATATATATATATATATATATTCTTAGTCTTTCCCTAAAATTTTTATTTATGCTGTATTTAAAAGCAAAAGCAAAAACAAAAACAAAAAACAGAAAAAAATCAAAAAGCCTATATCAAGAAGAGTATAACAAGTGACAATGTTCAAGTTTCATAAGCTAGAACTCTCCTTATTGGGAAAACAAATCCAGTTGGCTAGTATGCTCTGTTTAGTCGATTAGCATATTTTTAATTGGGAAATTTTTCCAGGGTGCCTGGCTGGCTCAGCTGGTAGAGCATGTGACTCTATCTTGGAGTTGTGGGTTCGAACCCAATATTGGGCATAAAGATTACTTGAAAAATAAAATCTTAAAAGTAGTTTTCTAATTTATTAAAAAATCAGAAAAATTAGGCTAATAGTCTTGATTGGCAAAATTAGCTGAAGCTGAATACTGGCTGTCCCTGTACTCATGGCACATGTTCTCCAAATGTCTCTTGGTCGCCTTCTTCCATCTTTCTCCATTCATTCATGTTAGTGGGCTAGTCTCTGTACAAACTTGTGCTTGGAAACACTGACATAGAGATGCCAAGGGATGATGTGCTAAGATCTAACAATCAAAAATGTTTAATTCTGTAGAGGTAAGGTTAGGAATCCATCAACAGGTTTTATGATGTAGTTTACTTCAATATAATAATAGTCATGCAAATGAGAATAATTACCCACTTAGTACTTGAACAACTATAACATTATGCAGCCATTAAACATGATGGCTTCAAAAATATTATATGCAAATATAAAAATGATTTGGTTAAATGACAAAGCGCTAGATCATACAGTTGCAGGTAAATTAGTATTGAGTTATATTCCAGAGAGAATTCAAACTAGATGTTTACTATTAAGGCACTACTCTCGATAGATGGATTATCACTTAGAATCATAAGCTAAATTGGCCAGGCAAACCAATTCCAGGACCAAAGATTCATATTTATGTATGAATTGCAACTAATTATATTTTCATTGAATTGTTTACAACAAATTAGTGAGACCATCATGCTTCTTTGGAATAGAGGAGAAAAATAAATAAATAAACAAATAAAGTAAGTAAGTAAGTAAGTTAAGTAATAATTATATGAGTATTGTCTAAAGTTTAAAGTCCAGAGGGAATGGTTGAATACTTGAAAAGGACTAAGGATTAGTTAGCACTAGTATTAATTAGTACTGCAGTGCTAGTTAAGCAACATTTTTAATAGTATAATTATTTTTCTGATAGTTTTTTGCATTTTTCATATTTGTATTTTTGTTGCAGTAAAAGCAATTCATTCTCCATGTAGGTCATTAGAAGAGAGAAATGTAGAAATAAAAAACAGCTTACCTATAATCTCACTATCAAATTTTATTATTAAAGTTTCAATCTTTTTTTTCTTGTCCTTTTATTGCTAAAACAATCTATATATGGACTAGCAGCCTTCATTTTTCTCACTAAACATACAAATACCTACACAGAGCTTATCAAAAGGAAAAAAAAAAAGTAGGCATTTGATAGGTATTGATTGAACATGTATATTCAAAATTGGACTTCTATTGTTCTTCTAATTTTGTGTCTTGTTTTCATTTAACTTTATATTGTGAGCATTTCCTCTGTCTTTAAGTGTTCTAACAAAATACTTTTTTTTTATTAAAATTTTAACGTTTATTTATGTTTGAGACAGAGAGAGACAGAGCATGAACAGGGGAGGGGCAGAGAAGGAGGGAGACACAGAATCTGAAACAGGCTCCAGTCTCTGAGCGGTCAGCACAGAGCCCGACGCAGGGCTTGAACTCATGGACGGCGAGATCATGACCTAAGCCGAAGTCGGATGCTTAACCGACCAAGCCACCCAGGTGCCCCACAAAATACTTTTTAAAGTGGCTACATGATTGTGCCATAATTTCTATTACTGAATATTTAAATTGTCTTCAAATTATCACTGACACAAAAATGCTTGAGTAAGCATCTTTGCATAGAAAGCTGGTTAGTATAAATATCTGGCATACCAGATAAATACCAGCAGTAACCTGAGGTTTTATGTTGATTATAATTTTTGCAAATTGTAAAGAAAAAAAATGGTATCTAATTGTTTTGATTTATAGTTACTTGATTACTGATAATGCTGTATATTTTTGTGTATGTCAGTCAAAGACACTATCTTTAAAATGGCAATATTATTATTCCAAAAATTTAACAGAAATCCAATGTATAAAATATTTGATCTCATTTAATCTGTATATAGTTATAGAAACATGGACACTTCTAGCTTTTTGTTATATAGTTATATTATGCATTGCACATTGGGTCATATCACGATTTCAAAATATATGCACACACGCACATACATGTGTATTAATTGTACATTTACTAACATTACATATATTTCTTATCTGACAACAGATGCATATTATTGACTGATGCAGAATTATTGAAGAATAAAAATACTAACACTGGTATAGTCATTTGAAATATAGAATATTAACTTCTGGTCTACTTACACTATCAAAATATATTCATTATATATTCAATATATATATAATATTCATCAGATATTAAAACTATGTTCCTTTTCTCTTTCTTTCTCATGTATACACTGACACACAAACACACACACACACACACACACACACACACACACACATACACACACATACACACATTTGGAACCGGCAGAACAATATCTGCGTTAGTAATTCCCTATATGTAAGACTTGATAAATACCCAATTGCTTCACAAAAACTTAAAGATATGTATTTCTGAGAAAAAAAACGAAGAAAGCTAACATGTTTATTGCAATATATATTAAACTTTCAGTTTGGGGGAGCATCACTTATGCTATGTTGATGAAATATATATATATATGTTGATAAATATGTAAATAAATATATAATGGTGTGAAGTAAAATTGAATGTATGTTTATTTAGTTTCTCTTTTTCCTTTTTTTTTTTTTACTTGGAAAAAGATGTTTAATTATGCATTCCTGCAGAAAGGAAAAATCAGTATTTAAGCTTCTGAAATGAAGTTGGAAAGGTAGACTTGATTGAATGCTCAGACAGAAATAGCACAGCCTAGAAGTACCCTGACTGTTCAAAGAAGCCCTCCGCCCTACCACCCCAGGACACAAATCTGCTTGCTGCTGGCCATCTTTCAAATTGAGACTCATGTAACCAGTGCAGATGTGTGTGTGTCTGTCGCTGCCACGGGATCCATCTGCAGTTTGCACCTGTTGTTTTGCTGAGGCCAGAGTGGAGGTGTGAATATAAAAACTCAAAGGGCAAGTCAACAACAAAATTAAGGAAATGGTATCTCCTCTCATGATCTGTTTCTGCTTTTCTATCTTTTCTTCCACCTTAAGGGTCAAGATGCTGATGGGATAATAACCCATGGTCAGCGTCAGTCAATTATCCTAAGTCAGTAATTATCATAATTTTTCACTACAACATCTTAAAGTGAGAAGATGATATAAACAAATTTCAAAGCCATAAAAAGAAAAATATAAAAGGTTCTTCAAAGGCAGCCTCTGCTTGGACAATTTTGATTCATGTTGATATAGGAAACACTTTGCTGACAGCATAAACACTGCTAGTGTGTGATTACATATTCACCATTTCTTTTCTTTTTTTTCTGTCTTGTTTTTTACAAAACATATTTGGTAAACGTACTTTTAAAGAATAACACTGAAGAACATTTTTCGTGGATCTTTCAAATCAGTGCAGAGCAGTACTTTTCAAACATGACTATGCATAGGAAACCAAGTGTTGGTATTGTTTAAATGCAGATTCTGATTCAGAATGTCTGGGTTGGAGCCTGAGATGTGCCTTTCTAATAGGTTCTCAGACGGTGCTGATGGTGCTGGTCCATGCACTACACTCTGAATAGCAAAGCTACACATTTTATGTATGAGATTTCTTAGCATGTGAAATGATTTTGAAAACTGTAAACAGAAATCTTTCAACAAATATAAATGAGTATTAAAATGTTTATAAGTTGATTTACATGGGCAATAGGTGTAACTAATTAAATTAGCAATAAATCTAATAAAAGGCATTTTAAGCTATTAAATTGTCATGTTAAAATTTTAAGCACTCTCCTACCTTGAGAAAAAAAAAATGGCATGAGTTCTAATGACAATCTCCTTCAAGATTGTTGTTCCTAGGTATGGTAGATAGATAATTGTCTTTTTTTTTTAACAATCTTTGTCAACATGTTTCTATTTGATTTTTAAATTTTTTTAAAAATATCTATTTTTGAGAGAGACAGAACGTGATGAGCAGTGGAAGGGCAGAGAGAGAGAGAGGGAGACACAGAATCTGAAGCAGGCTCCAGGCTCTGAGCTGTCAGCATAGAGCCTGACATGGGGCTTGAACTCACAAACTGTGAGAGCATGACCTCACCTGATATGGGATGCTCAACCAACTGAGCCACCCAGGTGCCCCTGATTTTTAAGCCCTTTGTTTTAGACTCATATTGAGACAGAAGTATAGAGATTTCCATGTACATCATGCCCTATGACAGGCATAGCCTCTCTCTGATCATCGTCACTCACCAGAGTGGTATATATATATTTTTTCCATATCAAGGATAAACCTACTTTGGCACATCATTATCACCCAAGGTCCATAGATTATATTATGGTCCATTCTTTATATTTACATTCTACATATTTGAACAAATCTACAATAGCATATATCCATTATGATAATATCATAGCATATTTCAGTGCCTTAACGAAAAGAAAAACAAAAACTATTCATCCTCTCCTTACACTCCCAGCAACTATTCATCTTTTTATCATGTTCACAGTTTCGTCTTTTCTAAAACGTTATATAGTCAGAGTTACATAGTATGTGACCTTCCCACATTGGCTTCTTTCACTTGGTAATTTACATTTAAGTTTCCTCTACATCTTCTCATGGCTTTATAGCTCATTTTTTATTTTAGTGCTAAATATTTCCTTGTTTGTAGGTAGCACAATTTATCCATATACCTATTGAAAGTCATTTTATTTCCTTCCAAATTTTGGCAATTATGGATAAAGCTCCTATAAATATTCACATACAGGTTTTTGTGTGAACATAAGTTTTTAACTCTTTCAGATAAACACCAAAGAGCCGAAATCTTCAAATTATTTGGATGTTACTAATATCTTGGTATATTCCAACCATATTGTGTCTTACCTTTTCTATGCTACATATGGTTTATGAACTAGCAATATAGGCAATGAATGAGAGCTTTTTAGAATCTCAAGTCTCACCCAGTTAACCTGATAACCACTAGTGACTCATTCTAATTCCACGTCACTTTGCTATAACATAGCAATTCTTAGCAGTTCCACTAAGTTTATATTTTCAAGGATTTTTAGTTTTCTTCTGGATCATGCTCAGCATAGTAATTTTGTTTATATCATTTTCTCTAAGAAACATGTTTAGATAATGGGGAAAAAATGAGCCCTCTCTTAGAGGATATCAAAGAAATAAAAAAGACTGTTTAAAGTATATTTCTTTGCAAAACACATTAAATGGGTCATTATTTACATGAAATCTTAAAAAATTGTTATGACCTATTGTGCACATTTTAAACGGACATTGTATAGGTAAATTATGCTTAGGCAGTTTTCAAAAACTGGATTTTTGAATCAATAGACCATAGCATCTCTTTGATGTGCTATTTTGTAATTCATTAAATTATTTTCTGGCACATGCATAGCTATCATGATGCTAATGGGTATTCATATTTAAAATATGAACTAAAGCTACCTTATACCTATATAAGCCAATTTTTCATATCAAAAAGCTTGGAACTGAAAGAGCTATAGAGCAAAACACAGTATTTGAAACATTTTTACAGCGTTGTGATTTCTAGATTCTCTCTGTATTTGTTAAGCCAATCTGCTGTGTCAGTTATCAATTTATTGCCTTTCAGTTCCAAATGCACCTTTCGACATGGTAAACAATAGAATTTGTTTAAGCATTTCTCCTTTAAAATGTACAGTGTTAAGCTTTCTTAGTAGAGGGCAGAGGGGAGATCTTGCAGGAGGTAGAGACTTCCTACAATTTGCAGCACTGGCCAGGAGGCTCAGCGGTGTGAGGATGAGGACATCTGGTAAGGAACTACCCAGCAGCCACAAGCCCAGGATGTGGTCCTTTGATCTTTCAGCCTCATCGTGGCAATAACATTTCTACAGACAGCCTGGATCCCTCTGACAGGCCCAGCACAGCCTGCATGCCGCCACCTGTGTCTAGAGTTCACATACCAGGTAGTCGGCCCTTCAAAGAGCAAGTTCTGTCAACCTTTCACCCTTGCTGGCACCTGGATGCCCATTGCATACCCAGCCACCATTTGCTTACCACCTGTTCTTTGTATCATGGAAGGTGCCCTGTTTGCACAGCAGCTCCAGATCAGTTTTGGCCTGGCCAAACCAGTGGTCATCTCTGCTAACCAAGGTCCAAACTACAGGGGGTCTGAACTCTTTCCAAGTCAATCCTTCTTTGGGGACTCTCTCTCAGCCTTAGGTTACCATATAGAAGTTCTTTATATCTTATTGTTATGTCTATCATAGTTGAAAATTCTAACACACTTTAACCTACTGTGTGGTTTCTGTCTCCTGATTGGACTCAGAGAGCTACCCTTGCTTCTATAGTTAGAAGTGAAACTTACTCTAGAGATCATTTTGTTACAGTAATGGCTACTTTCTATGTGTCAGGCTCTTCACAAATATGATCTCATTTCATCCTCACAAAAATCTTATGAAGTGGGTACTTCATTTTACAAATGTAGGAACTAAGTAAGGCTTATAATTAAAGCAATTTTCTCAGGGGCAAGTCACTGACTCAAGATTTAAAGCCAGTCCTCTCTCAATATTATGATTGTGCTTATCCCTACTATCCTAACTCGTAAACATCATAAAAACTTAACCAAAATGCCCACGAAACTTTACTTTTTTTGAATGATTGATAAATATCTTATATAGGTTTATTATCCAGATGGAACTTAAAATATACCTTTGGAAATCATAACTTTCCAGGTTATATTTGAAGCCATGAATATAAATGGAATCACCCAAGGAGAATGTATGGGAAAAAAAGAAAAGTACAGGGTTGGTTGGAGAAGACCCTGGGAAACACTGCCATTTAAGGAACAGAGGAAAAGAAACCTCTGAAGGGAACTTAGAATATACAGATACCTCTTTTCTCTTTTTACCAAAGAGTAGGCAAAAGCAAGAGAGAATAAGATACTGGAGGCAAAGAGACTTTCAGAAATAAAATGCTGGAGAGAAAACAAGAAGGAGAATGAAAAATGTTGTGTTTTGGCTTTAGCAACATAGAGGTCAATGGTTAGAAGAATGAAATTAATGGGGCTAAATTTCATATTATAGTGGGATGAAGGCACAAAAAATGAGGAGCTATAAACTTTGAGCAAAACAAGTCTTTCAAAATATTTGACTATGGAAAAAGAAGATGACTGCTATAAAGACATCTAGGTCCAAGGTGAGATTTGGGGTTGTTTGTCATAAGATGAGAGACTCTCAAAAGTGGTGAAGTTGAAACATTATGAGAACTAGACATTTAAGATACAGGAGAAGGGAAACAAATGATAAAACAAAATCCTCAAGGAGACAGGAAGTATAAAAAGGAGGTTTCAAACAGCATACAACATGATTGAATTAAATAATTTTTAAAGATTTTTATATCAACTTTGACATTCACTGATTTTGACCCTGATCCTAGCTGAATCATACACATATGGAAAAGGGGCATGGAGGGGTAGAGAGATAGTTTGTTTTCAATACATAGAGTTAGCATCATTAACCTTACATGGTTTCCCTTAGGTTTAAGGTCCATCGATAGAAAGTTCCAATTGTCTGGGAGCTATAAAGTCACCTTTTGACATTTCTGATTCCTACTGTGTGTGATATCCTCCAGGCTCTCTAGGAAATAGAAGCTGCTGAACACATAGGCATGTTTATACTCGCACTGCCCTACTGCAGAGAAAGAAGGATGCACATATTTCAGACATAAAAGGATGTGGATAACTACATTCAAGTAGGCTATAAGCCCCTAAAGGAAGAGCTATGTCAAATGACTCTTTTATCCATTAACTAACCTGCTCTTTCACACCGGGCAGGTATATAATTAAGGTAGTTTGATAACCATATTCATCCTTAGCTAGTATATTGGGTGGTCTGGCTTCCATAGCATCCTTTATAGAACAGCTATGTCTATCTGAACTGATTTCTTCCAATTTTAAAATAAACTAAAATATTAAGCCCTCTCTCACTGTGCAGTATTCCAAGTGTCACTATATCTCTCATTATCTTTTAAGTCTCTACTATCATTCAACCAACTCCTTCCCACCCCCTGTAGTTTTCCAATTTGACCTTTCCACATAAATTTGAATGCTATGACCTAGCCCACATTGGGATAACCCTTTTACACAATTTTGACAAAATTAAAGTAAGCTCTGGCTTTAGAAAAAAAAAGTAATATATGTTAGCTCTTCAGGTTCTTCTAATTTTTGAGATTCAAGCGATACCATAGTGCTTTATCGTCAGCTACATCAGCAGTTAGCTTTGCCAAGTGAGGTTGCTAGCTCTTCTAAATGCAAATTAAAAGAGAAGAGAAAAAAAAGGAGCAAAGCATTATGAGGCAGCAAAGTGATATGGTACGTGGCCAACAAGGTAATAGCCTCTACTGCACACCAGTTCTCCAGAGATGGGGGGTTATCTGGTCAATGGTATTAAACTTAAGACCCGGTTTCACTTGCATTGTTGTCTGTGGAGGGCAGGGATGGGGATGCGGGAGGAGATAAAGAACTTCTCACAAAAGTAGTACTCAGTATCCTTCTAACAACCACAGAGGGGCTTTTAGTATCTGTGAGTGTCATCCCTGTCCAGGCTGTGAGGATACAAAGAAAGAGGTGTGTAATGCTCATTTCCTCCAACTGTGAACACTTAACACTAGTGACAACCAGAAAGAAGCTGCAGTGCCCTCTTCATTCACAAAGGACACTGTGACTATATATTATTGAACAGTGGATATTAGAAGAACATCTCATCATTTTTAGAGTTTTATTTCATGTTCATAAAAACATTGCCATTTTTCTCTTCCTGAAGAGCACCTCTTGAACTGAAACTGCCAGTGACTTTCCACATCCCTCATCCTATTTCATTACAGAAACACTCATAAAGACACAATTTTCTCCTATCAATAAATATGTTTGATGTTCCATAGAAGTTCTATGTAATACATGCAGAACAATGGAGTCAGACTCCAGGATAAATTATTATCAAAACAACTTGAAGCAATGAGCCTGCCTCTGGATGCTCCCCGGTGGATGTGATGCGGGTGTTCAGTGGAAAAACAGAATGAGCAATAAAGCCCATGAGTAATAATCATAAATCCCAAACAGGCATCACCCTTTCTTAAGACATTTTTAAACTCCTTGAAAAAGAAAACTATAAGGTGCAATATGGTTTTAGAAGCATTCTATTTTTCTAATACATTTAGTTTAAATTTGAAGTGGAACCTGCCTGGACTGGGTGGCTTTCTCATGCTGTGGACTCAGCTGGCAGCAGCCTGTGGACTGCCATGATGTGATATGAATGCTGCCTGAGCTGCTGATGGCATTCTGAGCAGACCCTCAACATTTTCCTGACTTGAGTTTGTTTTACTTTTATGTCCTATTTCTGTTAAAGTTTTCTCAAATCTCCCAGCCAAAAAGTGTCTCAAAATACAGAATCTAAAGAAAAGAAAAAAAGGTGGGGGTGCACCTGGGTGTCTCAGTCAACTGAGTGTCAGCATCTTGATTTCAGCTCGGATCATGATTCCAAGGTTGTTGAATGGAGCACCATTTCAGGCTCTGCGCTGAGTGTGGCTCCTGCTTAAGATTCTCTCTCTCTCCCTTTCTCCCTCTGCCCCTCCCCCCTGTGTGTGTTCTCTTGTTGTCTTTCACTCATTCTCTCTGTCATTCTCTCTAAAATGAAAAAAAAAATACAGAATCTGCATGGAAAGTGCTTGGGAACACAGGATACTTCAGCGTGGCTTATTTATAGGGTAGGAACAACAAGGATGGGTACTTCCCAAAACAGACCATTAGGCCTCCTGTATTCAAGTCTGATTCTGTATGTTTAGCACTCATTAAATTCAAAGTTCAGGGTGCTGACTGCCAAGATAAATAGGTTTGTTTTCTGCTTTTCATAGTTTCTCACGTGAAGTCACTTATGCCACGAAATCGAGTGCTATTTTAAGAACTAGACACGCTGTGTGGGAAATTCCATATTGGGTATATAGTCTTGATTAATATATAGAAGTTACGTGTTTCTTCTTTTTACTTCTCATTATTTTGTGTTACATATTGCACAAATAGAACAATAGTACATCTCAAAGGGAAGAATGTACAAAAGTATTGGTCAACCAAAATTCTAGTATTTTATCATGGAATTTTCAATATGCTACTTTCCATGAACCTTATGCAGGTTCAATGAATATTATTGAAGCTCACTGTCATACAAAGTTTGGATATTGCTGAGATCTGAGAAAAAAAAGTTCATACTGTGCATTCCGAGAATTGGTAAAATATATTTACAGTATTCAAATAACAAGAATACAGTGATGGATCACCCTACTACAGTATATTTTACATACTGGATAAAGAGATAAGCTCTTCAGGTATCTCAGGACAGGGTTTTTTATTACTTCTAGATGTTCAACTAATTATTTAACAGCTACTATAGTTTGGAAATATTTTAAAGTTCAGGTAACATGTCATTATCACAGAGGCTCCAGTCCTGCAGATTTCATGTTACAGAGAAGGCAATATATACATCCTTCCATGGAAATTCAGATAGAGATATCTAATTTGCTACTCTATGCAGTAAGGAAGGTGACCTGAGGCATCCAGTCAACACACTGAATGGGGCTGGGCAGACTTAGCTATCTCTATAAAGAGGAAAGCTTTATAAATATTAGTATTTGCATATCTATTGCCTTTCACAATTCCAGCTTATTTTCATATCACTCATCTAATATAACAATTATATAAGAGGTAAGACATTATTTTTTCTATTTTTATTGTTATCACTTATCTGTACAATTACCACCTTAATAACATCTAAATATTATCTTTAAATCACATTTTTACTTTTTCAAAAGCCTCATTAAACTTCATGCTCTTTGGAAGCATATATACATATATACAAAGTGCCTTTTCTAGTTTTAGTGTCTATACATGTGTTGCGCACACACACACACATACACACACACACACACACACACACGTAATACTATAATGTCCAGGACATGACAGCCACTCATTAAGTGCTGAAACAATGAATCAGTAGGTGAATAAATGAATACTTTTCATTGTCTTACTTTTATTTAGCACTTTTGAGTATCTCTTCAACTAATTTATTACTAAATACCCAGCACTGTACCACACTGTAGGATATAAATGCTACAGCAATCAATTAAAGGTTACTCCACAATGTGGTCCAATGATCCACCTGCTGCCATCTGGATGCTTGTTAAAAACTAAAATTCCTGGGCCCAGTCCCAGATTTACTGAATTAGAATCTCACAGATACTGAAGTTAGAAAAGAACTGCACAATAAGTTGACAATCTTCTTGTGAAAACAGGTCAATGATTTAAAAAATAGTCATATTCAACAATCAGTGTTTCTTACAATCATTCTCCAATATTCTTTATATGTGATCTCTCTTAGTAATAGATTGGGTGAAACTAAAATTTGTGAGAGATGAAAAACTAACAACATGTAAGTGAAAGTTCAAAATGAAGGTAAATGGTGAACTGGTTTAGTGGGTCTGGGGCTTCAAAAAGAACAGCCACTCTGGAAACCTATCCTCGTGAGATGTATTGATCATTAGAGAAAAATCAGACAGGAATAAACCAACAGCATGGTGTCATAAATCAAGGGGCAGTTTTTGTGTTTATTTAAACCATAGTTATGTAGAATATGAAAATACTTATTCCCAGTAGTAGAAAAAGCAAGTCTTAGTTAATTAAATTATAGGTTGCTTTTTGTTTACATTTATATTTAAAAACTATATATTTATTACTCTTCTTTCCCATTTCAGTTACTCCATATTCTAGTAACTAGTGTTTTTAACTATTGTAACTGTTTGTAACAGTCAGAGTTCAGTTTTTGAAGACTTAATCCAGAGTAAAAGAGATAAGTTTGCTTGTTCTCTCACCTGTGTTTCAGTGGGACTCAGTCGGTGCTAGCTAGTAAAGAGAACCATACTTGGGGGTCTTCCTAAAATCTCAGACCTCACAGCTCTGATCATGTTGCTCTAGGCTCAGTTGTTACAGATGAACTAGACAGATTAGTGGAGAAAGTAAGTACTTTAATGCCAGGTATATTTATCCTAGCTCTGTCAGTAACCAGCAATGTGGCCTTGGTTTTCTTATTATTTGCTTTTCTTTACAATTTTATCACACAATATTGAAGAATGGTTGTAAGGAAGAAAGATAAATACTTACTGAATTCCTACTGATTAACAGGGCCAAAAAAAAGATCACTATTGTCAAATGACTGTTAAAGCCACAGTGGTGACTTTTAGGCCTAGAAAAGTAAATCAAATTACTTGAAGTCACTTTAACTCAAACTATTTGAAGGGTGCAGTGTGTTTGGATTTGCCTTGACACAATTCTTGTTAATATTCTTTCCAATCTGAAACATCCCCTAAGGTTGTAGATGGGTTACACTTGAGTAATAGAACACAGGAGGCTACAGAGAATAGGGAAGTGGACAAGGAAGAAGCAGCACAGGCTGTACTTAATACATCTCAGGTAGAACAAAAGAAGCCTGCTGGCCAATGTCCAACGCTCTGCCAAACGGTGAACACCCAGGACTATCTGTAGTCAAGAGGAGGCCATCAGAGTGGTCAGAAGTAGACCATGGTGCTGCAGCACAAGTGGCTGTTAGAGAGCTTCTGCTAGTTTTTAACCTTAGCAACTCTGCCTTCCTGACTAGACTCCACTACAATACCAACACCCCTGAATTAGTAAAGTGATTTTCTGACCATATACTTGTTTCTATATTTTATTTTATTTTTGGAACAGAGAGCGTGTGCACACAAGTGCAGAGGAGGGGCAGAGAGAAAGGAGGGCAGAAGATCTGAAACAGGCTCTAAGCTGTCAGCACAGAGCCCAACATGGGGCTAAAACTCAAAAACCATGAGATCATGACCTATGCCGAAAATGAAAGCTTAACTGAATGAACCATCCAGGCACCCCCTGGCCAAATACTTGTTTGAGAAAAAGCTTTTTTTTAACCAAGAGAAATCTTAAAACATAAGAGCTCAGGGTCTGAGGTAGTCACCATTCTACACGATCACATGAAATTTCTTAGGCTTGTGTTCATGGTGTGATCCGCAGTAACTAAGAGGGACAAAGAACTCACCAGTCCATTTGAGGGAGTTTCTTCAAATGCAATGGTAGGGTAGGTTCTATTTGAAGGAACAGCAGAGCAAAGAACAGTTCATTGTAGAGAGAACAGAGTAAAGTGTAGCATGTTGTTGGCTTGTTTAAAGAACTAGGACTTTGATGGACAGTAATAGACAGATTTTTCTCTAGAGCTGGGATCGGCAGCCTTATTCTGGAAGGGGTTGGATAGTAAGTATTTTTCACACTGAGGACCATACGGTTTTGTCACAAGTGCGTGGTTTTCCTCTGTAGCACAGAAGTAACCATCTATGATATGTAAATGTACAAGTATAGCTGTGTTCCAATAAGGTTTTGTTTGCCAAACTGGCAGAAAGCTAGAATAGGTCTACCAGCGATTGTCTGTCCATCCTTGCTTTAGAATAAAACAGGTTAAAATGATGGGGCGCCTGGGTGGCTCAGTCGGTTAAGCGTCCGACTTCGGCTCAGGTCACGATCTCGCGGTCCGTGAGTTCGAGCCCCGCGTCGGGCTCTGGGCTGATGGCTCAGAGCCTGGAGCCTGCTTCCGATTCTGTGTCTCCTTCTCTCTCTGCCCTTCCCCCATTCATGCTCTGTCTCTCTCTGTCTCAAAAATAAATAAACGTTAAAAAAAATTAAAAAAAAAATAAAATGAGAAAATATTCATGTTTTTTCTAGTGCCCCTCCCCCACAGCCAGTGGGGATACCTGCACATTTTATGAAGCAAAACCTTTTCCATATAACACAGAAAGTACCTTCATAGGTTAATGCAGCATGGATAGGATGCTGACAGTAATGGCTATTTTCAAAAAGAAGCTTGAAAAGCAAGCTAAAAACTAAGGCTCCGATTTTATACCCTGCTGTTCCTTACCACCTAGCATAGTGCTAAACAACTCATAGGGTTTTACAAATTTCTAATAAAGGGAGCCATTCATATACGTATTTGTACTTACAGCTGAACTACCTGATTAAAAAGTAAACAGAAACTAGAGAGGGAGGGAGGGAGGGAGGAAGGTAGGGAAGGAAGGAAGGAAGGAAGGAAGGAAGGAAGGAAGGAAGGAAGGAAAGGAGGAAGGAAAGAAGGAAGGAAGGAAGGAACAAGGACGGTAAGAAGGAAGGAAGAAAAAGATGAATCTTCTTAAAGTTTTCACAGGCTATTGAAAAATAATTGAGGAGAACCAAGTTTTTATAATTTTTAAGTACTCTGCATATGATATTTAATTTTAAACTGAATCGAGTTCTGTGAGGTAGGGACCCCAGTTTCTATTGTAACAGATTTAAAGAGGTAAAATGAAATGACTTATTCAAAATTAACTATCTAGTAAGTACCCATATGGACATAAATTCAGACGTTCTGACTACAAATCCATTTGTCTCTCCATGAAATTATAACCAATAGTGATGTGGGTGAAAGGAGTGGAGGAATCAGTGGGATAAACAGGTTGAATGACAAAGTTTTCAACATGAAGTATTAATTTAATGGGAATGTCAGGATAACTTGGGAATACTATCAGATTCAGAACTTTCCAGAATTCAAGGAAAATTAAATTCTCTTTTACATAAGCAATGCCATGGGCGCCTGGGTGGCTCAGTTGGTTAAGCGGCCGACTTCGGCTCAGGTCATGATTTTGTAGTCCATGAGTTCGAGCCCCGTGTTGGGCTCTGTGCTGACAGCTCAGAGCCTGGAGCCTGTTTCAGATACTGTGCCTCCCTCTCTCTGACTCTCCCCTGTTCATGCTCTGTTTCTGTCTCAAAAATAAATAAACATTAAAATTTTTTTTTTTACATAAGCAATGCCAAAGCCTGTTGTAGACTTTTAGTCAAGACTTCTACCCGATTTGTTTGTATTCAATTTATTTGCTATTCATGTTAATAATTTATTATTTGCTACCGTGGTGAGAGAGCTAGAGATAAATGAAATCAATTTGAATCAATTTGACAGGGTTTTCGCTTAGAAACTAAACACTGTTTTGCACCACTAGAATTTCACACTTTATTCAGCTCTTCTCAGTAAGATGGGGCTAGAAGGTGAGGTACCTGCCAACAAAGTGAAAGACAAATCTATTTTCCTAAATAAGACTTAAATTGCTCTGTATAGTTGTTAAATAACTGGACCCTTTCTATTTCTTCCAGTAGAGACTACAGGAGATATCAGGAGAGGGAGAGGTTTCCAAGAAAGGGTACAGAGTGAAAGGAGAAACTGGAGAGAGGGAAATATCACAGGTCACCTTTTAAAGCAAGTGATAACAAAGAGCACATTAATTTATTCAAAAAATAAAGAAGACAAATTTAATATGATATAATAGGAACAATGAAACCCTAGAAGATTACATTATCCAAAAAGGTAAGAGTAAAGACTGCCAGTTGACAAAGGGGGGTAGAAATGAGAGGGAGGGAAAGTCTTTGGGGGAAGGAACTGGTAGCTTTCCCTCTCAAATTCAAAGTCTCAGAGGGAGGATGCTTTGAGAGAATCACTCAAAACAGTTTAAGGGGTTACAGCACGGTAGCTCTCCATATCTCAGTGGATATTGGATCAGGCAGGGATCTTGTCTCCTCATTTAGCAAAGAACAGGGGAAATGAGAATGGGTGAGATTTGACAAAGTGGGGCCATGTGCAGGAAAAGGATGGTTAAGGCTGATGCCTGACTTTAGTTTCCAGCTCCTGGGAAGTAAGGAAGATAGCTCGGATGTGTGCTTCATGATCTGAGAGTTATTCTAGGAGGAGGCTGGAATTGAGGGCTGCAGTCTTTCTGGAAGACACAAGCATCAGGGGAGACATAGCACCAAAAAGTCAGCCAGATGTGGTGGCCTGCTCTCTTACAGGATTCACAAATTCTGAAGGGAACAGAATTGAAGTGAGCTCCTCCTCTGGGAGGCAGGTTGGTGGTTGCCACGCTTTTTCATTTAGGTCATAGACAACTTGCTGGGCATTCATTTTACAGTAAAGGAGAAGAATTCATCCTTCTCAGTTACCTAAGAAGATACTTGCACTTTTCCTGATTTTTTTTTTTCCTTTTTCTGACATTGAAGACAGTAAGAGACAAATGGTGTCTAAGATCCAGCCCAAGCCCCACTTTTCTCACAAGTTCCCCTTCAGGTCACTGAAACTAGAGCCTGCAGTGAGGAAAGGGAAAGAGAGGGGATGTAAACAGACCTTGAAATTTGAAAATGCACTGAGACTAAGTCCAAATACTAGAATAAGAACATTTTATTAATATCAAGTGGCTAACATTTTATGAAATATGATCAAAATATTCTGTTAAAAGAGCTTTTGAAAATGAAGGAGTCAGTATCTAAAACTTGGGAGGAAGATTGTGACTGGAAAATAAAAGCACGTCACTGTTATATCGCAAATAGTGCAGACTTATCATTAAACCGATTTTACATTATTCATATGTTGCGTTTTACTATGCTATATTTGCATATATGTCTAATATCTTCACTGAGACTGTACATTTTAAGGTCAGAAACTAGGCTTTGCATGATTTCCCCCACAAAGCCTAAAATATACTTGTATATTAAAAGTGATAAATAAATATTTATTGATAAAAAAGGAATTAAATCTAATTAGAATATAAGTTATCAGAGTAAAACACAAGAGCAGAAATAGATGCAAAGCATAGAAATCCTTTCCACTTACTGTGTCTTTAGTGAAAGAGGCAGCTGACTATAAAGAAGCAGATAGGACTCTGCCATCATTTTGAAGCAATAAAACCTGTTACAAAAGTTTAAGAATGGAGCATTTGTAATCACATGGGCAAGGAGTTAACTTCCAGTACTGCTCCATCTTAGCTGTATGGTCTTATAGAAGCTGCCTCATTTATTTAAAAAGAAGAAGGAGGAGGAGGGGGAGGAGGAAGAGGAGGAGAAGGAGGGGGGAGAAGAAGAAGAAGAAGAAGAAGAAGAAGAAGAAGAAGAAGAAGAAGAAGAAGAAGAAGAAGAAAGAAAGAAAGGAAGAAAGAAAAAGAAGAAGGAGAAGAAGCAAAAGAAGCAGAAGCAGAAGAAGGAGGAGGAGGAGGAGGAGGAGGGGAAGAAGAAGAAGAAGAAGAAGAAGAAGAAGAAGAAGAAGAAGAAGAAGAAGAAGAAAAAGAAGAAGAAGGGGAGGAAGAAGGTCTCCTGGGTGGCTCAGTTAAGGGTCTGACCTTGGTTCAGGTCATAATCTCACAGTTCGTGAGTACAAGCTCCACATCTGGCTCTGTGCTGACAGCACAGGGCCAGGAGCCTGCTTCAGATTCTTTCTCTCTCTCTCTCTCTCCCTCCCTCCCTCCCCTCCCCCTCTCATGCTCTCTCTGTCTCTCTCACAAAAATAAACACTAATTTTTTTTTAAAATAAGAAGAAAATCTGGTTAGACTATAATTTTTAATTATTCTCCCAGGTATAAAATCCTACAAATCCAAGAAAATCAATATGCAGCAAGATGCTGAAGGAGTGAACACAGCAATAGCCTATACAATCTGTACAACATCCACCTGGCACATACCTAATACATATAGAAAAGTGACACGAGTTATTCTTTCAAATGTTAAGTTTGACTCATTTGGGTTAAAAACAAGGTACACCACTTCTCCTCTGCTCACTAAGTTCTCTATCTAGCATTCCTTATTTCAAATAATATGCCTTTTCTTCTTTTCCTAAACACAATCTACAAGATTCAGCAGGTTTCAGACTCGTTTTAGGGAATTAAATGCAGACCAAGTATATTCAGCCTCATCCCAAACCTAGAGCGGGTACAAGCAATGCCATGTAACACAGGCAAAGGAGCAAGCTGTCATCTGTGTATTCCAAGTGCATCTTCTGTCTGTTGTTGATGACACCAGACACAGCAAAGCATAAAAACAATCATCTAAAATTAGCAGGGAGCATCATCCTACAATAGAAAAACAATCAGAGCCTCATTTACACCACAAAAACAAACAGCCAGATTCAGCCATTTGCTGGGCAGTTAAAACAAACTTTTAGTTATTGGAAAATGTAAGTAATTTGGAAAGATAAATCATGACACCTCAAAACCAGTATAATACACTATCCTCTGCAAGAAGTCCATCAGAATAATATAAAAACTAAGGTTGATAATGAAAAAAGGGTTTAACAGTAAAATGAATTCTTCAGAACATGGCAAATCAATCATTCCAGTACAACATATATTAGGAACAAAATAACATGACAAAAAGGAGTTAATAAACTGTTGGTTTGCTTCATTTTTTGCTTTGACACACCTCTTATTAATGGAGATTCCCTACCTCAATGTAGGATATAAACGCTGACATCACAGCTGTCACAAGTGGATTCAAAAGAATGCCTGATAAACTCTCCAGCCAAATATGAGACTGTTATATAGGTATACATATAATTAAAGACATAAATGTGCCACTATGGGAAACTAGAAGTTTCTAGAAGATTTGCCAGAAGATGTGACCTTGAGCCAGGCACTGATGAATGACAAGGAATTGTTAGGTTTAAAGAATGGGAAAAATTTCATGAAAGAAGAAGAACCAAGAAGCTGAAGAATTCCTTAGGAAACATGACAAGTTGATCAACTGAGAATGGATGGGAGAAGGGATGGGAATTGGAAAGAAAAGTTCTAGTCAGTAGGTAAGAAAAGTCAACATCACATTTGTTGAGGAGTTTAAGCTTCATTCTGTAGATGGTAAGGAGTTAACAGAGATCTATCAAAATGTAGTTGCATGGGAAGATTTCTACCCTCCTAGTTTCTGTGGTTGGATGTAAGAATGAAATGGACTTAAAACAGATTCCCAGGTGAAAAGTGTACAGATTTTACTCAGTATTATTATACACACATGGGGAGCTTCACAAGGAAAATGATGATTCAAAAAAGCCATTAGGCCAAAAAGATTATATTCCTTTTTAAACAAAGAATGATGAGCCATGGTGATATGATCGGACAATGAGGCTTAGGCCAGGGGCAGCTAACTGTAGGACAGTGCCTAGGCAATATATGGGGGAACTAATAGAAGATAAGGGTTATTATAGTAGGTTTATTTGTACTGGTCAATTCCCAGTCTTTGGTGATAAGAATATTCTCTTCCTGGTACAGGGAGGACACCTTTCTCATGGGAAATGTTATGAGCCTTCTTTTCATTACAAAGGGAAAGGTCATGGAGACCAACCTGCAATTTCTGCAATTTCTCAAGTGGCTTCAGCTCAAAATAATCAATATGCCAAAGCCCGTATTTTTGGGTAGCATGTTCTGAACCCCCTCATAGTTCAAATACTCCCAAATATGCACTATTTCAAAATAACACAGATATTAATCTCTTGCATTGCTATCGCATATAGAAGGTAGGTTAAAATATATTAAGGTAAATACCACTTATTTACAGCTGTCACAGGTGAGTAATACCCGACTCTTAATGAGAGGTATCTTCTCTGCTTCCAGAGCCAAATCCACTTGATGTAATTCCATAATCCATGTTCTAAAAAGTAATATTAATAATTGAAAACATATTCTGAAGGTTATAGGTTATCTCAAATATAGTGAAAGGGTCAGGGTAGGGCTTGATAATATTGGAGCAGGAGGAAATCTCTTACACAGAGACATTTTTAGGTAAGACCATCTGCTTTAATTTGGGGAAGTTCATTTCCCCTAAGAATATCCCCAGAATAATTTATGTTGTCTTCTCCAGTGCAAATTATTAGCATAAGGAGACTTACATACACCCATTTGCACCCAAACAACCATGCACACACATATCACTGAGTGAAAACTGAGAGTCTATGTGCCTAACTTTTCCCCTTTACCTAACTGTCTCTAAAGAAAACATGTTATTCAAATATGAACCTTTATGAGAGGGAATCTAATCACAATTTTTATTTTAGTTTTACTTATTTTAAGATTTCTAGGTATTACAAGCCAGTAATATGTTCACCTTGATAAAAGCAGCTTCAATTACATGGCAAAAATGTCTAGATCATAAAATTAGGGTGATGTTCCCTATGAAATTACCATGTGTCAAAACTGTTCACGTAAGGATGGATGGATCAGAAACCTAGGCTAATTATACTGAAATTTCTGTGGATATTACAGTACTTTAAAGTATCTACTATGATGTCTGATAAATAATAGCTAATTATTAATGCTATTTTCTTCATTTTCTTGATACTAAATATAATTTATTGTTTAATTAAAATGAATTTCTTCTACTTTTAAATATCAGAAGCTCCAATTTCTTGACATTGCCCGTTTCCTTTTATTTTGTGTGTGTACATGCCTGTACCATAATGTGAAATTAGTTTCCTATAAACTTTGCTAATGTAGAGATTTATTTCCCATTTTGCTCATTGCTGTATCCTCAGCAACTAAATCATGATGGGTATGTTGTTGCTCAATAAATATATGTTGAGCAAATGAAAGAATGGCCTCAGGTACAAAAGTTGTTTGTTAAATTTTTAGAGTTCAAAACGGCTTACAAATGGGACTTTTTAGAGCATTACATTTAATTTTTTTTTCAACGTTTATTTATTTATTTTTGGGACAGAGAGAGACAGAGCATGAACGGGGGAGGGGCAGAGAGAGAGGGAGACACAGAATCGGAAACAGGCTCCAGGCTCTGAGCCATCAGCCCAGAGCCTGACGCGGGGCTCGAACTCACGGACCGCGAGATCATGACCTGGCTGAAGTCGGCCGCTTAACCGACTGCGCCACCCAGGCGCCCCTAGAGCATTACATTTAAAACTTTGAAGAGATAAAAAAAGAAAATGAGAACAAAGCGGTCTAGAATTCAATATGGCCCCAGAATAAAGACACTACTATTTAACTTTAAAATGTTCCCAAACTCAGTAAGCACAGTTTTTCTGGTTTTGATGCCTTAATATACCTGTGATATTCTTATAAGAAATGAGATAGGGAGAAGGAGGGTCATTACTTTCAATGCTAGAAATATCCGTGCAACTCCAGACTTAAGTAACAGATGAGAACAATGATAATAAAAAAAAATACTAATTGCGATCCCATAGTACATCAAATGCATGCATGTGAGTGAGTATGCGTTTCTGTGATGACTATTTGATCAAACTGTTAATTACTCAAATTCACACAATTGCATATACCATAGGAGAAAGGAAGGAAGTGTCTGATCACATCTTCCCAGGTAAAATTCATATTTCATAATATAACCACCAAAACACGAACACATAATAAAATAATATCTTTCATAACAGTAGTTTCTATCTAGTCAAAATCTAAAAAGCAGTCAATTCCAAAAGCTCAAAAATCAAGATATCTGATTTAAGAGTGGGTTTCTGTGATATGTGCATACACCTCATTTGAATGGGTGTAAAGTGTATAACATCCCACTGTGTTAATGGGAACTGTAAGTACCAGTTCCCACAGAGTAGGGATTACATGTTACTTTTATGTTGAGTACTCATGTTATTTTTAATGTTAGCCACATTGTGGGGTAACTAGTTAGAGAGGTAAGATTGTATAAAACCGTAGGATGAAAAGAGGAGATTTAAAGTGAAATGAGGAAACGTTAAATACAGATGAATTGATGGATTAGATGCTGTTTGATGTTTACTAGTATATTGAGTGAATGATATTTAGTATCTCAACAGGAGAACACATTCCTACTATTTTTTAAAGGATGGATTAGACCAATTAAATGGTGTCCATCTATTTTTGGGTGCAGAATGACATTTATAGCCATGCAAACTGAAATACATTATTTTTTCCCTTTTAGGTATAATATCACCAACAGAAAATAAATGAAAAAAATCTTCATGATATATTTGAGGGTGTTATGGTTTCAAATTATATTGAGGGCTTACTATTTGTTACTTTTAGCAATTTGTACCTTTTAGCAATTTCGTAATAGAAAATTTTGCCCAATGCTGAAATGCTACTTGTTTGCTGTTTTTTTTGTTTTTTTTTTTTTTTTTTTGGCTACTAGGAAGTGTTGTTTGTTTGTTTGGCTAAGAGTTCCTCAGGGGGGTCCGTTCTTCCCCCACTGAATGCTCCCATACTTTGTGTATATATATACATATACATACATACACACACACACACACACACACACACACACACACACACACAAGAGAATATTAAGCAGGTTCCACATCCAGTGCAGAGCCCAATGTGGGGCTCGATCTCATACAGTGAGATACTGACCTGAGCCAAAATGAAGAGTTGGACACCTAATTGACTGAGCCACCCAGGTGCCCCAGAATATTCCCATACTTAAAGATAAGGTCTTGTGCTATCCATGAAAACAGATCCTGTCTGGGCATTTAATTATTTCATTTGTATCAAGAGCAATTATTCACCCAAATTCGTTGACTTCTGGGAAATGTGATAAGCAGCTTGGTTTGATTTCACAATGGAGGGAAGATATTCTCTAGTCTTTGGAGGCATTGACAGATTTAAGGAACATTAATGCAATACCTCTGTAACCTGTTATCCTTGTTGCCACTCCTTTTATGATCCACTCTTATACCTCTTTCTGTACAGTCTCAACATGAACCACTTCCCTTGACCACCACTCACTTCAGCAAGACTGGGAAGCCGGAAGTCACAGTTGACAGATATGCTGTCAACATCTTTGCTCCACAATTTTCTCCACCCAAACCATACCTAATTCATTTCAAGTCTTGTCAAGTTCTCCTCTAAATGGACATCAGTCCACTTCTCTACATTTTCACCGCCAATACCCAAATAATGATCATCGCAAAATTTGCAGTTTTCTCCCTTTCTTCATTTTGGTTCTCTTTAGAGTAGAAGTAATATTTCTATGACTCGCCACTGTTCTAGGATTCTTCATTGTCCAGTGTAGGGACATTTTTCACATGGCTTCCTTCTGCCTAAAATACCTCCTTGTCTGCTCCTTACTCATTCAAATGTTACTCATTTCCTTGCTTTCTGCTTAAGCTTCTTAGGAAAATCTTTCTAGATACCACACTTCCCTGGTAGAAGCTTTTAAACATAGTAAAAGACTTCACATTTGTAATTATTTTGTTTCTGAAATTGATTAATGTCTGTAGCAGATATTTTGGTCGACTCTCAACATCCACATAATTTAAATACAGTTTAGACCAATCATAATAATTCCTTCCCTCTTCTCCAATGACGGATGCAAGGATTTTGATATGCCTTCCATCTGGCCAGTGAGATGTGAGAAAAAATTTGAAGGGGGACTCCAGGGACTCTTATATTCACTTATATGATGGAGATAAAAGGAAAGATAGTCTTCTTTTTTCCTCTGGTTATTTTGTATTTGGATATTGTCTCTGAACTGCAGTAAACCATTTATAATCAGTTTGAGGATGAAGCCAACATCAACATTCGCAGAGTAAAGAGAAAGACTCTGGGTATTTACTGATGTCACTGAACCTTTAAATTACTTAATCTCAAATTCTCTCCTACATGTATACTAACATGGATTAGTTAATTAGAGTTAATAACTCTATCTAGTTGTTATTTAGAGTTAATAACTTTCTAATTATTAAACTGCTTTGGTTTGGGGTCTGTAGGCAAAACCAGTTTAACTAAGTAGTATCTGTCTGGGTCTTAGACTGTAAGCTCTGTTTGAGCAGACTCTCTGACTATTGCTTTTTTTAACGTTTATTTATGAGAGAGAGAGAGAGAGAGAGAGAGAGAGAGAGAGAGATGGAGGAAGTATACGGGAGGAGAAGAGAGAGAGAGAGAATCCCAAGCAGGCTCCATGCTATCAATGTGAAGCCCAATGTGGGGCTTGAACTCAAGAACTGTGAGATAATGAGCTCAGCCAAAATCAAGAGTCAGATGCTTAACTGACTGAGCCACCCAGGCGCCCCTCCATGACTGTTTTTACTTGTCATATTAATGCTAGTATCTAGCTTAATGCCTGGTATATAGTTTGCATTCATGAAATATTTATTAAACAAATGGATAGATGAATTCCAAAAATTTTCTAAAACAACTCCTGCGATACTGTTTTGTCTTTTCTGCCCCCCTGCCCCCGCCCCACCGCCCTTCTAGCTTCTGGCTATTCTTATTTTTCATGCTGTCAGTTACTTTTGTTTCTCAAAAGGCATGGTTTCACCCTGGTCATTTCCCTATGAATATGTTATATTTATCTCTGTCCCTCTGAAATATGATAGCTAGTACAAGGCAAAGTCCTTTTGCCATTCTTTGGTCATAGAGAAAAATGGATTTATAATTTTCCTCAGTCTATAAATATCAGTGGTTCATAAATAAAATTATGTATGAGAGTTGCTGTGAAACTTTAAAAAAATATATAATAAACCTGTTCAGAATCCTCCCTAAGTCTGATGTGGCTTATATACATCTCCCTAGCTCTAATGTGGTTTATATACAGACATGTTTACTTGTTCAGTGCTTTATGAAGTGATGCTGATATAACTCCAGGGATTAGATTCATTGATCTATACACTAAACGTCTTTAACTTGAATTTGCATTAAAACTTAAGTGATCCTGTGCATTAACTAGTCATCCTAAATATATGGTAAGCTGAAGAACATTGTTGTCACTTCAAGAATTGACATGTTGCAGAGAAAAAGAGAAATAGCTTCTGTTATGTAGAGTATGAGGAATTATTTATAGATTAATGAAAGAAACCTCTAAGAAGGTAACTTTTGTTTGACTATAAGAACAAGGCATTTTCAACATTGTTTTCACTATTCTTGGTAACTAAACCTTGATTTCTTCTTAGGGACCTGTCTTGACACTCTCAGCCCATATGGTAATAAATAGGGATAATCAAACCTTGATCAAAAGGCAGACATATGGGGTGTTTTCCAAAATAAATGAGAACACCCCATTCCCTTCACTAGAATGATCAGCTTAGTGACACTCATGTGGTCTAAATATAGCCAATGAAGTACATGATGAATTTTGCCACGGATGCTGAAACAGTGGGTGCCACCCTTTCCTACAGCATTTGAAGCTGGGCCAACATGAGATCCTAGGGCACATGCAGCTATTTCATGAATTTAGGGAAGAAAGCCTGTCTGTAAGCAATGAAGCAGAACTGAGAGATCATGAGAGAAGAACAAGAGCTCAGTGACATTGTTTTTGATCTCTATAGTCTGCCATGCCTGAAGCCTTTGCACTTTTCATTTAGTTGGGACAATAAATCACTATTTCACTTAATACACTTTAGATTAGGTTTCTGTTACTTGGAACCAACTCATAACTGGTCGTAACCGATACAATGAGGAAGAGTTTTTTAATTATTTTTTTTTAATTTTTTTTTTTTTAACGTTTATTTATTTTTGAGACAGAGAGAGACAGAGTATGAACGGGGGAGGGTCAGAGAGAGGCAGACACAGAATCTGAAACAGGCTCCAGGCTCTGAGCTGTCAGCACAGAGCCCGACGCGGGGCTCGAACTCACGGACGGCGAGATCATGACCTGAGCCGAAGTCGGCCGCCCAACCGACTGAGCCACCCAGGCGCCCCTGAGTTTTTTAATTATTAAACATCCACACAGAAGGTAAATCCATAGGGAATTTCAAGTTTCTAACCATTAAAAACTTCATATTCTGACCTTAGGCAATTACTTGAATGGGATGCTTTAAAATGGAGCAAACGTCAGAATGGTGATTGGTCTTGGTGACATTTACAGGGCTGGGATGCTGAGAGGTGATCCTAGGCAGCAATAAGTTAAAAAAGAGGAAGAAGAGAACCTTAAGGGGGCATCCTTTGGCCCTGACCCATCTGTCTGATTCTGCTGTTGCTAGGAGGATGTTGTAAAGAATGGAAGCACATTATGCCAGGCACTGTTAACACTAAGTGATTTGATTTGACTGATCTGGTCTGAGACAACTTAAGACCAAATCCAAGTGGCTTCCTGCCAGAATTGCTCCACGTACTTAACAGGTTGTGATGGTTCACAGAGATAATGCTGGATCAGCATGAATTATTAATGATTTTGGCAGCTCACAAGTTCTGTGAGGTAATAATGAAAACCATAGCTTTAAATAGCTTGGTGGAAAAATGCAATGGGGCAGAAGGGAATTGCAATGGGCTCCCTGAACGGTTCTGTTGATGTTACCGAGCAAATATAGCTCCTTGAGTTGTTTTTGTTTCATCAAAATCATGATACTCTCGAGTGTTGGCAAGGAAATATCAGGTAATGAGAATGCAGTGAACATGCCTTTCATCAGCTGAAAATCTTTAATTGTAATTGCAGCATGTAATGGTGTAATTAGTTGTCTAAGTGACAGGATAGGCTCAAATCTTTCCTAGTGTTTTGCAGAAAAGACCATTAAGTTTCCATAAACCTTTCTTCAAATGAGATGATGGGCAGGCAAAGGTGGGAAAGGGTTTCATTTTTAACCCCATGAACTGAGCAGCCTCACAATTAGAAATTAGAGGGTTTATGAAAGTAAGAATAGATTATATTACTACTCAGATAACCAAGTTCTTAAAATAAAACACACACACACACACACACACACACACACACACACACACACAAAGGTTAAATAATAAGCACCATCTTTTAAACAACTCAAGGTACATATATGTGTATATAGATATATATGCATCTAGCTAGCTAGCAATAGCTCAGAGAGACCAAGGAATGTACTTAAGGTTGCATAGCTACTTTGCTGTAGGAGCACACTGTAATTTGTTCCTAGGACAAAATCTTAGTCTAAGACTTTAAAGCCTATTATCTTGTCCCTAGAATAAGCTGCCTTCAACTCTCTTCAAACCTTTAAAACACTAGTTCTCAAATTTCTATATGTATAAAAATTATAGAGAAGCTTGCTAAAATGTGAATTCCCATCAGAGACAGATTTGAGTTGGTAGTTTATGGAGGCAACCAATAAATTTGCAATGTAAACCAATTACCCAGGGAATTTTGAGGCAGGCATTGTTCAGGCCACATAGTCTAGAATGTTTTTTGCAGAACCCTGGTCTGACAGAAGTCTGGGGATTTTTATACAGGGAAACAATGCAGTGAGGATTCTAATGATATCTTGATGACAAAGGACAACATGTAAAATTACAGGTTTATACTTAATCAAAACCAGTCACATATAAAGCTCTAGGCTTTGCAAAGTTACATTAAAAAAAGAACATGGGGTCTCAATACCTAAACTCAAATTGCATTTGTAACTCCAGGACTGCTAGGAAAACAGCTTTTTCATCTGTACCTGTTATAGTGGAGAGGATTCTAGAATGAGCAGTTTGAATACAAGAACATATTTTTCTTCATGAAGGAAGCAAATAATGCTGTAGGCAAAACTATGGTTGATGGATGTGATAGTGGATCTTTTCTTTGTGTCTTTGCCTTATAAGATTAATCCTATCCTCTCTTTTAAGCATATTGCATAAAATAGAAAGAAGAATAAAACAAAATCTATTTTTCTAAATTAAAAAGCTTGAAAAGCCTCACTTCTTTGTCTATCATGATATGATTGGATCACTGCCAAATCAGAAGCTATATAAATGATTGTTCTTAGATAATAGTCCCTTTTAGAAAAATATAAAGCTGCTTTTCCCAAAACTCATATCATGAGTTTCCAAACACAATAAATCCTAGTTTTCTAAAATAGATGTTTTATTTTGGAACCAATTTTACCTTAATTTTAACCATTGTCTGCTAAAGAATTATATCAATGAAACTCATATGCATTTCAATATTCTACAGCTATTGCCATTGTGTAAAATCTACCATCTACTTAGAAATTTTGCTAAAGTCATTAAGTTTAACAGGAAGGTTTATGAATTGCAAGGTTATGTTTTTGAAAATGCTGGTCCCTCAAATCTTTTTTTTTCTTTCTCTAAAAACATGTGAAGTATTCCATTTTATACAAGAAATATAAAAGTGTTGTTGATAATTACTTTGATTAATAGAAATGCTTATATAGATATCTGTCTGGTATAGCAGGAAGTGCATATTGTCATAGCCTTATTCAATCCTCATGAAATTTTGGATTTACCTTGTGTAGAAAAGGAATGGGTTTCAAGTGGTAAAGGATGGCTGAAGCTGGGAAGAAAGAGAAGGGAATCTGGGAGCAACAAAACTTTAGGCCTGTATGGGCTTCTCTGCAAGTTGATTTAAAACAGTAGAAATCTAATATGCTCATTGAGGACTAATGATATGAGTACAAGCTCTGTCTCTGTGCTTAGACTATTCTGCTCTCAGAACGATCATTTTCAAATAATTGGTTGAATGAAGATTTTATAAGCCAGTTAAAAAGACTGTCTTTCATTTCAGCTGTGCTGTAATAAAGATAATGAATTAAGCTTTCTGAAGAGCTGGGTTTGAAACTTGACTCTTCCACTGTGGGGCCTTTGGCCAATTACTTAAATTCTCTGAGTTTTAGTTTCCCTATCTGTAAAATGGGAATAACACCATCTATTTCTAAGACTTGTTCTAGAGATAAAATTATATAAAATTTGAGAACACCTGGTTCATATTAAACTTTTTTTTAATTTGAGAAGGCTAAAATAGACTAATTTATTGTTGGTGGTTTTCTGTTGTTTTTTGTGTTGTGTTGTGTTGTGTGTGTGTGTGTGTGTTTGCATTATATAAATTATCAGTTTTTTTCCACATATTTTTATTTGCTTAAAGGAAGTATCAAATAATCAAAACATTTTTTATTAACTTTTCAGTAGGCTAGCTACAGGATGTAAGTTGTAATATGCTCTAGGATTTTGGGTATCTTCAAGGGGTGCTACAAAGACCATAAATTTTAGAATTAGGCCCACCTGGATTTCCCCCTTCTTTCCTTCTTTTGACTGATATTTTCTCAATTTTTTCTTATTTCATTTCTTCTCTATTTCCTTGAAAATTATGTTCTCTGTGCCAAATATTTTAATATTAATCCTTACTATTTTAACATTCATATCTTTATCTTCCTCTTGAACAATATAAAGAAAATGGAGTAAGGAGATTTTAATGGCAGCATTTTATCAAAATTACAAGCAAATTGTGTACAGCATTTGTTCTCCCCCATAAATGAGATATTGTTATTGCTGCTGTTGCTGCTGTTATTTTGTGCTAGTTTAGAACACATTTCATGTTTATTTATACTTAGATACATATTTACAATTATCTTTACTTACCAATATACTTTCCATCTTAGATCTTCCATCTGGGAGTATATACATTCTCCATAAGTTGCATATTTAAAATTTAATTTACTGAGGATCTGTTGGCGCTAACTTTAATTTTTGTCAGTCTTTCAATGTCTTTATTTTGTCAGTATTTGAAAGAAAGTTTTACTAGATACTGTTAGAGTAGGAGGTTAGTTAGCTTCCAACAGGATACCAGGGGGTCAGCAACAAGGAAGTTATGGCCAGCCCTGGGGAAGCTCAGTGACCTGTCCTGCCACACTCCACAAGAAGCTGGATCAAACCAGACAGGCCCAAGATGGCAGATGTCATGACAGGAAACCCCTGACCACATTAGGAAGAAAAAACACAAACTCTGTTTCCCACTCCAAGTAAGAGATATCCCACCCCCTAGTTAACAACTGTCAGTAAGTGATAGTAAACCCATCCCCCAGAGCTCACAGACCTCTTTCTCTTGAGCTGGCCCATTCTCATATCCTGAGAGTTTACAACTAGCTTTAATAAACTTTCCTGCTTGTGTGGCTTGTCAACTGTGCTATTTGTCTCTCTTTGAATTTCATTCTCATGACAAGACCAAGAACTTTAGGCAACCCTTTTGGGATGGGCTCAGTAAGCATCAAGACCCCAGGACCAGGCGTAACCTCAGTTCACTCAGCAACTATACTATTAAGGCACAGAATTGCAGGTCGCCAATGTGTGTGTGTGTGTGTGTGTGTGTGTGTGTGTGTGTGTGTGTGTGAGTGTGTGTTTGTTGCTTAGCACATTTAAGATACAATTCTGCTGTCTTCCAATTTACATTGTTGGAAAGTGTTGAAAACCCATTTAACAGAGTAACTATCAATCATTTGAAAGAAATCTGCCTGTTTCTTCTGGCTACTATTAAGATCTTCTCTTTCTATTTTTCTGATTTATTTATGTTTCCGGATGTGAGTGCTATTTACCTATTTATTGAGATACACTGTATTTGATACTGCTTCTTTACTTTAAAGTCTGGGTTAAATATGCAATTCCATCAAGAACATTTATACTTAGTTTTGCCAATTTCAAATACGTATACCACCAACATGAGACCACTTCAAATTCTTTTATGAACAGATATAATGTAAAAATGGGCCCAAATCAAATTTCGCTTGGGGTCATAAATTTTCATTGGAGACCTGTCTTCCCCTTCACCCAACGCCAAGGTCAAGACATAAATTTCCTAACAGGAGCTCTCTGAGCAATGGGTTAATTTCTTATCCACTCTCACTGTGAGAACTGACCTTTAGTCTTGGCTTTATAGGGACATTTTCTACTAGTCTTCACAACTTGGGCATGCCCTAAATTTAAATCCTATCTCCAACTCCGTGAGGAAGATTTAACTGTAAAGCTCAAATCAAAGGCTTCTGAAACTCTAAGGTATAAAGGTTTCTTGGGGCAACTGGGCAGCTGGGCAGCTCAGTTGGTTGAGCAACCCACTCTAGATTTCAGCTCAGGTCATGATCTCACTGTTCTTGAGTTCAAGCCCTAGATTGGTCTCTGTACTAACAGTGTGGACCCTGCTTGGGATTCTCTCTCTGTCCCTTCTCTCTCTGCACCTACCCTGCTCTCTCTCTCATTCTCAAAAAGAAATAAATATTTAAAACAGTAAATGTTTCTCTATACTTCAGTTCTCAGGCCTCCTATGTTCATTTCATGTCTTCTGTATCTGCATATCCTTTCCTTTGTTTCAGCACAAAATTGCAATAGTTTCTTAAATTATTTTTTAAACATGGTGATCTCTTAACCTCCTCAAGTTTTATTCTTTTCTGCCTACCTTGTCCTCATAGCAGTGTAATTTTATTTTTTTCCTGATCATCATTATGTTGATTTTGACAGAAGAATTTTGAGTTATTTTGATATATATATTTTAAAATGTATTTTATATATTTATATTCACAAATAATTTCCTTGGCTTCACTGAGACTATATACAAGTCTCTTACAGAAACTAATTGTTGGGTGCAACACTGAGGTGCAGATATTTAGAGTACCCAGACCTAACAATCTGTAGACAGTGCAGAGATCTGCCTAATACTGCTTCATACCAGTTGGGTCTTGATTCCGATATTGCTTGAATTCACTAATAAGATCAATTTTATGTTTCTTTTCTGTATAAACCAAACCCCAAGTACTAAGGGTATATTGGCTATATTGTATTTTGCACTTATCTCTATTTCTAAACTTTTTCTTTTTTTTACAAAAACTCAAACTAACTTAACAAATAGCCCAAACTCTCAAATAAGCTGGAGGTGGGAAATAAAACCATGAAATCCCTCAGGGAGGAATTAGCTAAGAGAGCTACCAAGTAAGCAAAATTTAAGTAACAACAATAAAGACTAGCAGCAGGGGAAAAACAGATTCACAAATGAAGCAAATATCACAGGGAGTGTCTGCATTTCTGACCAGCCAAGCGGAGGGCCCTGGTTGATAAGGTCTGAATTTCCCAAGTCCCCAGCAGGAGCCAGGGGAATTGGGCAAGTCTCTGAGAGGGAGTAAACAAACCAAGACTGAAGTATTACTCAGGACCTATAAATAACGGCATTGAAACTATAAACCATATAGCCATATATCATGAATTTTCTAGAAGACTCCTCATTTCATATAATCTGATCTATTTTATATATTAGAATACATTCACTATATTGTCAAAACTACTTCTAGAACACAGACATTCCTTCTCACACTACATATTTCACTTTGAGTTAAAAAAAATGTGCACAGTATCTGTAAAATAGGAAAATTTAGAGAACTTTTATGACAGCAGTGATTATAAACTTATTAAGCTCAATGCTACTCATTTACCCAGAAACATATGAAATGGAAAATTAGGTGATTAATTATACACTCTAAAAGTGGGGGAGAATTTTTTGTTTGTTTGTTTGTTTTCCTTTTTTAAGCAAAAATCATCAAGAAAAACAAAATTGAAAGATTATATTTTTAAAAAGAAGGAAAAAACCAAAATATATATTCACTCTAGTTTTAGGGACACTAAGTCATATCACAACCTCAGGGAACTAAAATATTTCTTACATATTCATTGTATCTGATATTCTTACGATTAGAGTCACTCATTTTGTACTTGAACTCATTTTGGGCTCAAACTTACTAACCCGTGAGATCATGACCTGAACCAAAACCAAGAGTCGAATAACCAACTAAGCCACCCAGGCGGTAAGTAAAATATTGTTTTAATCATAAATATCCACTATTTGTGTCCAAACAATTTTAAATACCATACAATGAATGCCATATATTAAACAAAAAAAATCAAAGACATGGAAATTAAAATGAGATGTAATTTTTTAGCCATAATATTAGCAAAAAACAGCAGGGATACTCATGAGCAGTCTTCCAAGTGTTACTCTTCCTGAAGAGTATGTTCTGGGCTATCTTTCTTCATTAAATTATCTGCAGAAACCTGGCCCCATATATGCCTATAACATGTATGTGTTAGTTTTATGTCTCTCATCCAGAACTTGCATCTAAAATATAAACTCACATTTTCAGTTGTGTGAGGTAACTGGACAGCACAGCACTTCTGGTGTGTCACAAGCATATCTCAACATTCACTTGCCCTTGATTGGAAGTTTTGCTTTACCCACAGACTCTTGATTTCTCCCTTTCCATCAACCTCCACTTCAAATGTTAAATCCTATCATTTGCACTGTCTTCCTTACTACCAACTCTCTGTAGGTCAGCCTCTTGATTTTAATCTCCAGTTCTCCTGCATGCTTCTCATCTGTTTTCACATAATAGGAGTCATCAAAACACCATCTGAATCAAGTTACTTTCCAGCTAAAAGATCATTCATCACTCATCCTTTGCGTGAACAATGCTACCCAAACTCTTCTCAGTAGCCTCAAAGGTCCCATCTTATTCCCATCAATTTTGTTTTTTCTCCCTCCATTCTAGCTACACTGTCTTCTTCCTTTGTGGCCTGATTTAAGACTTTTTTCACACTTCTCACTGGAAACTCATCCCTTCTCTTTCCATGACAAGATCCTTCTCATGCTGAAGTGTCAATTGTCACCTCATCAGAGAAGTTCTCCCTTCCTACCATGTATTTGTTTCCTTGTGATCTAATAGCACATCACTATCATCATATAAATGTGTTGATCCCCATGATTTAGTCTCTCTTTCTCACTAGGAAGTGGAAGGAGTCATGTCCACCTTGTTTATCAGTGATATCTCAGAATTGGACATACTAGGATCTCAATAGATATTTGTGGAAATAAGAAATAAATAAATTATAACAGCAAACATAATTTGATATAACCCTTCTCCCAAGAACATTAGCAAACTATTCCAAATATTTCAAAATAGAAACATAAATCAAGTCCTGGAGAATGGGGTGTGGAGGTGTGTGGGAGGAGCTAATTCTACAAATAGAAGAGTTTCTTAGTGGTATATGCCAGTGTCACCTGCTAGATCCTGACCTGTACTGACCTGTACTGCACGCCTGCTTGTACTCACCAAACTTTGTCACACATTTTCCCCTAAATTCCTCTTTCCAGATTATCTTTTAATGCAGGCAAATGGAAACCAATATCACCACTGGAGTGATGGAAACCACCATGACCAGACCTGCAGGCAAGCCCAGACCACCCAGACCAGTTTGAGCTTAACTCCTGAGTCAAGTTCTGCACGGATGGACCATGGAACCTCATTATAATACTAGATCTCTGCTTAAGGAACAGCATAAGCCTCATTTACATAACATAAAATTCATATATAGGCATGCTTGCTTAAGGCTCATGCATGACCTTATGCCCACCTCTACATGCAATGACAAGGATCCCCTTTTAAAATATTCATCCTAACCTTAAATGAAAGCTCCCCATCCACCCTTGCTCCTGGAGCCACAACCTTGTAAGTTACTCCTTGTGAGACCCTTATTTGCTGCAAATAAATTTTACTTTGTGTGACAACTCCACCTGGTGCAATTTCTATCTGCAACTCACCAAGGAGAAAACTCATGTTAGTTTGGTCACATTTGTTTGTTTATTTATATTATAATATTAATACTAAGAATTTTTTCCACCAAAGCTTTGAATGTTATTAACTCTTTCAGGGAGGATGTATGTACCCCAATTTGAAGACAAGCTACACCACTTCCGATATTCTTATTCTCTGCTGCTGTGACTCTATTCTAATATAACTTTTTTTCTTATGTTACTTTTTTCTTATGTCACTTTTCTTATATTACTTGTCCGAAAGACTTTTCCACTACTGAATACAGTTAATTCATTTAATCTATTTTAAGAATCAAATATAAAAATAATACCATCTGCTGAAAAAGATATACACATAAAAACATTTATCAAGTTAGTATATGTTTATTTTTTTTTCAACGTTTATTTATTTTTGGGACAGAGAGAGACAGAGCATGAACGGGGGAGGGGCAGAGAGAGAGGGAGACACAGAATCGGAAACAGGCTCCAGGCTCTGAGCCATCAGCCCAGAGCCTGACGCGGGGCTCGAACTCACGGACCGCGAGATCGTGACCTGGCTGAAGTCGGACGCTTAACCGACTGCGCCACCCAGGCGCCCCAAGTTAGTATATGTTAATAAAAAAATTCGAAATCTAAATTTCCAAAAGATATTTTGAAAACTTTATTATTATATTGAAAATGATTAACAGAATGTAAAGAAGATTAACAATCAATATAATCACAACTAGTTTTCCAAAATACTACTCAAAGAAAATAATTTGTGAGGAAAATTTTGGAATAAAAAAATGCCAAAATGATGAGTGGTTTATCTTTATACAGTGGTTCTATAAGTTATTTTTCCCATTTCTTTCCATATATATATATATATATATATATATATAGTGGAAATATGACTTAAATATATTTTTTATTTTATTTTTTTATTTTTTTAAAATTTACATCCAAATTAGTTAGAATATAGTGAAACAATGATTTCAGGAGTAGATTCCTTAATGCCCCTTACCCATTTGGCCCATCCCCCCTCCCACAATCCCTCCAGTAACCCTCAGTTTGTTCTCTAAATTTATGAGTTTCTTCTGTTTTGTCCCTCTCCCTGTTGTTATATTATTTTTGTTTCCTTCCCTTATGTTCATCTGTTTTCTCTCTTAAAGTCCTCATATGAGTGAAGTCATATGAGTTTTGTCTTTCTCTGACTCACTAATTTCACTTAGCATAATACCTTCCAGTTCCATCCACGTAGTTGCAAATGGCAAGGTTTCATTCTTTTTGATTGCCGAGTAATACTCCATTGTGTATATATATACCACTTCTTCTTTATCCATTCATCCAGTTGGGCTCTTTCCATACTTTGGTAATTGTTGATAGTGCTGCTATAAACATGGGGGTGCACGTGTCCCTTTGAAACAGCACACCTGTATCCCATAGATAAATGCCTAGTAGTGCAATTGCTGGTCATAGGGTAGTTCTATTTTTAGTTTTTTGAGGAACCTCCATACTGTTTTCCAGAGTGGCTTCACCAGCTTGCATTCCCACCAACAATGCAAAAGAGATCCCCTTTCTCCACATTCTTGCCAACATCTGTTGTTGCCTGCGTTGTTAATGTTAGCAATTCTGACAGATGTAAGGTGGTATCTCATGGTGGTTTTGATTCGTATTTCCCTGATGATGAGTGATGAGAATTTTTTCATGTGTCAGTTGGCCATCTGGATGTCTTCTTTGGAGAAGTGTCTATTCATGTCTTTTGCCTATTTCTTCACTGGGTTATTTGGTTTTTGTGTGTTGAATTTGATAAGTTCTTTATAGATTTTGGATACTAACCCTTTATCTGATATGTCATTTGCAAATATCTTCTCCCATTCTGTTTGTTGCCTTTTAGTTTTGCTGATTGTTTCATTCCTTGTGCAGAAACTTTTTATTTTGATAAGTCCCAGTAGTTCATTTTTGCCTTTGTTTCCCTTTCCTTTGGAGACGTGTTGAGTAAGAAGTTGCTGCGGCCCAGATCAAAGAGGTTTTTGCCTGCTTTCTCCTCGAGGATTTTGATGGCTGCCTGTCTTATATTGAGGTCTTTCATCCATTTTGAGTTTATTTTTGTGTATGGTGTAAGAAAGTGGTCCAGATTCATTCTTCTGCATGTCGCTATCCAGTTTTCCCAGCACCATTTTCTGAAGAGACTATCTTTATTTCATTGGATATTCTTTCCTGTTTTGTCAAAGATTAGTTGGCCATATGTTTGTGGGTCAATTTCTGGGGTCTCTATTCTGTTCCATTGATCTGAGTGTCTGTTCTTGTGCCAGTACCATACTGTCTTGATGGTTACAGCTTTGTAGTATAGCTTGAAGTCTGGGATTGTCATTCCTCTTGCTTTGTTTTTCTTTTTCAAGATTGCTTTGGCTATTTGGGGTGTTTTATGGTTCCATGCAAATTTTAGGATTATTTGTTCTAGCTCTGTGAAGAATGCTGGTGTTAATTTGATAGGGATTGAATTGAATATGTAGATTGCTTTTGGTAGTATCGACATTTTAACAATATTTGTTCTTCCTATCCAGGAGCATGGAATCTTTTTCCATTTTTTTGTGTCTTCTTCAATTTCTTTCATAAGCTTTCTCTAGTTTTCAGTGTATAGATTTTTTCGTCTCTTTGGTTAGATTTATTCCTAGGTATTTTATGTTTTTTTGTGCAACTGTAAATGGGATCGATTCTTTGATTTCTCTTTCTGTCGCTTCATTATTGGTGTATAGGAATGCAATTGATTTCTTTGCATTGATTTTATATCCTGCAACTTTGCTGAATTCATGAATCAATTCTAGCAGTTTTTGGTGGAATCTTTGGGGTTTTCCATATAGAGTATCATGCCATCTGTGAAGAGTGAAAGTTTGACCTCCTCCTGGCCGATTTGGATGCCTTTTATTTCTTTGTGTTGTCTGATTGCAGAGGCTAAGACTTCCAATACTATGTTGAATAACAGTGGTGAGAGTGGACATCCCTGTATTGTTCCTGACCTTAGGGAGAAAGCTGTCAGTTTTTCCCCATTGAGGATGATATTAGCGTTGGGTCTTTCATATATGGCTTTTATGATCTCAAGGTATGCTCCTTCTATCCCTACTTTCTTGAGGTTTTTATCAAGAAGGATGCTGTATTTTGTCAAATGCTTTCTCTGCATCTATTGAGAGGATCATATGGTTCTTGTCCTTTCTTTTATTGATGTGATGAATCATGTTAATTGTTTTGCAGATATTGAACCAGCCCTGTATCCCAGGTATAAATCCAACTTGGTCGTGGTGAATAATTTTTTTAATGTGTTGTTGGACCCAGTTGGCTAATATCTTTTTGAGGATTTTTGCATCCATGTTCATCAGGAAAATTGGTCTATAGTTCTCCTCTTTAGTGGGGTCTCTGTCTGGTTTTGGAATCAAGGTAATACTGGCTTCATAGAAAGAGTTTGGAAGTTTTCCTTCCATTTCTATTTTTTGGAACATCTTCAAGAGAATAGGTGTCAACTCTTCCTTAAATGTTTGGTAGAATTCTCCTGGAAAGCCATCTGGACCTGGACTCTTGTTTTTTGGCAGATTTTTGATTACTAATTCAATTTACTTACTGGTTATGGGTCTGTTCAAATTTTCTATTTCTTTCTGTTTCAGTTTTGGTAGTGTATATGTTTCTATGAGTTTTTCCATTTCTTCTAGATTGCCCATTTTATTGGAATATAATTGCTCATAATATTCTCTTATTATTGTTTTTATTTCTGCTCTGCTGGTTGTGATCTCTCCTCTTTCATTCTTGATTTTATTTATTTGGGCCCTTTCTTTTTTTTCTTTTTGATCAACCTGGCTAGTCGCTTATCAATTTTGTTAATTCTTTCAAAAAACCAGCTTCTGGTTTCATTGATCCGTTCTACTGTTTTTTGGTTGTTTTTTTTTTTTTTTGTTTGTTTGTTTGTTTGTTTTGTTTTGGTTTGGTTTCAATAGCATTAATTTCTGCTCTAATCTTTATTATTTCTTGTCTTCTGCTGGTTTGGGGTTTTATTTCCTGTTCTTTTTCCAGCTCCTTAAGGTGTAAGGTTAGGTTGTGTATCTGAGATGTTTCTTCCTTCTTTAGGAAGGCCTGGATTGCTATATACTTTCCTCTTAAGACCGCCTTTGCTGTGTTCCAGAGGTTTTGGGTTATGGTGTTATCATTTTTATTGACTTCCATATACTTTTTAATTTCCTCTTTAACTGCATGGTTAGCCCATTCATTCTTTAGTAGGATGTTCTTTGGTCTCCAAGTATTTGTTACCTTTCCAAATTTTTTCTTGTGGTTGATTTCGAGTTTCATAGCATTGTGGTCTGAAAATATGCACGGTATGATCTTGATCTTTTTGTACTTAGGGCTGATTTGTGTTCCAGTATATGGTCTATTCTGGAGAACGTTCCATGTGCACTGGAAAAGAATGTATATTCTGCTGCTTTAGGATGAAATGTTCTGAATGTATCTGTTAAGTCTATCTGGTCCAGTTATCATTCAAAGCCATTGTTTCCTTGTTGATTTTTTTTTTTTAATTTTTTTTTTTTTTAACGTTTTATTTTATTTTTGAGACAGAGAGAGACAGAGCATGAATGGGGCAGGGGCAGAGAGAGAGGGAGACACAGAACCAGAAACAGGCTCCAGGCTCTGAGCCATCAGCCCAGAGCCCGACGCGGGGCTCAAACCCACGGACCGCGAGATCGTGACCTGGCTGAAGTCGGACGCTTTAACCGACTGAGCCACCCAGGCGCCCCTGATTTTTTGATTAGATGATCTATCCATTGCTATTGGTGGGGTGTTGAAGTCTCCTACTGTTATGGTATTACTATCGATGAGTTTCTTTATGTTTGTGATTAATTGATTTTTATATTTGGGTATTCCCACATTTGGTGCATAAATGTTTATAATTGTTAGGTCTTCTTGGTGGATAGACTCTTTGATTATGATATAATGCCCTTCTGCATCTCTTGATACAGTCTTTATTTTAAAGTCTAGATTGTCTGATATAAGTATGGCTACTCCAGCTTTCTTTTGTTGACCATTAGCATGATAGATGGTTCTCCATCCGCTTATTTTCAATCTGAAGGTGTCTTTAGATCTAAAGTGGGTCTCTTGTAAACAGCATATACATGGATCTTGTTTTCTTATCCATTCTGTTACCCTATGTCTTTTGATTGGAACATTGAGTCCATTGACTTTTAGAAAAAGTACTGAAAGATATGAATTTATTGCCATTATGATGCTTGTAGAGTTGTAGAGTTGTAGTTTCTGGTGGTGTTCTCTGGTCCTTACGAATCTTTGTTGCTTTTGGTATATATATATATATATATATATGTGTGTGTGTGTGTGTGTGTGTGTGTATATATATATATATATCTTTTTTTTTTTCATCTTTTCTCCCCTTAGAGAGTCCCCCTTCAAATTTCTTGCAGGGCGGGTTTAGTGGTCACAAACTCCTTTAATTTTTGTTTGTCTGGGAAACTTTTAATCTCTCCATTTTGAATGACAGCCTTTCTGGATGAAGAATTATTGGCTGCATATTTTTCTGATTCAGCACACTGAATATATCTTGCCACTTCTTTCTGTCCTGCCAAGTTTCTGTGGATAGGTCTGCTGCAAACCTGATCTCTCTTCCCTTATAGGTTAGGGACTTGTTTTCCCTTGCTGCTTTCATGATTCCTCCTTGCCTGAGTATTTTGTGAACTGGACTATGAGATGCCTTGTTGATGGTCGTTTTTTGTTGAATCTAATGGATGTCCTCTGTACTTCCTGAATTTTGATGTCTGTGTCTTTCCCCAAGTTAGGAAAGTTTTCCACTATTATTTGCTCACATAAGCCTTCTACTGCTATTTCTCTCTCTTCCTCTTCTGGGACCCCTATGATTCTGATGTTGTTCCTTTTTAATGAGTCACTGATTTCTGTAATTCTTAAATCATGCTCTTTTGCCTTAATCTCCCTCTTTCTTTCTGCTTCATTATTCTCTATAAGTTTGTCCTCTATATCGCTGTTCTCTGTTCTGCCTCATCCATCCTTGCTGCTGCTGCATCCATCCGTGATTGCAGCTCAGTTATAGCATTTTTAATTTCATTCTAGCTATTTTTTACTTCTCTTATTTCTGCAGAAAGGGATTCTAATCTATTTTCGACTCCAGCTAGTATTCTTATTATCGTGATTCTAAATTCTGGTTCAGACATCTTGCTTGTATCTGTGTTGGTTAAATTCCTGGCTGTTGTTTCTTCGTGGTCTTTCTTTTGGGGTGAATTCCTTCGTTTTGTCATTTTGAAGGAATTAAGGTAGAAAAATTGAAATTAAAAAAAATTAAAATTAAAAAATTAAACACACACACACCAAAATTGAATAAATGATGCTAGATCCTAGGTGTGTTTTGGTCTGGGTATTGAAAGTGGTTTGACAGATTAGAGGTAAACAAAGCGGGGGGGGGGGGAGGAAAAAAAAAGGAAATCCTTTGAGAATTTGAAAAAATGAATACACTGAAGTAGACTAAAGTGAGCTGATGGGGGTAAAATAGAATTTGAAAACATATACACAGAAGTAAAGAATATTGTAGAAAAAAATTAAAGAAAAATATTTTCATTAAATATTAAACATAAATATGATTTTTTCTGTATTTAAGAAAAAAGAAAACAAATAAAAAATAGAAAAAAGATAAAAAAAAGAAAAAAGAAAACAAAAGAAATCATTTGAAAATTTGAAAAAGGGAATACAGTGTGGTAGACTAAAATAAAATGATGGAAGTAAAATAGAATTTGAAAAATTTACATAAAAGCAAAACATATAGTAAAAAACTTAAATAAAAATATTTTTTATAGAAATTGAAAGTAAAAATTAAGTTTTTCTCTTTCTGCATTCAAGAAAAAGAAAAGAAATGAAAAAACGAGAAAAGAGAAAGAAAGAAAAAAAGGAAATTGTTGGAAAATTTGAAAAGGTGAATACACTGAAGTATATTAAAATAAAATGATGCAAGTAAATTAGAATTTGATAAAATTACACAAAAGTAAAAAATATAGTAATAAAAAGTAAAGAAAATACTTTTAATAAAAATTAATTTTTTCTCATTCTGTATTCAAGAAAAAGAGAAGAATTGTAAAAGAGAAAAAAAAAAGAAAGAAAATTGAATAGATGAACCTGCTAACAGATTGAAGTAGGACTGAAATTGCTTCATTTTCCCCTAGAAGTCAGTCTATGTAGCTCTTTATAGTCCATAAATTAAGCCAGCAGTGAGACTTGTGTTCTTGAAGAGAGAAGTTGGCCCAGTTGGGTGAGGCTCAGTGTAATGGCTCCACTCTCCACTAGATGGAGCTGCTAGCCTACTGGTGTGGATTGTTGCTGCGCTCTTAGGTGCCTTTGAGCATGCTCAGGAGAGGTGGAAATGGCACCACCCAGCTACCCAGTCTGTTCTCCCAGATTAGCGATCAAGCACCTGTCCTCTGTCTTCAGCTCTCATCCTTTCCCCGCATTTTCACTCTCTGTGACCAGGCCCCAGGCAGTACCTCTTTCCCAAGTTTTGTCTCAGTTGCGGCTATTTTCCCTGGCCCCTTACTTCCAAAGGACTTCGGCTTTGACCCTTTCTGCCCCTCTGCAGGAGGGTCTCACCAAGCAATAGCCAAATGAGCAATGGCCGAATATCGGCTGAACCCAGGAATACCCGCTGCACCCTGCTGCTTCTGGTGCCCCGAGACTGCAGCCAGGTGCCAGCCTTCCCCAGAAAAAGTTCGCGAGATAGTGTAGCAGCAGCATTTTAGGGATTATGGAAAATCACAACACACATCTGGCACCAGGCTTCACCTTTAACGACCTTGTTCCAGCACCAGCGAATGTGGCTGCCTCCGGGGTCTGCTGGGACCAGGTGGCTTCAACGGTCTCTACCAAATATCCTTCCAGCAGCGGAACCGCTTTTCCCCGTGTGGCCCGAGAACCTCCCAGACCCCACTCTATTCCTGGGGATTCGCCCTTCCCAGCAGAGCACCGCCAGGTATTGAGCTGTGGAGTTGCAGCCCTTGTGCTCCCCTTGTTTACAGTCTTAACAGAATTTAAACCCTCTCCTTTCTCCTTTCTCCCTTTTTAGTTTAGTCTCTGCAGTTGTTTCCAATTTTCCACTTTCTCTCCAGCTGTCTTTGGGGATTCCTGTATTCTCTCCCACTCCCCAGTCTCCATCCTCTCTCCACCTGCACAAGCAGTTCCCTACCCTCTGCGGCTTCTTGCTCCCCAAATTCACCTCTCCATACCGCATACCTGCTGAATTCTGTGGTTCAGGTTGTGCAGATTGTTGTGTTAACCCTCCAATCAGTTTTCTAGGTGTGTAGGATGGTTTAGTGTTGGTCTGGCTGTATTTCATGGACACAAGACACACAAAAACCTTCCATGCTGTTCTGCCATCTTGGATCCTCCCCTGACTTAAATATATTCTAATGAATGATATCTGTTTAATCTTGGATTTTATTTAATTATATTGCCTTCTCTTTCAGACAGAGAAATGGATTTTTTTTAAACATAACTTGAGCTTAGACTTGCAGTATAAGTAGTAATTTTTCAGGCATATAATGAAGAAAGACTTTTCCAAAATTGGGAACTGCACATGCAGAAACATATTAAACTGAAAAAAATGTATTGTCACATATTGCTAGAAGATGTAAAAAATACCTTGAAGTAGTAATTTCCTAACATGGCAGAACTATTTTAAAGCTGCTACCTCTACCTGGGACTGAAATTAGAATAATGAGACAGGAGTCCTGGCTCTGTTGTGTATCCATTGAATGGGTACATTAGAATCACGGAAAATACTTGCAGCCTGATTTGTAAACTGTAGACAGTAATGGAATATCTGTGTCATAGGAATCCAATAAATACAATAATGTAACAATATTACTAATATAATATTTTAAATTTCTCTAGTGTATCACATTTTTCAAAATGTAATACATACATATTTTGACAGGAACTTATTCCAATGAATTAATGGAAATTACATATAATTAAGTTGAACATAAATAATCTTATGTAGTTATAATTGATTGTGTAAAATAGAAAATATATATAACTTGTAAATATATTACTAGATAATTATTTTCTATATAAAGTTAATATATTTATATATATATTTCCTTATAAATACATGATATAAAATTATAAATATGTTTAACTTATAAATTATTATTACATATATGTAAACATGAATACATTTTCTATGTATATAAATTATTTATGAGATGATTTAGTTGAAAATATATAAATTATTCTTCATCATAAAAAGACTATGAGTTAAGGTTCTACTTCATAGTAAGGAAGCTCAGTAAGTAAACAGAGTCTAAAGGAAGGCAAAATAATACACCTGTAGTCACTTTTCTAATAACTGGGATGTTCAGTCTTATACTTTTTCTATCACCAAAACGTTAACTCCTATGTAAAAGATACATTGGTACTATATGAGAATAACCTTTGAAAATTATTACGGTTATACAGGTTTCACATTATTTATAGCACAATGACACTGATTTTCCAATTTTTAATTATACCTGCTTAAAGGCTGTCCTATTACCAATATGCCCTGGTCATACTATCTGACTGACTTGGTTTGAAGTCCTTTGTCCCCTCCCCATACTCCCTGTTTCTGAGTTTTTAAACTTCCTTGTTCTCAAACCAATACTCTAGCTAACAATCTGAGACAAAATATGTGAAACTGATCACCTTCATGAAAATATGTAATGGTGGTTTCCTTTAAGATTTTAGAGACTTCCCCCTGACTGTGTAATAAATTCCTGTGTCTCCTGTAGATAGAAAGTTAGAATATTTGCAGTTTATTGACATCACAGTCTGGGGAAGTTAATGACTATAAGCTTACTAGGTTCCCTCAAACTCCTTTGTTGCCTAGATGGAATGAGACAAATACTGAACTTATTGAAAGTAAATTCAAGGTCTTTTATTTTCTGCTGCTGTACCAAAATACCATACACTGGGTGGTGTATGAACAGAAGTTTATTTCTCACTGTTCTGGGGGCTGAACAGAATGTCAGCCTGGTAGGTTCTAGTGAGAGCCCTCCCCTAATTGCAGACAGCAGACATCCCACTGTGTTATCACATGGTGGAGAGCAGAGCAAGCAAACTCTCTCAGGACTCATATAAGGGTACTAGCCTCATTTATGATAGTTCTAACCCTATAATGTCATCTAAGTTACCTCCAGAAGCCTCCCCTCCTAATACCATCACATTGAGGGGTGGGGTTTCAACATATGCATTTCAATATTTACTCCATAACACTTTCTACCTCTTAACCAGAAAAAAAAAAAATACCACTTTTAAGGTGTTGAATACTTTTTTGCTTAATTGCATTCCTAGCCACAATTTCTCCTTCATGAGGAAATAAATGTTCAATATGGACTCTATCAAAGCTCCTGCCTTCACTTAAAACTTGCCCCAACCTCATTGTGCATAAAGACAAAACAATGGTTTATAGTTAGCAAATATGCAATCCTTTAGTAAATTTAGAAAAAAAGAAAAAAATATGGGGCGCCTGGGTGGCGCAGTCGGTTAAGCGTCCGACTTCAGCCAGGTCACGATCTCGCGGTCCGTGAGTTCGAGCCCCGCGTCGGGCTCTGGGCTGATGGCTCGGAGCCTGGAGCCTGTTTCCGATTCTGTGTCTCCCTCTCTCTCTGCCCCTCCCCCGTTCATGCTCTGTCTCTCTCTGTCCCAAAAATAAAAATAAACGTTGAAAAAAAAAAAAATTTAAAAAAAAAAAAAAAAAGAAAAAAATATATATATATTAAAAATTCAAAAGAAAAACCTGTTCCTTTAGTTTGGAGAAGCATAAACAAAACAATCAACAGCCTTGAGCTTCCGTTATAAATGAGTTTGCTAGTAGGCTACTTACCTGGTTTTGTAGTTAGAAACTATACAGAAAAGCATGAAAAAAATTTTTACTCAGATACCATGTTATAAATTAGTGGAAGGAAGTGGCAATCCAAATAAAAGTTTTGAAATGGACATTTCACACTTTGATACGCTTACAGGATTTTTTTTCCCCTTACGGGATTTGGTATGAAGGGCTATTAACTAAGGACATGGTATTTGAAGTGATAAATACAACATAGACTTCTCCTCTTGCTTCTTTATAAAAATATTGAAATCTATTATTTTCATAGAAGACTTATTTAAATGGTGTTTTGGGTAATTTTTATTATATATGAACTTTCTTACTTTTGCTTTGATGTAGCTAAGATATTATAGACCTCACTTAGAACATGATGAAAGGAAGGTTAGGGTTATAAAATTGAAACCTTACAAGGCCACTGTCTTAGATCAAAGACTTCAGCTGAAAATAATGGCTGGTTCTGATAATTCATTCTTATAAAGGAATACACTTTTTATCCAACCCCAGGCTACATTATAATGCTTCTTTGCAATACTATGTAAGTAGGCAGGTAATAGCACTGGAAAATTTTTAATAACCCTATTGTCCCCTAATCTTAATATTTGCAGTAGGAGTGAGAATTTATAAGAATACTAAAATTTGGCATGTATAATTTCATGATGAGCAGTAGCACGCTTAATACTCTTCAAAAAAAGTTAATGCTTGAGATAAGTAATGATTTCAATATGAGCAATGTGTTAATTATATTTATATACATATGTCTAAGTATATACTTCCAAATAAATTATACACACAGACACACAAAGCATAAGAAATTCATAATAATACTGTATTTAACTGGTAATTACTTATCCATTATAAACACTATTAAGAAACAGAAATAAACAAAAAATAGCACCTGAGCATCTAAATAAATTGTACAAAACTCTTTTATTAATGATAAAAAATATTATTCATACCAAAGTTCTCTATCCCCACATTTGGTTATCTATCTATTTGATTCTCAGCAGGTTAAAATAATCTTATTAGGAGGCTGGCTAGAGGCAGGTGCAATGGCAAAAGCAAGATATTGTCAACTAAGATCTGCACACACACAAATATGTAACATGCATATGCACATTAGGCTTACTGCTAAGTATATAATAAATTACTTACTCCCTTTAACTGAATCTAAAGGTATCCTTATAATAAAGCCTAAGACAAAATTAGTCATAGCAACGACTTTAAGAAATCCTTAAATGGTTTCATAAAGTGTGGTTTAAAATGAGGGTATTTACATATTTAAGAATGATACTTTTGCATAAATAATTATTTTTTTATTTTTTAAATGAAGCTTGTGTATATATTCTAGTTATCTGGTAAGTTTGCTCAGTCCCTCTGAGATAGAGATACTTATTCAAAACTCTCTAATTTTCCTTACTTTTAAAATGGGGATCATAAAACTCACTTTACAGCACTGTTCTAAAAACTAAATAATCAAGTGAATGAGAAGACAAGCCACAGAGAGAAACTATTGCAAAAGACATATCTAATAACTGTTACCCAAACCATTCACAGATGTCTAAACACTCAATAATAATAAAATTAACAATCTTAGTAAAAATTGATAAAGGATCTACACAGACACTTTATCAAAAAGGGCATATAGATAGAATATGGATATATAAAAAGATGTTCAACAGCATGTGTCTTTAGAGGTTTGCTAATTAAAACAATTAAATACCTCTACAAACTTATTAGATCGGTGAAAATGCAAAACAATAGCATTGACAGATGCAGGTGAAGATGTGGGGAAACGGAATCTGTCTTCACTGTTGGTGGGAATCCAGAATGGTGCAGACACTTTGGAGGATCAGCTGGCCATTTTTTATACAAGTAAACATATTCTTCCAGATCATACAGCAGCTGAACTCCTTAGTATTTATTCAAATAAGTTGAAAAATGTATCCACATATAAACCTGCACATAACTTTTTAAAGCAGCCTTGTTCATAATTTCTGAAATTTGGAAGCAACCAAGACGCCCCTCAGTAGGTGAATGGTTAAATAAACTGTACATCCAGAGAATGAGATATTATTCATTGCTAACAAAAAATAAACAATCAAGCTATGAGAAGACCTGGAGGAATCTTATATACAAATTCGTAAGTGAAGAAAGCCAATGTACTTACTATATTATTCCAACTACATGACATTCATGGATACATAGTGTATACATTAACTCTACTTTCCCATCAATTTTGTGGTGAACCTCAATATTCTCTAAAAACAAATAAAGTCTAGTATATAGAAATGAGAGCAGTTTGCCAAGAATTTAGCATGTTTTATGTCTAGTGTGTACTCAACAAATGGCAACTCTGTTGATTAATAATGCTGAATCTCAAAAAACTAGTAGAGAGCCTGAAATATGATAGGTACTTAGAAAATAATTTGTACGGGGCGCCTGGGTGGCTCAGTCGGTTGAGCGTCCGACTTCGGCTCAGGTCATGATCTCACAGTCCATGGGTTCGAGCCCGCGTCGGACTCTGTGCTGACCGCTCAGAGCCCGGAGCCTGTTTCAGATTCTGTGTCTCCCTCTCTCTCTCTGCCCCTCCCCCACTTGCACTCTGTCTCTCTCTGTCTCAAAAATAAATAAACATTTAAAAAAAAAAGAAAATAATTTGTGCAAAATATCTGATTTTCAGCTATTTCATGACAATAGAAAAAATAATAAAATGATATAAAGATGATCAACAATAAAAAACGAGACAAATTATCTATGATTTCAAAGTTTTGCACTCTAGAAAATAACTAACCAAAATTACAGTTTGCCGAGAACTTAATCCTTATTTTTTTTTGGCAATTTTATTTTATTTTTTAACATACTACATGGAAGACATTTAGAGCACACATTGACCTAAGACCATAAGGCTTGCCATACTGCCACAAAACAATGGGCCATATCCTCCCTTTGATAGTGGTTGATACTGTATGCTTTAAAGTATGGCAAATCTACAAGCCCTCCATAAAGCACTTAATTGGGCAGTGAACTATATAATGTGGCGGGACATTTCTCCATGACCTAAAGAGAGGATGGGACTTGATTTCTGTTACATATTTAATCCAGGAAAGTGGAACCCATTTGACTTTCATGTTTAATTTCCTTTTGCATCTTGCCAAATTATTTGCTTCCAGAAGACTTCCAACATTATTTTTCCAAGATCATAACAATTCTCTTGCGTGTTACAGGTTCTGCTATCTTTTCATTTAATGACAGTAATTTCAGCATTATGTCAAAGAAGCAACCTACCCAACCAAATTAGAATATCTAGGGCAATTAAAAAACGAAGCCCTAAATGTTCATTTTAAAATATATTGCATTTTAATTTAACATAGATGGGTATTTGCCTTTCGTTTGTTTGGCATGTTAAGTGCTAACAACATGCCCCAATAACTAAGACTTTTAAAAAAACTTCATTAACAGCTTCAGAGGGAAATCATGTCTTATTCAGGTAATTATCTACGGTCCAGTTTTGTTGCTAAAGTATTATCATATAACTTTCCCAAAAAAAAATATAATTTCTTACTTTAAAAAGCAAAATGCAGGGGCACCTGGGTGGCTCCATCAATTAAGCATCTGACTTTGGCTCAGGTCATGATCTCAGGGTCCATGAGTTTGAGCCCTGCGTTGGGCTCTGTGCTGACAGCTTAGAGCCTGGAGCCTGCTTTGGATTCTGTGTCTCCCCTCCCTCCCCTCTCTCTGTCCCTCCCCCACTTGCAGTCTCTCTCTGTCTCTCTCCCTCAAAAAAAAAAAGAAAGAAAAAGAAAGAAAGAAAGAAAGAAAGAAAGAAAGAAAGAAAGAAAAAGAGAAAGAAAGAAAAAAGAAAAAAGAAAAAGAAAAATCCAGGAGCACTTGGGTGGCTCAGTCAGTTAATTGTCTGCTCTCCTGATTTCAGCTGAGGTCATGATCTCAGGGTCCTAAGACCAAGGCATGGAGCCTGCTTAAGAATCTCTCTCTGACACTGCCTCTCTCCTGCTTGTGCTCTCATGTCCATGAGATCTCTCTCTCTCAAAAAAAAAAAAAATCCAAACACTAATATATTATTATTTTTAATATGAAATTTACTGTCAAATTGGTTTCCATACAACACCCAGGTGCCCTCCTCAATGCCCATCACCCACCCTCCCCTCCCTTCCACTCCCCATCAATCCCCAGTTTATTCACAGTTTTTCACTGTCAAATTGGTTTCCATACAACACCCAGGTGCCCTCCTCAATGCCCATCACCCACCCTCCCCTCCCTTCCACTCCCCATCAATCCCCAGTTTATTCACAGTTTTTAAGAGTCTCTATGGTTTGCCTCCTTCCCTCTCTGTAACTTTTTTTCCCCTTCCCTTCCCCCATGGTCTTCTGTTAAGTTTCTCAGGATTCACATAAGAATGAAAATATATTGTATCTTTCTCTGTATGACTTATTTCACTTAGCATAACACTCTCCAGTTCTATCCACATTGCTACAAAAGGCCATATTTCATTCTTTCTCATGGCCAAGTAGTATTCCATTGTATATATAAACCACAGCTTCTTTATCCATTCATCAGTTGATGGACATTTAGGCTCTTTCCATAATTTGGCTATTGTTGAGAGTGCTGCTATAAACATTGGGGTACAAGTGCCCCTATGCATCAGCATTCCTGTATCCCTTGGGTAAATTCCTAGCAGTGCTATTGCTGGGTCATAGGGTAGATCTGTTTTAAATTTTTGAGGACTCTCCACACTGTTTTTCAGAGCAGCTGCACCAGTTTGCATTCCCACCCACAGTGCAAGAGGCTTCCCGTTTCTCCACATCCTCTTCAGCATCTACAATCTCCTGATTTGTTCATTTTAGTCCCTTTTACTGGCGTGAGGTGGTATCTGAGTGTGGTTTTGATTTGCATTTCCCTGATGAGGAGTGATGTTGAGCATCTTTCCATGTGCCTGTTGGCCATCTGGATGTCTTCTTTAGAGAAGTGTCTATTCATGTCTTCTGCCCATTTCTTCACTGGATTATTTGTTTTTCAGGTGTGGAGTTTGGTGAGTTCTTTATAGATTTTGGATACTAGCCCTTTGTCCAATATGTCATTTGCAAATATCTTTTCCCATTCCATTAGTTGCCTTTTAGTTTTGCTGATTGTTTCCTTTGTAGTGCAGAAGCTTTTTATTTTCATAAGGTCCCAGTAATTCACTTTTGCTTTTAATTCCCTTGCCTTTGGAGATGTGTCAAGTAATAAATTGCCGCAGTTGAGGTCAGAGAGGTTTTTTTCCTGCTTTCTCCTCTAGGGTTTTGATGGTTTCCTGTCTCACATTCAGGTCCTTTATCCATTTTGAGTTTGTTTTTGTGAATGGTGTGAGAAAGTGGTCTAGTTTCAATCTTCTGCATGTTGCTGTCCAGTTCTCCCAGCACCATTTGTTAAAGAGACTGTCTTTTTTCCATTGGATATTCTTTCCTGCTTTGTCAAAGATTAGTTGGCCATACTTTTGTGGGTCCAATTCTGGAGTCTCTATTCTATTCCATTGGTCTATGTGTCTGTTTTTGTGTCAATACCATGCTGTCTTGATGATTACAGCTTTGTAGTAGAGGATAAAGTCTGGGATTGTGATGCCTCCCGCTTTGGTCTTCTTCAAAATTACTTTGGCTATTCGGGATCTTTTGTGGTTCCATACAAATATTAGGATTGCTTGTTCTAGCTTCAAGAAGAATGCTGGTGCAATTTTGATTGGGACTGCATTGAATGTGTAGATAGCTTTGGGTAGTATTAACATTTTAACAATATTTATTCTTCCAATCCATGAGCATGGAATGTTTTTCCATTTTTTTATATCTTCTTCAATTTCCTTTTTAAGCTTCCTATAGTTTTCAGCATACAGATCTTTTACATCTTTGTTTAGGTTTATTCCTAAGTATTTTATGCTTCTTGGTGCAATTGTGAATGGGATCAGTTTCTTTGTTTGTCTTTCTGTTGCTTCATTATTAGTGTATAAGAATGCAACTGATTTCTGTACATTGATTTTGTATCCTGCGACTTTGCTGAATTCCTGTATCAGTTCCAGCAGACTTTTGGTGGAATATGTCGGGTTTTCCATGTATAGTATCATGTTATCTGCAAAAAGTGAAAGCTTGACTTCATCTTTGCCCATTTTGATGCTTTGATTTCCTTTTGTTGTCTGATTGCTGATGCTAGAACTTCCAACACTGTGTTAACCACCAGCAGTGAGAGTGGACATCCCTGTCGTGTTCCTGATCTCAGGGGGAAAGCTCTCAGTTTTTCCCTATTGAGGATATTAATTGTGGGATTTTCATAAATGGCTTTTATGATGTTTAAGTATGTTTCTTCTATCCCGACACTCTCGAGGGTCTTTATTAAGAAAGGATGCTAAAACACACACACACACACACACACACACACACACACACACACACAAAGGATGCTGTATTTTGCCAATTTTTTTTTCTGCATCGATTGACAGGATCATATGGTTGTTAACTTTTCTTTTATTAATGTGATGTATCACATTGATTGATTTGCGAATACTGAACCAGCCCTGAAGCCCAGGAATGCATCCCACTTGATCATGGTGGGATACTTTGCTAGTATCTTATTGAGAATTTTTGCATCCATATTCATCAGGGATATTGGCCTGTAGTTCTCTTTTTTTAATGGGTCTCTGGTTTGGGAATCAAAGTAATGCTGGCTTCATAGAATGAGTCTGGAAGTTTTCCTTCCCTTTCTATTTTTTGGAACAGCTTGAGAAGGATAGGTATTGCTTTAAATGTCTGCTTTAAATGTCTGTTAGAATTCCCCAGGGAAGCCATCTGGTCCTGGACTCTTATTTGTTGGGAGATTTTTGATAACTGATTCAATTTCTTTGCTGGTTATGGGTCTATTCAAATTTCCGATTTCTTCCTGTTTGAGTTTTGAAAGTGGGTGGGTGCTTAGGAATTTGTCCATTTCTTCCATGTTGTCTAGTTTATTGGCATATAATTTTTCAGAGTATTCCCTGATAATTGCTTGTATTTCTGAGGGATTGGTTGTAATAATTCCATTTTCATTCATGATTTTACTGTTTGGGTCCTCTCCCTTTTCTTTTTGAGAAACCTGGATAGAGGTTAATCAATTTTGTTTATTTTTTTCAAAAAACCAACTCTTCATTTCATTGATCTGCTCTATAGTTTTTTGTTTGTTTGTTTGTTTTAGATTCTTTGTTGTTTATTTCTGTTTTGATGTTTATTGTTTCTCTTCTTCTGCTGGGTTTGGGGTGTCTTTTCTGTTTTGCTTCTATTTCCTTTAGGTGTGCTGTTAGATTTTGTATTTGGGATTTTTTTTGTTTCTTGAGTTGGCCTGGATTGCAATGTATTTTCCTCTCAGGATTGCCTTCGCTGCATCCCAAAGCGTTTGGATTGTTGTATTTTCATTTCCATTTGTTTCCATACATTTTTAAAAATTTCTTCTCTAGAAATTTCTTCTCTTTTAAATTTCTTTCCTGGTTGACCCATTCATTCTATAGTAGGGTATTCTTTAACCTCCATGGTTTTGGAGGTTTTCCAGACTTTTTCCTGTGGTTGATTTCAAGTTTTATAGCATTGTGGTCTGAAAGTGTGTATGGTATCATCTCATTTATTTTATACTTATTAAGGGCTGTTTTGTAACCCAGTATGTGATGTATCTTGGAGAATGTTCCATGTGCACTCTAGAAGAAAGTATATTCTGTTGCTTTGGGATGCAGAGTTCTAAATATATCTGTCAAGTCCATCTGATCCAATATATCATTCAGGGTCATTGTTTCTTTATTCAAGCACTCATATATTAAACAATTTTCCTATATGTAGGGGCCTAAATTAAATATTAAATGTATATATTAAATGCTATATATTTTCACTGTGAGGTTGTCCAGATGGTTTATAAAGAATCAAGATGAGCCAGTCCCTTTCTCACTTCTATGCACACCATTTTCTAATTAAGACTCCATAATACATAAACAATAATTAAAACTAGTTGTGTAAAAATACCGCCCATGGGACTCCTGGATGGTTCAGTCAGTTGGTTGAGTGTCCGACCCATGATTTTGGCTCAGGTCATGATCTCAGTCTTGAGATCAAGCTTCATGTCAAGCCCCATGGTGGGCCCTGCACTGGGCATGGAGCCTGCTTAAGATTCTCTCTCTCTCTCTCTCTCTCTCTCTCTCTTTACCCCTCCCGGATCACATGTGCTCTCTGTCTCTCTCTCCAAAAAAAAAAAAAGAAAAAAAAAACTATAAAAAATGAAATAAAAAAAGAAATAAAAATACTGTCCAGTAACTAGAAAATAGTACTTTAAAAACCAGTGCTTCAAATAAATTAAACTGTATATTTAAAAATTATTTTCAATGTTTATTTATTTTTGAGATAGAGAGAGACAGAGAATGAATTGGGGGGGGGGGGTGTCAGACAGAGGGAGACACAGAATCTGAAGCAGGTTGCAGGCTCTGAGCTGTCAGCACAGAGCCTGATGCGGGTTTCGAACTCACGGACTGTGAGATCATGACCTGAGCTGAAGTCGGATGTTTAACTGACTGAGCCACCCAGGCACTCCTAAACTGTATGTTTAAAACTAATACATTGTATTCAGTCTTATCTCACTCTTTTTCAAATGTTTTTCAAAGCCTATCTTTTTAATGCTTCAATATAGAAGCAATCTTGTTTTCTACTGACAAATAATGACTACTCTTTAACAATTCTATCAAGCCATGGCATCATTAGATAATGTGGAATACATACGGCTTACTCTCCCAACACAGAATATGTATATTTGGGTTTATTTGTTTACATTTGTCTTTCCAGCAATGCAAGCTCCATGATACAGGAAAAAACATGTCTACCTTGTTCATTACTATTCATCTTGCCAACAGTACTAGCTAAGCATACTCTAAATTTTGAAAGAGAACAGTGATATGACATGATTTATATTTTAATAATCTAAGGTAAAAAGAAAGGAAGCAAGGGAAGAAAGGAAGGAGGGAGAGACAGAAGAGAAATGGAGAAGGATGGGAAGGAGAAAGAAAGGCCCTGTGACAATCAGAAGATCAGAATGTTTGTGTCACCTAAGGTATTGAACAGCTAAGTTATTTTGAGGGGTTCATGCTCTGGTGCAATGGTGAATCTATGTGAACTCTCAAGTTTTTGTAGATTTTAAGAGTTTTTAATACTAACTAGCAATACACAGATACAATATACAATACACAAATACAATATAGCACAATACAATGCACAAAAACACTCAGCAAAACACACATACAACATATACATAGTATCTATATAATTCTTGATCTAATTTAAAGGATATCAATGCCTGATTTTACAAAAGTAGTCAAATATTGCTATTCTACATAAGAAATTACAAAATGGTATTCTTCTCTTTGAGAGTAAAGAACCGTAGCATTCTTAATACTTCACACAGTTATAAAATATCTTGAAAGCCTAGGAAGGTAAGGTCTCAGTTCCAGTATTTACATATGTTATTACTGAACCTCTTTATGGAGGATCAAAACAAACCTATTATCTAATTATTATGAAAGTGACATTCAACTCTATGTGCAGTAGAAAAAGAAAATTGTTCAAATATATACCTTAGGTAGTTAAATTGGAAAACTGCAGCTGCATTTCCCGAAGGAATGTAATCATGAGTTTATTTGCACCACATTACTGCTGCAACAGCAATAGGCTTCTCCTTAAGAAAAAACAGTCTGTGCTATAAATACGCAATAACGTATGGAGAAAACCATCAACAAGGATAGGAGAGCTGAGTTTTGTTATGGTATTCCTTATTATTTAACGCCATATGAAGCAATAGTGTTTTCGTCCTCTGTCAAAATATCTGAATAGATCAGTGTGAAAAGGTTGGGGAAATATTTTCAATCACCACTTCAATAGATTCTTTATGTAAGGACAATATGCTCCACACAAAGTAACATTCCAAAAAGACAAAGCAAAATGTCCAAAGTGACTAGACCACACATGTCTACTGAAGACATGTCCTTTTTTAGAATTACATGAGTTAATTTACAGACGGGACTGCTCCAAGGCATTAAAACCACTTGGATCTTGGTGTCTTTCACATGATGCTCATTGTAGTCTACCTTGTCCATAGTTTGCTATACACACATTTTTCTCTCACTTGACTGCGGAGGACTTGGGAGCAAAGACATTTAGTTGTGATCATTTCTACTGAAGTTATTAGCATAAAGATCAATACATCTCACCCTCTTTAACCAAGACAACAACCGAATTAACTTTTTCCCTTTATTTGTGAGCTGAGTTATTTTGTAAAAAACTCACATACCGTAATTCCTATCTAATTTGGGGATATAAAAATAGCAATATTTTATATTAAAAACCAAGCTAACAGGTATGTTTATGAATTACATATTATAACTAGCAAATGTATAATAATCAAAAGCTTGAACTTAAATGAAATATTGGAATGGGTTGATATCATTAATGCACTTCTTTCTTTCCATCACTGCAGTACTCAGCAATATCATGCAAGGGAAATACTTACTTTGAAACAGGATTAGAAAATTATACTACATAATATCTAAAGGTAAAATGCAACCATTAAAAATATCTATGAATGAATTTATTAAGTATATTAATAAACTTGATTTTATAAAAATAGTTAGGACATAGATATTTCCATGTAAGCAAAAAAAAGTGACAACATCGTTTCAATAAAATAGGTTTTAAAATAAAAATCAACCCAGAGTGTTAGAAACAATTATGAATTTAGCTTCTTTATCTGTCCCCTTACAGATAGCTCAAACATAAGTTAAACAGTTATCCTTTTTTTTCAGAATTATACTTCATCCCCTAAAAAATCCCTACACCAGTATTGCCTATATTAATAAATGTCACCAATCAGTTTGCATAAGAAAAAAAAATGGGTATTATAACCAGAATATCTTTCTCTTATTCTTTAATATCCAAATTACAACTAAGACCAGAATTTGACTTTTAATTTATTCACTGGTAAAGTAACAATGAATGTTTCATAAAACTGATTTAAGTGAGAATATATAAATATCTATATATAATATTATATTATATATATCTATATATCTACATAGATGGATAGATGGATAGATGGATGGATAGATTACATCAGTAAAATACTTCCCATTCCCTTCTAATGGTTTTGGTTAATAGTTGTAGCAGCTGACTGAACTCATACTTTAGATGTTAAAAGCAAAGTTTCATATGTAAAATTAAATTAATTTTGTTAGTAGTGTAGTAGCTAGGTTTGGGTAATTTTGATGATAAAGTTTTATAAATTTTCTCACAGATACTCATCCTTTACAGATATTATATCATGCCTTTCACTGAAAGAGTTTTTATTTACATTACTCCTGAGTATACTAATAACTGATTTTAAATAGACTGTATCTTTGTAGATGCATAAAAACATTTACTCACATGGGTAATAAAGAGAAAACTATGTATCTAATGAGAAGACAAGCTACAAACTGTCTGTAGAGTTTCTTACATAGCCTGTGTTTAAAATTAAAATTAAAATAATGAAAGAGGTGTGTGTACTAACCATTAGCATATGCAGAAGTGATTGTTGGTAGTGATAACCACCTATGACCTTAGTAATTGCTATTGAGGCATAATTATTGATACTGACATATAAGAATTTTTTTTTCTGAAGAAGAGAGTGGGGGGAATCTACTTCTAATATTTCTTTAGCTTTAAAGAATCTCTTCTCATATATTAACTGCATTTATGAACTAAGCCAGAATTTAATGCTCATAGGAAACCAGATTTGACATATCTTCTCGGACATGCAATTAGATCAGTGCTTTTCCCATTTTAATCCTAATACAAGGGCTTCTAATTTAAGCATTCAAACTAAACTGAACCTATAAGGTCTGTCAATTTCATCTACAAAGCTCTTTTGTTAGGCAGTTCCATCCAAAGTCAGACAATTCATTTTACTAGGAAAAGAACTGATCAGTAGAAAAATAAATTGTATCCTTAATGCATGGACAGATCACTGGATTACTGCTAATGTACTGCTAGTCAAGCAGAATCTCCTTTTGAAGGAGCCTTGCAGTCCATGTCATAAACTGATTAAAAATCAGTGAACAAGTACTTTCTACCTTTGTTGTATATTAATGAGAAACCTTCTATTTCAGAAAGCTTTTGTAACTGGTAACCTTTAGATTCCTGAAACTAGAGCACATTAGAGCTGTGTAAGCACACACAAAACAAGTTTTCTCCATCAGTCTTAAGTATAGAAAATTATATTTTAAAATTGAATTTATTGCAATTACTTAAACCCTGTTACATACTCAAATTCTTATACATGAGCCAGTAATCAGTGTCACTCTTCTCTTTTGTGCATATGTTTGTTTTTATTAAGCAGAGTTATGCAAAAGAATGCACATGTAAGAAAGAGAGAAAGAGTGGGGGTGGGAAGGAGGAAAGGATGGAGGGAGGGAGAGAGCGAAAGAATAATTCAGAGGTTGACAACTATAGAAAATAGTGTTCTGATTCAAAAAGATGAATGGCCAACTTTCCAGTTATGGATAAAAACCCTAGAATGGGTTATTTAAAGTCCATAAGTAATTGATGGACTTACAAATGAGATAAAGATTTACAGTATTCACTAATTTATCTATCTAGCATGTTTGAACTGTATACACTTGAAAAATAGTGGCTGTACAAGATTACATCAGAGTAGAACATTTCTAGTGAGTAGACAAAATAGATTTTTCATTTAATATAAAAAAATATACATAAGTTGCCACTGTTATAGAACATGGAAGAAGGAGGGGTGCCTTGCCGGCTCAGTCAGTAGAGCCTGTGACAAAGTGTTGTGAGATTGATCCTCAACACTGGGTGCAGAGGTTACTTAAAAATAAAATCTTAAAAAAAAAAAAAAAGAACATGGAAGAATGAAAACTACGTTGATCAGATTCTTACCATGTTCTAGCACTCTGGTTTTCTGACTTCTAGGAGACCCTAAATACTCAGGAGATGCGATTCCATGAAATCAAATATGTTACCCAGGGCCCCTCAGGTACTGGATGGGACAAAGCTTCAAAGCTAGGTCTGGGGTGTCAAGGCCCATTCTCTTTCAGCCACACCCCTACATCTCACATGTAACTCACCCAAAATTGTACCCTTTGAATTTATTGTTATCCCTTTTTTTCCCTAGATTACATTAAGGATATTAATATAAATGTCTTCAAATAATCATTTGATTATTTAAAGGAAATATTTCTTTCAAAGTCCTGAGGTAAACTAGGAACTTTGCCTATCAAAATTCCAGGGAGCATATTACAGAGAATTTGACTGGTAATCTGATTGAAGTGATTTACCATATTTCAAATGTTTATTTTTTACTTGTTTTAATAGCCAAAGTATGGATATTAACTCCAAAATGAGGAAAGGTATAAAGTATGAAGAAACCAAAATCATTCATCTTCTCAAGTTATAAAGGAGCAAGTGCTGTGTATGCAAAAAATAAAATATTGTTGTCAATTAACCTGGTATAAGTTTTGTGGAATGGAGTTATTCAATAGTGATCCACATGTCAAATGTGTATACCCTTTGGAAGAAAAATTCTACATCTAAGCATTCATACCAAAGAAATAAATATGTATGGAAATGATAACTGAAGCTGTATTCATAACATCAAAAAGAGAGGAAGCAATAAAGTGTTCATTGGTAATGGATTGGCTAATCAAAATATTGCACCTTTGTAAGATGATATATTGTACAATCATGCACTCAAAAGGATGATATAATTCCATTTTGATTGACACAAAAATATGTCTGTGACACAGTGTAGAGTGATAAAAGCTGTATCAACCAATCATAGTTGATACCATTTCTGTAATTTGGATCATTTTTCTATCTTTCGTAGAGAGAATGTTCAACTTCTAGGATATGGTCTCTGGTAGGAATTTGTGTGATTTTTGCTTTTTTTTTTTTTAAAGTTACAATTGTAAAGTTAACTCAATTTTATAAAAATAATGACAATGTTTAAAAACATTAACAAAATATTACTCCGGCTACTCCTACTACTACCAATGGGATGTACGTCTTAAGTCATTGACCTTATATTTACTTAGTTGACAAACTTTGTTAAGTCAGCCTCCACAAGTCTTATTTTTTGTTTCTGTTATTCCAGCTAAGGCCTTCATTTTATTTCAACTATTTCAGCTCTACCACTGCAGTAGTTCCTCATCCTTGGATCTAGTTTCTTTCCTCTTCAGTGATTCCATACACTGTCATTGTAAAAGCAAGAGATTGTTGAGTTCATCTATCATATTAATCTATCAGAATGATCTAAGTAGAATATTAGATCAATATCAATTTCTCCTTCCACACTTTTTTCCCCTTCATTCTTCCCCTCCCTTTCCATGGATACATTGTTGTATATGAATATCAGCTAAAAGGCCTGGGTATAGGTCATTTGAACTACTGATAAACTTTTGTATTTGTATTGTTAAAAACCAAATAATACCCATCACATCTTTTTAAACATATTCCATGTTTACCCACAAAGTGCTAACACAAGGGACACAAAGTCATTAGCCTGCCCTTTAAGATTGCTCTATAATCTGATTCCTTTATAGCTTGATTTCTTCTTCACTCCCTTTCCCCCATGTGATCCATTGACAACTGATTACTCAAGGTGATAAATCCCAACTCACTTTTTCTAAATTCCATAATTCTTTTCTCTTATGTCAATTTTTCTTCTTGCACCTCTATCAAAAATCCAAATATTTCCATACCCTGTTACAATACTATTACTTCCCTATACATTCTGAGATATAACATTCATAATTAACCTCTCTCATTCTCACTTTCCAGTCAGGCATTTTACTTTTCTTATAGTGCTTAACAGTATCTTTTTAAAAAAAAAGATTTTATTTTTAATCTCTACACTCAATGTGGAGCTTGAACTCACAACCCTGAGATCAAGAGTCACATGCTCTGCTGACTGAGCCAGACTATTGCCCCAGTGTTTAACAGTATTCTAATAAAGTATTGAATGGGTCTATGAGTACTATAGCCAGAACCAGTGAAACTGTCTCTCCCTCACTTACTCGTTTCCATGAATGCCATGATGTAGTGTATGTTAATGTATTTCAAGTTATACAGTGGAAAAATATGTAAGGAATTATTCTTTCAATTATATGCAGTAGTAGCATTGCCTACTCTTATAAACTAGTTATATCTTTCAAAGCAAATTCGTTTAAAAGACCAGGGATTTTGAGAAGGGATACAAGTGCTGGCAGTGAAGACCAAGTCACCTACAAGCATAGCTGGATAATTATCCAGTTCAGAGTAGTTGGCAAATGCTGGCAAATGTCTAGAAAGCTGGTTGTCAAATATTAGCATGCCTCTAAATAATTTGTGGTGCTTATCAAAATGTAGATTTCCATTGTGTCAGCCAGATACTTATTCAGAGATTTGTGGTGTGCCAGGGGGAGTGGAAGTCTGCATTTGTTGAAGCATCCCATATGACTTTTCTGCAAGTAGTCTGGGGGGGGGGGCGCACTTTACAAAACATTCCCTTAGAAATGAAACACTTGCAAATATTTCTAAATAAGAATTTATGACCTACATATATTATTAGAACAACCTGAAGTAAAACAAAATTCTTGTGAAAATGGGCAAATTTTTGTCCATTTTCCATTTCAAAATCAGAGTTAGACTCATAGATCCTCAAACTCAAATAATAGTTTGCTTTGTCAAAGCTGAGTGCTTTGGAATAATACACCCTCAGGTCTCACTCATGGAAAACGGAAGAAGCTCTTAAAACAAGAACTGATTATCAGCACGACTGATAAAGGAAATGAATTCCAGTGTCATTTTTTTTTTTCCTTATGCAACACTATTGAATAACCATCTGGACCCGACAATTTATTTCCTGAATGGTCTTCAACAAGACTTCATATTTCCTCTCTAGAAATAAAACAAGAAATTTCAAAGGATTTTGCTTATTAGTAGAAATTTTTGCTAATTGCAGCCTTCAAAGTCTAAATTAGGTCTGATTTGGTTACCCTGAGACATACAATATTAGAGTATATTGTATTAATCCTTAAATGCCTTCTTAATTACTACTGCCTTTTTAGTACATTGTTTATCTCTTTTTCTTCTAAATGGATCCAATTAAGTTTTGATTGGCTTTTTTTCCTCCTGAAATTATAAACTCACTCTTATCTTCTTTACTCTTAATAGATTTGTTCATTCAGCATAAAGAGAAATTCAGTTGCACTAATCATTTTAACTGTAAACTTGCCCCTGGACTTGTTAACACTCTAAAGGTAACTGTACCTATTTACTTTATTATTATTATTATTATTATTATTATTACTATTATATTATTATTATTTTACACTCTTAGTTCAGCCAACTGATTTTATTTTCCTCTTAGACTAATATGATTTTACAAATTCAGGACACCAACGTCAATAATGGTTCCCATAACCTTCCTTCACTTTCTTTTGTATCTCCTATCCCACAAGAACTCACTCGGGGAGGAAGTATCTCTTTGGGGATCAAACCTAAACTTAAGTTTTGAATCATTAAGTTTTGAATGATATTTTGGTACACGTATTTATTTTAAATTAACTTCTGATGTGCTGCTCTAGTATAAGATGATAGTGAAGTAGTAAATTAATAGCAGATTTGTTCTCTTTCCCTGTTTTCTACAATGGCAATGAGAGGTAATTTTAACTTCCACAGTTTCTGAGGTGGACAAGGAACACAATACAGAGGGTTTCTACTTGTGCAGTTGTACTGCCCCTGATTGGTATGAAATTAGCTCTGGCCCAAGCATAAGTAATCTACTTTCTATCACTAAGGAAGAGCCAGAAGCCAGAAGATCAAAGTACTGCATCGAGTGGAGTTCTTAAAACCATATGTGAGTGCCAGAAAGGAAGGAACTTTTTAAGGTGCCATTTTAAACAAATTTTAAAAATAGAATGCAATTGTAGAGTGTGTTTAAAGTACTAAAAACTTAAGAGTTTTTAACTTGTTAAAATATCATTTATCGAACTATCTGAAAATAAATAGTACTTTAAATGAGCGTTTAAAACTCTATAAACTAGGTTTTTATTATGTTTATGAAATAAAACTTAAATTTTCATAGAAATTTGGTCAATTTCAATTAGCTTTAGTGTTTTTTCATATCATTTTTATAACATAAAATCATCCATCTAAAATGTTAAAACAGGGGTTCCTGGGTGGCTCAGTCAGTTAAGCGTCTGACTTCGGCTCAGGTCATGATCTCGTGGTCCATGGGTTCAAGCCCCACGTTGGTCTCTGTGTTGACAGCTCAGAGCCTGAAGCCTGCTTCACATTCTGTGTCTCCCTCTCACTCTGTCCCTCCCATGCTTGTGCTCTCTCTCTCTCAAGAATAAATAAAACATTAAAAACATGTTTAAAATATTAAAACAGAAATAACTTTTATGATAAGAATTCTGAACATCATGTATATTATAGTCATTATTGACCATTTAAATACTGAACATATATAGATGATTATAGCCATTTGTCCATTAAGATATGCTTGTAATCCAGTGATATTATCAACTGTGATATTATTAATTAATTCATTACCACCCTTTATAAATATTCTATTGGTCCTTTCAATTTTGTTCTAGCTTATTTTTTTTCAACATTTATTCACATAGAAGGGACTAAAAATTTTAATCATCTGACAGTAAATTAGAGTTATATTTGACAAAGAATTAGGAGTGATTTCTGTTGAACTAAAAATAAATATAAGACACCATGAAAAGTGTGTTTAATGTGAAAGAAAAATAACAAGACCAGAGTAGCTGAGAGAAGAGACTCACGGTTATCACAAATATGCCTGCATGAAACCTCCAAACCAAAGGAGACTATGATTAGGGAGTTTTTATGAGATTTGATGGGAAGAATAAAAATTGCCACAGTACATTAAACCATCAGGATTTGTCAGAGATACATTTGAGAAGGTGAGCCAACCTTTACAGTCTGTGTACCTGCTGTGAAAAATGAATCACATTGAACAGATCACTATGGGAGTGGAGATTCAATTATTAAGAAAGCTATAGGATAAAGCAAAAGGAATTTACATTGTCTCATATGTAAAGAAAACAGATATCATACTACATGATTCCATATTATACTTACAATGTAACTTTCTGAGTATAGTTGTAACAAATCCAAATAAGTATACTTATTAGTAAATTCCATCATCTAGATTAAAGACTATTTCTTAATATATTATAAAATATTGATGGATAATTTACGAAGAGCAAAGTAATTGTTTGTTGTAAATTAAAAAAAAATACTCATATAGGTGAATTGGTATAATTGCATTATCTACATTTAGATATTGTTTTATTTGTGCCTGTTATTTTAAGCACTTTATTAAAGAATAATTCATTCAAAACAATCCTATGAAGAATACACTATTACTATTCTTATTTTATTTTATTTTATTTATTTATTTTTTTAACGTTTATTTATTTTTGAGACAGAGAGAGACAGAGCATGAATGGGGGAGGGTCAGAGAGAGGGAGACACAGAATCGGAAACAGGCTCCAGGCTCTGAGCTGTCGGCACAGAGCCCGACGCGGGGCTCGAACTCACGGAGTGTGAGATCGTGACCTGAGCCGAAGTCGGCCGCTTAACCGACTGAGCCACCCAGGCGCCCCTACTATTCTTATTTTAAATGAGAAATAGAATCATAAAGAAGTTAAATAACTTGCCTGATATCACACAGCTAATAAATGGCAGAGATGGGATTCCTAACCAGGTTAATCTTGCAGCTCATGATGAGAACCATTTTACATAGCTACCTCACAGAGAGAATGAAATTAAAACTACAGTCTGAACTCTATCCATCTATCTATGGCTTCAATTCAATCTTTATAGAAATCCTGAGTGAAAGTTATTTTTCATCCAATTTCACTGATGAGAAAATAGAGGCTACAGAAGATTTAGAAATGTAAGACTACAGCTCTAGTAAGTATAGTCTACACATACAATCTGAATCAGCATAACTCCAATGTCTGAAGATGGAAAAAGATTCTAAAAAGACTAAGGACGCATATATAGATAGTAAAATATATGCAAGCATTCAACCTCAAATATTTGCTGACATGGGTTCTAGACTTAGTCTAAACAAGAAATCCCTGTTAATCAAGGGAAAGGGAGGCATATATAGGGTAATAACAATATAAAAATTGTAATGATAATATAAAGCTATGTACAAATTCTCAATACTGAAGTTTGTTAAAAATAGTGACTCAGAAACCACTTCACAAGACTGAAAAACAGGTATAAATTTTAGATCTAATCCTAGAGAACTATCTACCATTATCTTTTCACCATACATTTTAATGTCCTGTTCATAATCTTTAATCATATAAAATACTCAATATACCATTATTTATTTATTTGTTTTCTTGCTGATTTTCTTTATTCCACCATCGGACTGTAAGCCACAAGGAGAGGGGGAAGATACCATGTCTGTTTCTCTAACCAAGATACACTTACAGCCTATTAAGTTGCTTAGTTCAGAAAAATTACTCAAACACAGTTAATGAATATTGACATGCTTGAACCTATTACCAAACAGAACTTCTACTTTGAAGAGTGATGGCATACTAAAACTCTGAGGATTCTTTCCACAAGGAACAATTAGGAATTGCTATCTATCTTCTATCTATCTATCTATCTATCTATCAATCAATCATCTATCTATAATTATGTTGTTGTTTTGCTGGGCTTACATGATGTTAAGAAAACTGCCAATACTATAGAAATGAACAGACTTCCATAATTATGAAAAGAAATTAGAACTGTGAATAGTGATTGTAAACAAACACAAAAAGGAAAGTTATTTTGAAGGTAAAATTCAGTATCAGTATTACTAGGAGTATGTGGAAGGCAATTTAAGAAGTATGTGAAGGGACATCTAAGACTCCCCAGTTAAACTCAACATTCTTCAATGAACTAAAGGGATCCATGTCTGTAGTGCCTTCTGGCTCCTGGAAGAAACAAGCCCAAATCATTTTTGGAGGGAAGAATCCTACTAGGAAAAAAAAGCAATAACTCAGCCTGTTTACAAAGATTAATTGAATATGAACTCCTAGACAAAATAAGCACAGAAAAAGGTTGAAACTGAGGGATATAAAAACATAAGCCAGTCAAATATATACCTAAAAATGCTGTTAACTACATTAATATTAGACAAAATAAACTTTAATATTAAATGACCTTTCCACACAGAAAGTATCACTGTGATAAAAGATTCAATTTACTAAGAAGATATGATTCTAAATATGTTTCATATGCATCAATTAAAAATACTTTGATGTCTATAAAAGAAAAACATGCTTTATATCACTGGTGGTTGGGGGCAGTGAGGGGAGTGAACTGCAAATTTACCATAATAGTGAAAAATATGACGCCACATTTCTCAATGATTAGTTGGTCAAGCAGATAATAAAAAATAGTTAAGCTATAGAAGTTTTGAAAAATACTGTAAGTTTTATTTGGGAACATATGGCCTATGTAGAATCCTATGTACAAAACTAGAGAAGGAATTCTCATGTCAAAATCACATTTAACATTCATAAAAATTGACCACACCCTAGTCTGAAAAACAAGTCTAAAATATTTAAGAGAGGGGTGCCTGGGTGGTTCAGTCAGTTAAGCGTCCAACTCTTGATTTTGGCTGAGGTCATGATTTCAGCTTTCATGAGTTTGAGCTCTGTCAGCACAGAGCCTGCTTGGGATTCTCTCTCTCTCTCTCTCTCTCTCTCTCTCTCTCAAAAATAAATAAATAAAAATTTAAAAATTTTAAGAGATTTTTGACAACCGCACTCTGACAAAGTCAATTATGAAAGAAAAGCAAATAGAAAATCTCTAAATATTTTCACACTAACCACTTCAAGATAGCTCATGAGTCCTTTCCCCCACCCCAAGTTTTTATGTAAATTCCACGTAGCTAACATATAGTGTACTATTAGTTTCAGGTGTAGGATTTAGTAACATTACTTACATACAACATGCAGTGCTCATCACTGGGGAAGAATGTGGAAACATGTGCAACTTAAGGAGGTAGTCTTCAAAGCTCACTAGGGAGTTAAAGTTGCAAAAGGGAGAGATGCCTTTCAGCAATTAAGTGATGGAGGAGAAAAGAACCCAAAGGGAAAACGATTGATTTTTTTAAAAATCAAAAGGTAACACAAACGTGGCTCAACCTTTCTCTCTGTTCTCCCATCGCTTTATTCCCTCCTCACTCCAACACACACACATAAACACAAACGCTTTGCTACACACAAAAGAAGACACTGCTGATCTAGGAATCCTGGAATACACAGATAAATACACAAAAGGTAAAAGATAAGCAAAGATGCCAAATATACAATCAATAAATAAAAACTACCTCTAGAAGAAACAAAGTTTCTATAGCTATAGCTATAAAACATAAGTATAAAAAGCATAGCTATAAAAATAGAGATCATGTGCCACCTGATGGAAGTATACGTCATCTCGAATTAATCCGGCTCAAAAATTGTGGTCAAACAGATCAGTCCTCTTTGACTAAGTAATAGTTTACAGAGAAATGTTTGATATCAAAGGATGACAACAGCAAATTCCAACTGTGAGAACTCTTATGAAGCAGGCACACAACAAACACAGGACAGGTCAAACCAGTTGGGTATCCTCAGTTCTCCAACCTTGTAAAGATTGACAGATAGCCATAAATAAACAAACAAACAAATAATAAAAATGAATAAATGAATGAGTAAAATGAATGAGTGAATGAATGAGGCAAGGAAAATCACCAAATTCAGGAGGGCCTGATTTGCCAATTCAACTCTACTTGTGACTCAAAGATGGTTTGATTAAAACCAAAATGAAGGTGTAGGGAATATTTATTCCTGCCAATCCTTCTTGAAATCCAGAATCAGTCAATAATTTTCAGAATAAATAATAGCACACAGGAGTGAAATACTGCTTACTCAGATAACAAAACTGATATAAGATATGCAAAACTGTCACAAGATTATCTGAATACATTTCTTGCTTTTGAATATAAAATAATCTATGTTCATTCCTGTTGAGAACAATATTTTTAAAATAATATTTTCCTTTCAAATTTTCCCAAGATAAATAGGATATCAGGGAAACAATGAATACTGCTAAGATTCACTTACATTTGACAGTTATATGACTCATAATAGCTTCTCAATCTTACAAAGATATTTTATTTCAAGCCATCCTGTCAAGGTAATTTTTCATCACAACTATTTTTCTACTTAATATGAAAAAAAGCCTTTATCTTCTGTAATCTGCAAAAGGACAAATAAATTTTCTGATTTGTAGGATTGGAATATTTCAAAACTGGTCTCCAAAGTATCTAATTTAAATATATTGCTTTGAAAATTAGAAGATAAACAGAAAGGCTCATTTTGCTATCATTTGTCCATCAAGCCCAGAAACTAGAGGATAGCAATTTATTTTCACAAATTGCTAGAATTATTGCTAGTACTTCTAAATTAAAAAGTTTAAAACACAAATTGATTTATTATAATCATTTAGTGAGCTACTATTAATGAGAAATAATCTTATATTTAAGCCCCAAAGTGATAATTTCAATAATAATTAGAAAAAATAATCTATCGCAAGATGTATACTAGTGTTTTTCTTAGGAGGCTTTAGTTTCTAAATTTACTTACAAAATTTTTATTTCATCTTTTATTCATAATCTTTGTAACAAATTTACCTTAAGTATTTTCCTACTATTGGTTAAATATTTTTAATCTGACAAGTTGATAGTCTCTGATTGACAGCTGTCATTCACTGTAGGAATTACTATAAAGGTAGCCTATAACCTATTAAAACTTCATCTACCACAACATGGAAAATTAAGTTATTAAAATATAGTGTTAAATAATCAGTAAACATCATTCAAAGCTAAATTATCTGGCTAAAGTGAAATGTGTCTCTCTTTTTTTTTTTTTTTTTTTGTCATTTTTAAACCTGATTACTATCTGAAGTTTACCAAAGCAAATAAATCAGGAGCAAGTAACTTACATCTATAAAGGTCATCTTCTTAAATAAATGAAATTTAAATGGGTAAAGGCAAAGGTGATGTGAGTTATTGGAGGGAGTGATGAGGAAGAGGTGACTGGTCATTACTTACTACTAACATATTACTTGAAGGCTGGAAGCCTTAGCATCTTGATTTACTTCCACCACATCCCCTTCTGGGATCAAGAGGAAGAAGGCATGTACCTTCTTAACTATGTGGGGGTTAGCTAAGAAGAAGAGAAAATAAAGCCTGGTTTAGTGAAAGCATTTCTCTGCTTGAGCTGACCCACGGCCAGACCACCCAGACCATCCGCCTCTCCATATGGGTGAGCTGAAGCAGTGCACATCTGTTTTCCATCTAACTTCTGTGAGTGTTAACGGGGTGGGGGTGGGGGATCCTTTCTTGCTTCTGGCATTCTTAATGTCCCACACAGTGTAGGAGGGAAGGATGTAGGATATCTCATGGATGGATGGATACCTTCTGATTTACTTGCTTGGACTTTGGATTTCTTCAGCCCTCCAAGCCTGTCTAGCAGCTACTGTGGTCAGTTCTATTGCCTGCATTTGAGGAAGTGGGAGATTAAGACTGCAAAGATAACAGTGAAACTAGGAGACCCTGGGCGGCTTAGTCAATTAAGCCCCAGACTCTTGATTTCAGCTCAGGTCATGATCCCACAGTTCACGGGATTGATCCCCGAGTCCGGGCTTTGCAATGACAGCACGAAGCCTGCCTGGGATTCTCTCTCTCCCTCACTCTCTGCCCCTCTCCCCCTCAAGTTCACCTGTGTTCTCTCAATCTCTCTCTCTCTCTCTCTCTCTCTCTCTCTCTCTGTCTCTCTCCCTCTCTCAATAAACTTAAAAAAACAAAACAAAAAAAAAAAAAAACTAAACTAAGATGCCCTAGTAATTGACCCCTAAGCTCTTTTCCATACCTCAAATATTGTAATTCTATTTCTGGGATGACTGGGAATATTATGGGGAAGCTGAAAACATTCAAATGCTTTAAGGATGACATTTATATTATCAACAAACCAGAGCTTAATAGATATTAAAAAAAAACAGGATACTGTGGCCTAGGTCATGCCATCATCGAAAGAGAATCCGGATAGTTGCCCAAAAGCACTGCGTTAGATTGTGGTATTCCCTACATAACTGCTGCATTGTTTAGGTAACTACTTAACTTTGAGCCTCAGTATTGTCATTTATAAAATAGGAACACTATCATGTCTTTCATAAGTTTTGTGTGTGGAAAAAAAAATGAAGACTGGCACAAAATCTGGAACCTAACAACTGTGGGTGTGTATCTGTGGGTAATTGAATAATTTGCAGTTATATATCACTATGTTCCGATGGAAACATTCTTATTAATCTTCTGTTTTTCCAGTTATCTATTAAGATTGGTGGCTCTAAGATACTATTCTTTCAATACTTCATTGCAGTTGAAGTGACAAAATTATCCAAAAGTTTTATGTAGCCTTGTGCTTACATATGATTGGATATTCATCTTCTCGATGGTGCATTTCAAAGCCCTAGTCACAGAGTGCAGTATCCATCCAGGAATCTCCCTTCTTTGGCCTCTATTTCTCTTTTTCTATCATTTCAACAAAAGGAGTCACAACAGAAGGGCAGCTTTGTTCTGGGCTTAGGGAAGTTGATCCTAAATTTTTGATTTCACAAAGTTTAACAAAATGAGAAACAATATACTCTTCACAATTATCAAAAAATATTTGAAGAGAACTTTTATTATTTTAAAGAGAACTTTTAAATATTAGATTATATAAATTATATTATTTTATATTTATATTTACTTTATTTTTATTTATTTTATTTTTATTTATTTTTTCCAAATTTATAATAGATATTTAAAAATAAACATATGTTGGAGAGAAAAATATTTTAAAAATGTAAATACTGATCAAAGCTGATCTTTTGATTTACTCAAACCTGGAATATATTTTTTAAATTAATGTAATGAAAACACTTATAGTTTTAAAATTTCTTAAACTAAAACGTAATGTTCTTTCTGTAGTGTGATTCTGGAATATAGAGGCCTGCTTCCTTGATTAACAGATTGTTTGCTTCATCAACTCTATATTCTTATATTAGACTGAAACATTATCAGAAAGCTTGAGACATGAAAACATCTGAATGAATATCGTTCTCTTCAGTTTTTTGTTTTTGTTTTTGTTTTTGTTTTGCTTTCCTTATCTATGCTCTGGTTTCCTAACAGCCTGGGTAAATACTGCCCCCATTCAATATTTGAGTGGTATCAAAACAAGTGATGTATAAAGATATGATCTTAACACATAATCCTACTGAAAATAATATTGTCTAAACCCAGCATGCTACCACATGTGGGCCCCCACTGCCTCCCCATGTGACCTTTTTTCACTTTGATATCTTTTTTTAATCAGAACATCTGAAAAGAAGCAAACACCATATGAGGCTGGGAGAGATTGCTTCCCCTCTTCTTGTATCTTTTATCTCTTGAGGAAAACTAATCTGTTCCATGTTATCCCTATACAGCAAACAAGTCATTTTAATAATAGAGAAGTGAATGTTGAGTTTAGCATTTGCTTTAATTAAAAGGTGATCACCAAAGGACGGGTTTCCTAGCTGGTTGCTGACTTACAACAGAAAATAATTGGCACGTAAAAACCAGCAAGAGAAACACCATTTAGGATGTAGAAGCTGTTGACAATAAGAAAGTAATAATGCAGTAAAATCATTTATGTTTATATAGGGGATGCTGTATTTATGTCTATTCCCCGTTATTAGCATTCCAGAGCTTAGCAAAGACATCACCTTGAACTTTCTTCCTTGTCATTACCCATTCTCTTTCTCTAACGATTGATGAGCTTGACAACCTCGTTAAACTGCCAAATTCATAATTTGCAGAGGCTCTAACTCTCCAGTCTCTGGATAACAACAAAGTGATGGTTTAACACAAACCTGGCACTGATATTAATAAAAAATTTGTTTTATAAGCTAGGTTGCTAGCATGCCATCCTTCTTTAAGTCTGTACTGGCTTGAGGGAAAATTCTAAGAGGTTCAGAATAGGACTAGGTGATCTTTCAAGGCTCTTCTGACCTGCATTTCTCTGGTCCTATAGTTGTATTGGATCCTTTTCCCCATACTTCTAAGGGTGCACTCTTTTTTTTCTTTTCTAACGACTTTCTCTGATACTTCCTTTATATATTGACAATTCTCACATTTTCTATCAACTGCCATCTGCTAATAACTCAGGATCTCTGATTAAGAGATTTACAAGGTCTATTTCTTAAAAAGCAAGAATATAAGAGGGTTTATGGTTGCTGTTTCATTTTGTTTTTGGTGGAGAAGATCAATACAAGTGTCTGAGGGATGGGGGTGAAAGGGAACCTTACAGATCTCTGGGGCAACAGAAGAAAGCAGGAAAGGAGGTTAACCAGCTTGATAAATGAACCTCAGAAGTGCTTGGGGAAGGGAAAGTCCACTGCCTAGGCTCAGTAGCTAACACATTATATGGAAGCCATCTAGCCTTCCTTCCAGCAAAAACTTCACTCTCCAACACCTAACATCTTTTTAGAAATTTTGCTGTAAGTATATACCTCTGGGACTGTTTTGCACAAATACTGCCTGTCAGTTCCACAACATTTTGTTTAATCCCTTGAAAGCTCCAGGCCCTCATAACCCTGGGGGAGAGATTGGACTGGATCTCTTGTCAGGTGGTGGTGGGGATGTCCACTAGAAGGAACTTTGATGAGCAAGATATGGACAGTCATCAGCGATAGCCTTACTACCATTTATAGCCAAATAACATAGATATATTAAGGATAGAATATAAAATCACACATTTTTAAGACCAGAAACTTGAAAGAAATATAATGTTCTGAATCGCAAGCTCTTCTAGATAACATCCTGGATTCCTTTTTAACAATAGTAACTCTTCCCTGCCATTTGGTGGAAATATTTGAAGCACTAATTAGCTAGTCACTGAAATTATAAAAGTTATATTCAAAAAGTTAAATGAGCTGTTGTTAATTAAGAAGTTGAACATGCATTGTAAGTGCTTCCCAATAGAAGGGGGACAGGAAAAATTAACAGGCATTTAGGAGTAAATTGATTTTTTTGGAAGCCTAAATAAGCAAGCTGTTGGCAACACAGAACTCTGTCAAGTAAATGTGATGGTTTCTGGCACCAGGGTAAGATCTGGAGACAGATACTACACCCTGGTGAAAGGGACTACTGAGGACAGGTAACAATCCAGGAAAAACAACCAAAACTCAAAAAACCAAAGCAATAGGGTGTGTGTTACTTTCCTTTTTATCAGAGTAATTCAAGAAGCAACAATGCAGATAAAAGACAACAGCTCTGGTTTACCTTTGGAAAAAATAGAGAGCTAATGGCAGTTTCAATGGAAAACATTTCCACTGATAGGAAAATATTTACAATGACATATGAAACCTGTAGACAGTTCTTCTACATGTTCTTTGGTCTACAAGTGTAAGAGAAACACTCAGAAAAATAAAAAACACAGAATGTGGGTAAAGGGAAAGAGAGAGCAAATCTTAAGCAGGCTCCATGCCCAGCGCAGAACCCAAAGCAGGGCCATCTCATGACTGAGATCATGACCTGAACTGAAATCAAGAGTCTGACACTTAACCTACTGAGCCATGCATGCACCCCATGACCACTCTAATTTTAATAGCAATTGTATGATTCCAGCAACCTATGCAGGCAGAAGTATATATGATGAACATTAATGTTCTTGAATATAAAAAACATCCTCTGAAAAAGACAGTAAGAGCTCCTTAATTGTAGCCTAAAGGGTAATTTTAGACCTCTAGGAACTGTATACAATCCTACCATCAAAAAAGATAAGATTCTCTACTCATAATTGAAGAGACCACTTACCCCTTGTTCAATAAGAGGACATCTTGAACATTTAACATTAGACATGCAGGGTTAACAGTGAAAGACCACGTAACATTTTATATTAAGCAAGGAATTGAGTATTCTTTCAAATAGCAAGAATAATTCAAAATGCAGCCTCCAAGCAGTCTCAAACGGCACTATAATATGTGAGATGTTATCACTTTCCAGCCCCCAGATGCTATCACTATGGGGCATATTTTCATTCAGAAAGTTTTTGACTGAAAGCATTTTGAACATCAGATGCTAACTTCCTAGATCAGTTTAGTCCTAAAAGATACCTTGTTCTCTGTGGCCTTGGCTAGATTCTCCTTTGCCATTCAATTAACTCAAAGAAAGATTTTCCTTTTACCTCAGGTTAGTTGCTCATCTTTCAGCTGGCAATTGAGTAAAAATGCTTGGCATGAGGCAGAGTAGGTAGGCAGGAAGTTATTGAAACACTCAGTAAATGTACATTAAGACCTATTTTAACAGAAGATAAATGTTCTAGAAATTACTTTTATGTGCATTGAAATTTTAGACCAACATTTGTGGATTTCTTTCTGTTTTGTTTTGTTTTGTTTTTTCCTGGTTTGGGTTATTTTTTCTACTTCAGGCATTCGAGAAGTGCTGTAGTCTTTAGAGCAGAACAAAAGGAGTGATTGTGATCATAGAATTTGAAGTCACACTACTTAGACCCCAGTCTTTACTCTGTCATTTATTAGCTATTGATCCTGGACATGTTATTTAAACTCTGTGTATCAGTTTCTTCCTCTCTAAAATAAGAACAGACTATACTTCATAGTGTTAATATCTTACTTGAGTTGCTAACTTGAAGCATATGTCTTTGGAACATAGTGAGCACTTAAGGACTGTTAGCTATTATTGTTCAGCAAAAGACATTTACTTTTAGTTTTTACAAGTGGATTTTTAAAGAAAACATGAAAATACAACTTTAGGTATATAATTCCATCTGCATTTGTTTTTCAAATATGCTGATCATAGTTCTTACCAACTTATAAGAAAAACGTGAAAATAAAATGTTTCCAGTTCATAAGTGCATGAAGTTCTTAAATGTGTGACTATTTTTATATGGTATACATATAGTTTATAGTATATGTAGTTTCTAAATCTCACTTTTTTAGAGGAATGCAAATGTAATCTACAAATATACATGCATGCATGCATACATACATACTTAAAACAAGAGGCTACCTTCCAAATGCAAGTTCAGTAAAAGACACTGGATTTAAAATTGAGAACAAGTATATTTTAGCTCAGGAAAACTATTATTTTCACATTCCATGATTTTTATGCTTTTAAGTGTATAACTCCTCTGTTATTTTGAATATATATTTTGAACTTAATTTCATCCTGGTAATGTTTCAAAATATACAAAAATGAAAATATCTTAATAATATCCAAATCAAAATATGTAAACTCCTTCACTGAATTAAAGGGATAAGGAAAGGTGTGTTGCATACCTACCGATAGATAGCTTAGTTTCAGATTGAAATTATTGCCTTTTAAATTAAATAATTTTTCATTTTTGCCTAGGGAAGAAAATATTAGTAAAGCATATCAGAACAACAGAGCAAAAAATTTTATAGGTAATTCTGGGACGATGTTTGATACTATTTCCTAAGTATACAGTTTTTATTTTTTTAATTTATTTTTTAATTTTTTAATTTTTTTATTTTTTAACACTTTATTTATTTTTGAGACAGGGAGAGACAGAGCATGAATAGGGGAGGGTCAGAGAGAGAGAGACACAGAATCTGAAACAGGCTCCAGGCTCTGAGCTGGCAGCACAGAGCGAGCCCGACGCGGGGCTCGAACTCACGGACCGTGAGATCATGACCTGAGTCGGCCGCTTAACCGACTGAGCCACCCAGGTGCCCCTAAGTATACAGTTTTTAAAATTCAGTGAGCACAACCATCCAATTCTTCATTGCCATCTGTCAGTAGCATCTTTTTTTCTTTCTCAAAAACAGTAGGTCAGGTTTACATTTGTATGATCTGGTTGATCAAAAAAAATTTACCTCTTAATTACAAGCTAAAGTCCAACTCATTTTGAAAGCACTGACTTTTTTTTAATGCTGTTGAAAATTTGGAATTCTTAGAATGTTTTTGGGAGAACATGAGTAATTTAAAGGATAAATGTATATGAAATTATTAATTTTCAGGCAAACTACTTAATTTTTAAGTAAAACTTTGTCTAAAGTTTTGCATTTAAAAAGCTAGATACTCCACTTGTTTTGATTTTTTTCTCTTTCTTTTGTTTTCATTGCTGAAATGACTATGTTTTTTTTGTTTTTAAACAATGTATTTTACTATTTCGTTCTTTTTAACTTTGTTTTCTTTTGGATACTGTAATACTGTATGCTACCAATTTTACTTTAACCTTAATCATCTATCATGTCTTCTTTTGAGATGTGCATATGTATATAAATTATTTTTATTTCTACATTTGAACTTGTGCATCCACTATGTATTCTGCATAACATTTCAACAGCTCAATTCACCAAATATTTATGCATTAGATTTACATTTTTCAAGGGTCATTCTGATTCTTTTAGTTAGATCTATGGTGAAGGAATAGACAATATTTTATATAAGTTTATTAAATAATCTATTGATTATACTAGATATATTATCTAAAATTATATAATCTATATATTAATTATGTAATTATATATATGTATAGACAGAGTATTATCTATCTAGAATATATATTACCTATGAACAGATATCTATCTAGAATAAATAATAATCTATGCTGATAGAAGTACAAGCAGAGGTGGTGACCTTTGGAGTAGGGCAACAAATATAAGGCAGCAAGACAGAGAAGCTTCTGGGGTGCTGTAAATTTTGTTATCTTGAAATCCATGCTGACTCTGTAAATATTCATCATTCTATACATTTATGATTTGGGTATTTTACTATACTGTATGCATAGTTCATCGATAAATGTTTATAATAAGACATATGCACATAAGCTATGTTTATAGAAGTTAAAGAACCACACATATACACAACTATAAGAAATGAACGATACTTTTCCAGGTCCTCATACTTCATAATTCTGAGAACACAAATGTAACTTTGATAGATATTTTTTTGCGAGAGAAATTTTTCTTAATCAACAAAGACACACTGATTTCTTCCACTATGTCTGGGCTTTTATTTGGTGCTACAGGAATAGAATGACAAATAAAATATGGTCCCTGCCTTCCAAGAACTTCTATTTTGATACTAGATCATGAACTGAGTTCAGGCTGGTACTAATCTCTGTATCTTAACACCTAGTAGTGCAGTGTTCAAAAATAGTTTTTAATAAATATATAATAAATGAACCCAGTGGAAAGAAAGAGAGGGTGGGCCAAATACATAAACACACACACACTCATCATTAACAATATAATCAGACATACAAGTTCCCAGGAATTAGAGAGAAGCTATGTTTAAAAACTTGAGACCCTTGTCTACATAAATATTACAAAAATACAGAACTTGCTAAAATGAGGAAGTGTGATTTACTAAAATAAACCTTACCCAGATGGAAGAAATAACCTGCTTAGATGACAGGATAAGTGGAACCCCTTTGTGGGAACTTGTATAGAAAAGCTTTATCTTCTGGAGGTGTGTTTCCCAGGGTTTCCTAAAGGGTAAACAGCCTAAGGCTGTCTTCAGGAAGTGATAGTTTCCGAATGCCAGACACTGGCTTTGCATTCCCTGGTCCTCAGTGAATTTAAAAAATGAGGACAACATAGGGAAATTTTCCTAAAATTTAATGTACTTAGCTGAAAGAACAATTATGAAGCCTATATGGTGATATAAAAAAAGAAATTGCTGCTCCAGGTTTTGCACATGGGTTTTAAACTTTCCATGTTTCGAGGCATTTTATCCGATAGGTACTTAAAAATTATGGCTAGGATACTATCTTTTAAACTGATGTTATGTTAGCCCAATGTTATATCCTGAATATTGACAGACTGATGGGTGTATGGTTTGCTAGATAAATACTTGATAGGCACGTAGATTGGCAAATAGAAATAGATACATACGTACATACCTATATACATTCTCACTCTAGCACACAAAAACAAAACAGCAAAGTTGAAAATAAATGTTATATGTAAATGAACATATAAGCTAGACAAGTGCAACTCAACTCTCATGTGGTTAAATAAATCTAAAGTGCATGAGTGTTTCTGTCCTTTTCTGTTTGAGTCTCTCGAATATCAGTTGTAGAGTGACAGACTGCATGTCTGGATCTCCGTTTCCTTAACCATCTACAACTTACCCTTCTCTCTGCCTTTCTTCTCTCATCTGTAAAAAGAGCAAAGTACCACCACAAAAGATCATTGCAAATTAAGTGAAATATAGGATTTTCTTTAAAAATCCTTTGTTTTAATCATTTTGATGATAAATATCTGGAATGTGGAGCTAATGCCAACCAAATACATATATTTGCTCTCAAGAAGACTAAAGGGTGATGGATTGGGAAGAGAAATTTGAACAACCATGAGGGCAAAAGAGTAGGAAAAACCACTTGTGGGCAAGCTTCACATTATGAATCATTACTTGTAATCTAACTTCATTCTATTTATTAACTACTTTGTTTTATGGATTTTTGAAAAAAGTTATAATCAAGCACATGATTAAAATTTGGAACTTCACTGCCATGTGTGTCTGTGTTTTATTTAAAAGTTTACTTTTAGCATGACTTTGTTACTTTGAAATTTTCTCTTAGCTCCTCCTACTTGTCATTTTTAATGAGAAAAGGGCCACAAGATAATTCCTTCAGTTAAAGAAATCCAGTTTGCATTTTAAGAAAGAACTTATAATTGGATATTTTGGCTGTGGTTATCATGCTAGGAGTAATATGTAGTTCTGGTATTTGCATTCTAGTCAACATGCTTCTCTGAAATACAACCAAGTGTAACATTTTTGTTCTACATTTATGGATTCTATGGAGTCCTGTTTTCCAGTACAGTAACATATTGTTATGAACTTGCTAATAACAAAGCTCCAAATAATTATCTTCATTTTGTTTCTAATTATTAATTTCTGAATTAATTTAATTTTCAACAAAATATTTTTAAAATCTTGCTGATTCACACTTAATCTAGAACTTTTTTCCCCTTCTTAGGAAAGGAATAACTGAACTGTACACTTGGAGTCTCGACTGACACATCCTCAGTACATAGGGGATTATATGATTAATGATAGTTTAACTAACAGTTAAATTAAGGTAGAAATTAAAAAAATCTTCTGTTAAAGTGATTTTCCTCAATATCAGCAAGCTAAAATACCTCATTTAGGAAAATGCTCACTTGGAAAAATCTGAGTTTTCTTTTGCCAACTAAGTGCCATGGAAAGGTCACAATAGCAAGGCTTCTAGTTGCTAACAGTCCCATTTCTTATATTTATTGAAATCAGAGGGACAATTAAAGTTTCAGTAGGGGGAATTATCCATTAATTAGAACTAAAAGCAAGGAGCTATGAAGTACAGGTGATAACCATATATCAGAACAATTAGTCTGTCTAGAAAATCAACATGATAGAATCAGAGTCACTATACCAGCTGCTCATTTAATCGGGGGTTGCAATGTTTTCCACTCCTTGTGAGATAACCCTGCAGAAGGAGCTTAGATCTGACATCTATACATCCTTCAAAATTATTAACTACCTTAAGGAGGTGTTGGTATGCTGATGTTTGTTATTTTTATAGAAACTTGTGGATTTGAAAAGAAGAAAAATGACATTAAAAATGTGAATTCCCTAACTCTAATACCACATTTTAAACTAGGATAAATATAACACTTAAATTGAAAAAGATACTGAACTATATATGTATTTATCATGATTGATATTGATTGAGGCTAATTGACTATGCATGTATTATCATTTTTTGTAACACTGGCTGTGGGAAATATGTTAAACTCCTAGATGTAAGTGGAATCACATTATAATGAAAGAATTTTTAACATTTCTCTAAATTATTATTTGAAATCTTTTTTTTTTTTAATTTTTCCAGAGACTTCAATGTACTTTCAAGTGAGGAACTCAGTATTTTAAGTGCATGCATAATGAATAATAGCCATGTACAAAAATATCATACTACTAATCATATACTACTAATATATATACTACTAATCATATACTAATGCTGTGTCTTTCTGTAATATGGTAATTTATTACCTATTATTTCTAGAGTTTAGGTGTACAAAGCACTGTAAAGGACTTTGGAATGGTATGTATAACCTAATTCTTGCTCTCAAAACATTTTATTTATAGAGAAAATGAGATGTTTACACAAAGCGCAACAATGTAAAGTAAAAGTGATAGGTACCATTAAAGAGACAATAAAAAAGCAAATGAGAGATCACAAAATTTTAGTAATTCAATTCAATATACATATTGAATTAAAACTATAAATAGTAATTTCTTATTGTATATATAATATATGACAATTACTTATTGCATATATGATAAAACTACCATCATTGTTAAAATATCTTATTTTCTGACCTTCACTAAGTTTCAAAGGTTATCTCCTATTTTCATCTCCCATTTAAAACTTCCAGTAGATTTTAATCAGTGCCCTAAAGCTGTTGGAATGCACAGATGAGTAAGTTATGGTCTACCATCAAATAACTCACAATCTAAAAGAGAGTTAAAGATGTTGACAAAATTTTGCAATACTGGGTACTGACAGCAAGATAAAAATGCATACTTGTGGGAATTCAGAGGAAAGAGATAAAGTACCCCAGGAAAAGTCAGAAAAGCTTTCTAAACATTTTGAATTGAAATTTGAAAAATTAGTATTATTTCCCAGGTGGAATAGGTTGGAGGCCTAAGAAATCTACAACAGTTCATATACAGATATTGAAAGTCTTGTATCACCCATTCTGAGAACACCTAAGGAGTTTGGGATATTCAAAGCATAGATAGGCAATGACGAAATTAAGAGATGAGTCCCCAAACATAGAGTAAAAAAGAACGTTTAAAATATTATGGTAGTTATACCTTATATACAATGAGAATCTGTTTCAAAAGCTAAAAGTAATGAGTGTGAAAATAGAATTACATTATAGAAAAATTACCCTAACTATTCATGGAGTGGATGGGAAGAAGAAACTGGAGATGGAGACCAACTAGATTGGAAATATAGGTGAACAATATAGATACTGTGGGGAAATCTGAGCTGAGTTGTAATAAAGAGAGAAGAATCTGGTTTTAAATGCCACAGTAAAATTTATTACATCAGAGAGCTTGTTGTATATGGTATTTGCCAAAACTTTGGTTACCAATTTGCATTTAGCCAATCACTGGCCTTCTGGATGATAAAAGTGGTGATGGAGAACAGGTGACAAGGGAGAGAGCTTAGAGAGGAAGAATGGGCAAGATTTAGAAATAAATTAGGCATGAGTGATAGTATATTAAGGTTAAAATCACCCTGAAAATTCCTTTTCAAATGAGAAGGATAAATGTGCTTTTAAAATAATTTCAGAGTTCATTATGAAGTTTTAAAAGACAATAAAATAGGTTCTCTTTTATACACACAGTGATCAAAAGTAAGTTGAAAACTTAAGTCTTTTCCTACAGGGTAAAAAAAAGGGGGGGTATTGTAGTAGTCCTTTAATGAAGAGATTGTTGAACCATAATTAAGAATGAATTGGTGGTCAAAAAGTACAGAACTTCCATTTATAAAATAAATAAGTCACGGGGCTGTGATGTAAATCATGATTGTTATTGTTAATAATAAAGATTTTATAAATTTGAAAGTTGCTAAGAAAGTAGAGCTCAAAAGTTCTCATCACAAGAAAACATTATAAACATTAAATCATGTGTAACACCAGAAACTAATATAATGCTACATGCCAATTTTACCTCAATAAACAAAAAGCAAAAAGAATGAATTCACTTTGGGAGACAGTGTATAAATAAGAAGGTAATCTAAAAAGAGAACTTCAGTCATGTCTATATTTAGTGAGTTGGTAACAAAAGAAGAGTGTGTAAAGAGAAGGACAAGATCGAGAAAGCTGACCAAAATACAGCATCATGGGCCCAAAGAAGCATCGAGTTTCATGGTGAGCTTCTTGTAGATCATATGTTCCAAAACTGCCAACCAGACTAAGAAAACTCTCATCTTTGATGGCTGGAGCTTATTATTAGCTATCTTCAAAGAGGGTAATTTCATTACATAGGTTGGAGTGGGGTTTGGGGGGAACAGATTCCAGGTAAAGACAGGGGAGAGAGAAAAATGGAGTTAATAAATTAAAACCATTTTGTAGAAAACTAGTAATGAGAAATGGAAAAGAACAAGGTGTTTCAGAGAAATGTGTTACTTGAAGTAGAATGCTCATGATAAAGAAGAAAAGTAGAAAAGGCAGCTTACTTGGAAGTAGTAGTAACTGATTATTTATAGGAGAGGAAGTATGAACAAGGGAAGAATCTAGATGACATTAATTAGTACACTTAGTAGCTAGCGTCTGTGAAATTTACAAGACGTGAGAAGGGCTTAACAAGAGTGAAGAATGGCAGGAACTCAGTCTCCAGCTCAACTTTGGTACACACCAGAAAGACAATCTAGTACTATCCCCTTTTTAAACAGAATACATTACATGATCCAAACTCAAACTGTTATGATCTCCTAAATCGTTTTGTCTCAATATCATCTTACCATTTAAAACATTGCTATTCAAAGTGTGATTCACATGCTAGGAGCATTAGCATCATCCAGCAGCTTGTTAAAATGCAGAAAGCTAAGTTCCATCCCAGATGTACTGAAATTTCATCTGCATTTACAAAAGTATCTTCAGAAGAATCAAAAATATCTTCAGGTAATTAATATGCATGTTAAATTATAAGACATATTGGCAAAAATGTTAAAGTAAATATTAATAGTTGCATATAAGTGGCTGATGGTTTTTGTTACCTGTTGATTATTTAAAGTAAGTCTGTTTAAAAAAATACATGTTGGTTAATAAGTGATTTTTTTTTTTTTTTTGCCAAGAACCAACACATATTTAGTTTGTTCTTAGAAATCAGGAGGATTAAAAACGCAGTCAAATAGCCTTAAAGAGTTAAAGTAAGTTGCATCAAAAATATCTGATATCACATTTTATGGGGCGCCTGGGTGGCTCAGTGGGTTAAGCGTCCCGCTTCCGCTCAGGTCGTGATCTCCCGGTTTTTGAGTTCTAGCCCCGCGTGGGCTCTGTGCTGACTGCTCAGAGCCTGCACCCTGCTTCCGATTCTGTGTCTCCCTCTCTCTCTGCCCCCCCCCCCCCGCTCATGCTCTGTCTCTCTGTCAAAAATAAACAAACATTAAAAAAATTTTTTTAAAAATATCTGATATCACATTTTAAAGAAGTATTACAAACAACTATAGAATGTAAAACTTTTCTCTGGTTTAAAAATAATTACTTGGTTAATTTTAGTTTTTTTTTTAAATGGTTCTGCAAGATGAATAAAACCAGACAACTTTTTTAAAAAATGTAAGTGTAAATTACCTGGACATTATATTGCAGCCCTACTTTTACTGGATGCCTTGAAAATCAAATGTGGGTCATCCATATATATTCTAATAGATTAGGAGCTGTGATTCAGATCGTCAAATAGCACTCTGGCTTATTGCAGCACGCTCAGAAACAAAAAACAAAAAACAAAACACAAATCTTATTCCTTTGCCTCTGTTTATTCACAGATTTTTTAAAAATACCTCTAAATACACTTAATATATTTTGTTAAATAATTATTCAGTGTGTCCTGAATCTATAGCTAAGGCAAATCAAAAGAGATAGAGAAACCAGGGGGGAGAATCTGGTTTGTGATGCCCCGTGGATAGTAGAAGAAAGGTAGCCACAAACTCTTTGATGATTTTCCAGCAGAAATATTGATTATAATTCCTGTCACGTTGAATATGGACTAGAATCAGTGACTTATTTGAACAAAATAATGAAGTCAAAATGATGTTCTGGGACTTCCAAGGGTAGCACATAAGAATTCTTGCAGCTTCTGCTTGGACTTCTTGGATTACTTTCTTTGGAAGCCTTGGTACACCATGCAAGAAGCCTGACTGATGGAAAGCCCACGCGAAGGTGTTCTTGTTGACATTCCCTGTTAAGTCCAGCTGACTGGTCATACACATCAAGTATGTGTATGAGGGAAACCAAAGCATGAGGGAAACCATCTTGTACACTCCAGATCAGTCATCTTCTACATAATATCACCGAGTGGCATCTGTTAATGTCACATGAAACAGAAGAATCTCCCAACTGAGCCCTGTCCAAATTGTTGACCCCAAAATTCATGAGATGAAGTAAAATGGTTGTTGATTCGAGTCACTAAGTTTTTGGGTAGTTTATTAAATAGAAATAGATAAAGGAATTGTGATTCCTCAAGCTACATGCTTATGCCATCTCTCTCACTGTTTCTTTCTTTCTTTATTTAATGGAATAAATGTGAGCAATTGCTAATGCTATCCAGAGCACCTCATGCAGAGCTAGAAATTCATCTTGCATACTTGCCTACATTTTAGGTCAAGTACTATTCAATAAACATTCACAGAATTGCATATGACAGGTAATATCTCATAATGGTTTCTCCATTCTCATGCTGCTGGTTTTGTGCTGAATTACTATAAATGAATTAGGATTTGAGAACAATTTTTAAATGTAGACCTACATTTTCCATTATGATTAGTTTAATTAGATATAGAATTAAGCTAAGAAAGCATCCATAGTCTAGAATCCAATATTTTGAAATACGATTAGACAGAGATAAAAAATTAAATTTTCTTTTTTTATATTAAAATACTCTCAAGTGGTATTAATATAACAAAGTGTTTTTATATTTTATTTTACATTTGCCAAGAATGAGATAACTCCTACTATCTAAAATAGAAACTGCTCTCTCAAACACTTGAGGTCTTTGCACTCCATGGTCTTAGAAGCACATAATAAAATATTAATGATAGCATATGAGGATTAAACTATCAATTTTCTTAGCTAATAAAAGTATTTTTATATTAAAACATTTTAAGAGGAATATAGCTACTTATAATATTAAAAGTTAATTCAACTGCTTTAACCAGTTTTGTAGTACATATGCATACATAAAATGATCGAAAATAAATTATCTTTATTTAAATTTTAAATTTTAAAGATAAAATTTTATCTTTATCCTTGTAGAATGATTTTTCAATTAAATATTTTTTATTAGCTTGTCCCATTGTTGAAAAAGACTGATTGTAAGATATAGAACCTCATATGTATTCAATCACTTTAAAATGTATTGGGTTTTTTGCCAGTGATGTCAGATAAGACAGAGAGGTAGCCTCACTTATTGGATAGTGCGCTAGGGTTTCAAACTGCAGGAGACCACAGTTTGTTCAGCTTTTGGGCCAATTACTTAATCTCTTTGAGCAGTAGTTTCTTCACTTACAAAATGAGCATAATAATATCTCCTTGTGGAATCCATGTTAGGATTAAGTCCAATAACTTAAGGATAACATATAGCACATTTAGCAGCATGTAAATATTGTATAAGTAACACCTACTTATTTTTGTGAAACTACCACTGCTATTACAACTACTCTGATTACCACACAGTGTGTTGTGAAGTACTCACTAATCTGGGGAAATGTGCAGTCCCAGCATATGAAAACTATAAATTGTTCTGTTTGAGATTTTTTGTATTAATATACATGTGTTATATGTTTTGGATAAAAATTTTCTGAACAATTTTGATTATTCCAAAATATATCACTGATATGATCAAGCCTCTTGTATACACTGACTTATTTCTTATAAACTTTTTCTTCCAATGTATTATCAAATGCCAAAATAGGTGAAGGTTATATTAAATTGTTACTTACACATCACCATACAATTGCTAATTCTTAAAAACTCAAGTGTGTATCCAAATAGTCTGTCAGAGAGAAATCTAGCATAAAGATGCATGAGAACAAAAGCCTTACTTGTGCTGGGAATGAGAGGAAAAGCATGCATTACATAGAGAAAGGACATGTTTTATATAGAATGAAACAAAGAAAACAGATAAATTTTAAAATTTGAAAATCATGCATCCATTCAAAGGACCACTGGGACACACCCAATGAAGTAATTAGTTATCAGCAAAACTAAAATGATAGAACTAGTTAAAAGAACTGAAAGAAATCCTCTTAGCATTGATAAGCTGTGATTACAGATAAATCACCTGCTGTGAAAGTAACAATGATGTATATACAATTGAGCAATATTTGTGAAATACCATAAAGGAATTGTATAAGTGAGAAATATTTTTCTAACTTTTAATATATACAGTACTTTGAAGGCCATATCAAATGACATTTATTTATACAAAGTTTATTCTGAAAATTATGATGTTATTGTTAATTAAAACTATTGTATTTTAAAACCAAATGAAATAAATATTTATTGGTGGCCCATCCATGCTGGAATTTTTACAGATCACACACATGTGGGGAAAAAAATCTCATTTTATTATTATTCAACTGACACAAGATGTAAATCATTATGTCATGAGTAAGACATAATCTACTTTATTTTCAATTCATTTCTAATAGAAATCAATTTAGAAAAAATGTTAATAGTGTTTGTTTTGATAGAAAATGACATTTGATGTACAAGATAATGGGTACAAATAAGTCATTTTGAAAAGTGCTGCCATGCTAATTGGAATAGCACCATTGTTGTTCAAATTATCCAGTATGCCATTTTATTTTATTTTTTTTAATGTTTATTTATTTTTGAGACAGAGAGAGACAGAGCATGAACAGGGAGGGGCAGAGAGAGAGGGAGACACAGAATCTGAAAGAGGCTCCAGGCTCTGAGCTGTCAGCACAGAGCCGACACGGGGCTTGAACTCACGGACCGTGAGATCATGACCTGAGCCGAAGTCGGACGCTTAAGCAACCGAGCCACCCAGGGGCCCCAGTATGCCATTTTAAAAATAGTTAAACAGCCCACATTTTTTTGAAATCATCTAGGAAGAGAGTTTCACATATGAATGATCAAAAAAGTTCTTTCTTTTAAAATATAACTTTTATAACACATGCTAAATGCATAATTTCTCTTTTACAGGCACATTGTACAAGTTCATCTTATTTTTGATGATGTGCTAGCAGTTCTACTACTCCAGTGGGGTGCAGTCTGCTATATAAAGAACTATTGAAATCTAGAGTTTATGCCCACACAATCAAGATTCCACATTGCTATGCTTTGAAATTCCTTATGCTTATTAGATTCTCTCTCATTTTCACTCTCTCATTGCCCATTTTTACCTCTCAGGGATACATGCCTACCTGTAAGATTCTCTTACTCATCATTTAATGTGTTTTAATTACTGATATGAGAGAAACCAGATGATTAAGCATTTAAGTATTTGCTCAACAGTAAGAATGAAGAGACTCTAAATGACACCCAGAACAGATGAACATAAGGGAAGCGAAGGAAAAATAAGATAAAAACAGAGAGGGAGAAAAACCATAAGAGACTCTTAAATATAGAGAACAATCTAAGGGTTCCTAGAAGGGTATTGGGTGGGGATATGGGCTAAATGGGTGATGGGCATTAAGGAGAACACTTTTGGGGATAAGCATTGGGTGTTATATGTAAGTGATGAATCACTGAAGCCTGATCCTGAAACCATTACCACACTATATGCTAGCTAGCTTAGATTTAAATAAAATTAAAAAAAAGAATAAATGACACACAGAGAAGTTTCTCTGGTATCAATAAGGAATTACACTGTTTTAACTATAGATTTCTACCTACTTTAGGGTTATTGATTGGGTTTGTGATAGTCAAAATAATACAACAGATTTCTGGAAAAACATACTTTCAGAAAAAGTTATAATTACTGGGTTTTTATTAATAAAATTTATTAATAAAATATTAAAATTTTATTAATAAAATTTATTGATAAAATATTAAAATTTTATTAATTTTAAGATATCTGTGACTGATACATTCAAATATGTATTTACTCTTTCTCTCTACCTGGACAGTCTCCTCCCAATTATGACTCTTTTCTCTTCTACATTTTTTATTTTGTAAGTTTATTTATTTGAGAGTGGGGCGGGGGGAGGGTGGGCATAGAGAGAAAGAGAGAGAGGGAATCGCAAACTCATGAACCGTAAGATCTCACGAACTCACAAACCATAAGATCATGACCTGAGCCAAAGTCAAGACACTTAATTAACTGAGCCACCCAGGCACCCCTCTTCTCTTCTACCTTTGCTAGTAGAAGTCATCTAGGGTGAGGGAAAAAGCTGCCTCTAAATAATCATTAATTGTGCAAATTTACTTCAGAATTTGGTCGAAACTTGCACAGTACCTGGTTTTGCTAAAATCTAATTCAGGATACCACTGAAAAGACAACATGACCCATTTTCTGTATTCCTATTTAGCTGAAGTCTCATTATAAATTAATGAAAAATATAACTTTTAAAATTATAATTTTACTAAAATATTTTTTTCCTTCATTTTACTAAGCCCAGAAGATCTTCTTTGGGACTCCCCATGTTATATTATACAGCATCAATTACACGATGAGGGCATTAATTATATTTTTTAATGTCTGTAGTCTTAATTTCATGAGTGAAGAAATGTCAAAATTTAAACCTGATAAAATATTTCTTTATTCAAATAAGTTGGCATAAAAGTTGTAAGGCAAGAATATGTGGTTTTGCAGAAGTTCAAATACTAAAACAGAACAGTATTAGGAAAAGATGATTAGTAGAACCTAGTGATTCATCTCTTACATATAACACCCAGAGCTCATCCTAACAAATGCCCTCCTTAATGTCCATCACCCATTTAGCCCATATCCTCATCCACCTCCCCTCCAGCAACTGTCAGTTCCTTCTCTGTAGTTTTTTTAGTAATGGCATATTTTTTTTTAAATATAATTATCAAGTTGGCTAACATACAGTGTATACAGTGTGCTCTTGGCTCCACTCTTGGAGTAGATTCTGGTAATTTATCACTTACATACAACACCCAGTGCTCATTCCAAAAGTGCCCTTCTCAATGCCCCTCAATGCCCATCACCCATTTCCCCCTCTCCCCCGCCCCTCCATCAACCCTCAGTTTGTTCTCTGTATTTAAGTCTCTTATGGTCTGCCTCCCTCCAGGTTTGTAACTGTTTTTTTTTCCTACCTTTTCCCCATGGTCTTCTGTTAAGTGTCTCAAGTTCCACATGAATGAAAACATATGATATCTGTCTTTCTCTGACTGATTTATTTTGCTTAGCATAGTACCCTCTAGTTCCTACACTGTATGTTAAGTATTCTGAATTTAAATTAAAAAAAAATGTTTAGCCATAAATACTTCCTATTTTCCTACAACTTTCTGGATTCTTGTCATATTTCTACTAAATATCTTAGGTGGTATTATCTATTTTGAAGCACCTTTCTAATTTATAAAATATCAAAATTTCGTTGTTATTTTTAACAGGTCATCAATTAGTATGGCTTTCCCCAACTTTGTCAGTAATCTGTCATGTATCTGCAATGGCAAGGTATTATTTCTGCACTCTTTTGTTGTGGTAAAGGCATACACATAACCAAGTTTTACAAGGAGGCCTACACTCAGGTAGTAACTGCAGACCTAAACAATAAAAAAAACAAAAACAAAAACAAAAACAAAAACAAAAACAAACAAAAAAAAAAAAAACTAAAAATAAAACTGATAAATTACTATAAAACAAGAAATGTATAATGAGCTATCTTGATTTATGGTATCCACTTCCATTTCACATGAGCAATCTATCTTAATACATAATACAAAACCTTGCATCTGCTTTATTAAGTAGTACATTTCATGTCTGGCTGTTCTAAAGGGGAAAGGCAGTATCTGGGTAATGTAGCACATCATTTCTGGTTAGGAGAAGGCAAACTTTAAACAAACTTTAAAAGGTGAAAAAGGAAAACACTGTTTGTTTTGTATCACTGCCTTCAGTAGTAATCACCATTTATATAGTACCAGTCATTTAATCATACTTTGGAGATTTAGGAAAATGTGGTCTATGTAGGTTGTTTTCTCCATGTTTACGTATGTATGAATATTGTTTCTCCACAAACCTAATTACTAAATCCGATTAATAGAATGTTATTTTTCTGCATTTAACAGACATATAAATATTTATGAAATTATCTGCTAATCTAGAGACACTATAATTCAGTAGAAAACAATTATTTTGGTCACATCTAACAAGCATAAGCTTTTCCAGCTACACTTTGCTACCTCGTTTGTAAAAAGGTTTAGAATAGGTCTATAGTGTCACTACTACGAATGTCATTTTCCTGAGTAGCACATATAGCAAATGAGCTAAATTTTTCTGTATGGCAAATATACTTTAGTGCTTATAGTTTAATGTCTTATCTGATATTTATTATGAAGATGTAAAGTAAGTGGGAGGGCATGTTACTCCACTTTTTCCTTATGTAAGCTAAAACTCAAATAATGTTAAGTAACTTAGCTCATTTAAATAGTTAATTAGGTAGCAGAAGGAGGGCAAGAACCCGAACTCTAAAATTAAAGTCTTTGGTTGATTCCAGACCCCAAGGGATAATTATAATGGGAAGAATAATTAAGAAAGTTACTAAAGATTTAAGCCAACAATAATCTAATTCAATTCTTAGTAAATAAATACAGAAACTTCAGCAGCTTTATTCCAAGTACTTGATTTCTGGGTATTGGGAAGCAACTCACAGTGAATTTAAAGAATTGCTTCATTTCATACCATTGTGACTTCATTCAAAGATTTTGTATTATCAATTCTAATAAGTTTTTTTGTATTGTTTTTATTGTTATTTAAAAAAAAACACTCATAAGAGGACTGAAAAGTTTTGTTTACCAAAAAAATTTTAACTGAATCTTATCTTATTATGAAATCTTTCTTTTAGATTAAATGACACTATCCCATTTTAATCTGAGAATATTCAGAAAGTGGTCAGTAGGTTATTATCATGGTTTGATACCAATCAGAATACATATTGATAGGTTTATATAGATTAGTTGATATATATATGAATTGCTTGATATCTACAGAGATATTAATATATATGAATTAGTTGAAAATGCAAGTGCTTTGTTTCTATCGAGTTTGTAACTTTCATTAGATCAGCATAAGCTAGCAACAACAAAAAAGATAAAAATAAAACAATGTGCTAAATAACAACTTACAGCACTTATTTTATGCACTGATTGTCAGAAATGGAACACATAGTGAGAATAAAATATTTCTATCAGTGTTATGTCCATTGTATCCCCGTGGTTCTCAACCAAGGGATATTTTAACATCCACATGACAGTTGCAATGTCCAGAGACACCTTTGGTTGTTAGAAGTGGTGGGTTGGCAGTGTTATGGGGTAGATAGAAACCAGGAATGCTGCTAAACATCCTGTAAAACACAGGACAGCCTTAAATGTCAACAGTGTGGAGGTTAAGAAACCTTGATCTATTCAAATAATTTTTTTATTGTGGTTTACAAGTGAGATGGATTCACATACCTACCTAATTAGACAGGTCTGCTTCAGAACCATGTCAGGATTTCCAAGCTAAACAGGTGTACCCAACTTTATATAAAGTTGTTCAATGGGAAAATGAACCAGTAACAGTTCCCATGGCACAAATGCTGTCATGTTGATGCATGAACATACATGATTTTTCTTTTAGGATCCAATCCAACATTAGTGACTTGAGATTTTGCACCAGCTTAGCCAAACAAAAGCTGAACAAGCTTTTCATTGACTTTAACCTGCAGAACTTAATTGTGAGTTTCTAGGTCATTTGAAACCAAATACAAAATAATAATAATAATAATATCCATTGAAATATTTTGTTTCTATTTACTTCTGATTTCTTTTATTAGTAAACATGAAAATAGTAGCCATCTGGACTGAAAAAGAAATAATAACATTTCCTATTTCTAAAAGAAATAAGCACTAACCATAAGCCAGAAGAAACAAAATTCATAAGATTTTCTCTCCTACTGCTTGAGCCTAGGGAAACACTGACAGTCTGACAAGTCTGAGATAGGAACATAAACTTTGATTGTGATTTAATAATAATAATAAAAAAGCATTTTATTTTGCTTTTTACTTCAGTTCATTAGTATTTTTAATTTGCACACTGCCAAAAGCATGATGCTCTCTTTCAGTCAAAAACAAATTAAACCCGCAGGGAAGGAGAAATACTACTCTATGAGAAAAGGTTCCTTCCTCAGCTTGTCAAAAAAGGCATTCCAAACTACAGGAATGGTGACAGCAAATATTTCCTAGATAACACACCTGTTCTGTGACACATCACCATTTTTTAAAACATATATGTATCCTTCAGACAACATGATTTATTATACAAATTAGGCTGACCTTGTTTTTTTGTTTTTTGTTTTTGTTTTGTTTGTTTTGTTTTTTAGTTTAGTTTATCCAGTTGGTCCCAGAATAAAGGAAATCTTCTGCTCCATCTGAGCTCTTGAAACCCAGTATCATACCAAGAGAACCTAAGAAAATTCATTAAAAATAGTATTACCTAATTTAACTTTAAAAAATCTATAAAGCATTGTTTTATAGTGTTTATTATTTTCCATGCAAGGTTATGTTATTGCTGTAGTGACACAAATAACTAAGAAGATAAGGTCTATGATGGATGAGGAATACACAATACACTAATGAAACATTCACTTGCTAAATTAGCCACTAATCTTGTTGAACTTGACTTGCTCAGATTCCTGAGAAATAATCCTAATGGTCATCCTTCACTAAGCCTTGCACAAACTTTTAAATAAAATAGTTATAAATGGGCAAGATTTTTCTACTTGGTAAATGACCCATTATACTCATGTCCACATTTGGTACTTTAGAAATGAAATACACATATCCTTGCAGCTTATTTCTGCCAGATAATATCAGACATTAATTGTTTATTGATAATCTTTGCCTAAGAACAAAGCATAAAATCCTATAGTCTTCTTGTATGTTATTGAAATGAGACAGAATGAAACACCAAGGAATTTAGGGTGGGAAAAGGAGATCATGGCTCTTATCAGTTAGGAATAATGCATAAGACAGATCAAAATGTCACTAGTCCTCTTAGATCTCTAGACCTCATGCTACACATTATGAAGGGCAGAAGGAAATGTGAGTCAAACTGCTCTCCTTGGTTACTTACAGTGAATGAAACGGTTGGGTATCATAAGCAACCAAGCAAAAATTATGAACAACAATCATATTACGCCAAGTGCAAAATGCAGCATCAAAACTGTATATTAATGGCAATTTAAGACCAGAAAAGATTACTTTCTGACACTGTAAGGCAAAACAGAAGAACTAAAATTGAGCTGGTCCATGAAAGGATGACTCATTTTAGAAAAAAAAATAAATAAATGCAGAGCCTCCTAAAATTCCCTGTATATAGAGAGATGAGAATATTATGCAAACTATTCTATTCGTGCTGCTTTGTTCTTCTTTTCAAAATTATTTTTCTTTTTTTTTTTTTTTCAACGTTTTTTATTTATTTTTGGGACAGAGAGAGACAGAGCATGAACGGGGGAGGGGCAGAGAGAGAGGGAGACACAGAATCGGAAACAGGCTCCAGGCTCTGAGCCATCAGCCCAGAGCCCGACGCGGGGCTCGAACTCACGGACCGCGAGATCGTGACCTGGCTGAAGTCGGACGCTTAACCGACTGCGCCATCCAGGCGCCCTCAAAATTATTTTTAATGGCAGTTTTCCCATAGACAAAGAATAAATTTGTCTTGCATTCTATACAGTCTGCAGGAATTCTACTATGCAAACCGTCAACAGGACACTTGATCACATAAAGTGGGATTTTGGTACTTTCTGCTGCCCTGGGAGCTCGTGTGAAAGTTCATGTTGGACCTCGATCCTTGACTGAGAGAGCCAGCATCTGTGAATGCTCTAACTTTAACAGCAGGACAAGTAGTAGAATGGTAAGAGGAAAAGCAGCATGTGTCAGAGGCAACAGAGGCTCCACAGTGGGCTTGTCACAGCCACCATCTTAGCAAGGCCCATTCATCCTTTTTTCACCACAGGAACAGTGGGAAACACAAGAAAAGAATATTGGATGAACAGGGGCGCCAGGGTGGCTCAGTCGGTTAAGCATCTGACTCTTGATTTTGGTTCAAGTCATGATCTCACAGGTTCATGAATTTGAGCCTGATGTCAGGCTTTGAGCTGGACAGTAGTGAGCCTGCTTAGGATTTTCTCTCCCTAACTCTCTGCCCCTCCCCACTCCCCTAAAAATAAATAAGTAATCATTTTTAAAAAGGTAAAAATATTGGAAGAACAAATCCTCAGGAATATGTTGCAAGATTTCACTATAATTATGGCTACTTGTCTCTCTTTTTGTAAATCAGAACTTTCGTGAGGCTTAGTTTCATAGACTTCCTTATTAATCAAGGGATTTCTTATCTGAAGTTGTCTCTCTATATTACAAGTGCTAGAACACTCAAAAGAGTCTACTTGATTGGTAGAATCCTCCCCCAACCCCCACTTCTAGCTACCTTGCAAAATGAACTTTTACTTGTCTAAGTTTCATATTCAAACTGGAAGGTCTTGTGCCTGAAGTAGGGTTTGCAGATATATAATGGTACAAAAGGACAAACACATCTTTTAACACAGGCAGTCCATTTGAGCAAAATATATATATATATGTATATATATATATATATATATATATATATATACATATATATATATATTTGAGCAAAAAATATATATGTATATATATATTTGAGCAAAAAATATATATGTATATATATGTGTATATATATGTATACAAATATATATATTTGTAATATATATATATATATGTATATGTATAATACAAATTGCTAAATATAGAGATAAGGGCTACAGATTTGCCTCCCTGGAACTTCCTCTGAAAAGTTAAGATGAAGTTGCATTTTTTTACTCCTGATTGGTAGGATTGCTACTCTTACTATAGGGCTATAGCATTTTTTTTGTCTCATAACAATTTTTTCAGAGGAAGATCATTGAGTTAATATATTTTTGAAGAGCACTAAATGCTATTGCAAAATCAAACTAAATGTTGCAAGGATTGACTTGGGTTCTGTCCAGAGCAATACAATTCTAGACAAATGTGAGAAAACTTTAAGAGCTCTTCTTATAGGCATGAAACATATTTTGGCATATAAATATTTTAATAATGAAAATTATAATGACAATAAAATACTATTTCATTAGTTTAAATCAGTCAGTGAAATGTTGATTGCTCAGTAATGTAATTGGGACCATTAGTTAATTCTTTGTCAAAAAATTGAAGCTATATTTTTTGGTATGCTTTGCAGCGAAACTAATTCAGATTAATCCAAAGTAAAATAGAAATAAATAAACACTCTAAAAATACAAAAAAATACAGTGAGTTAGTACAGTATTTTGAAATGGGGAAAAATCTTTCTAAACATGATATGAAAACCAAAAACCATAAAGAAAACAGCTGGTAAATTTAGCCTCATAAAAATTCCAAGTGGCAAAACACATTATAAATGTAGTTGAAAAATAAGACATAAATTCCAAATGTTTTAAACATATTTTAACATATAAGAGCCTTTAGAGCTCAATAAGAATTTTATAAAAATTCTTTTGAAAAATGGGCAAGAAACGTGAACAATTCATTCACACACACACACAACCACACATACAGATTATACCTTACAGGGTTTAAAATTGTACATGTCCTGGGGCGCCTGGGTGGCGCAGTCGGTTGAGCGTCCGACTTCAGCCAGGTCACGATCTCGCGGTCCGTGAGTTCGAGCCCCGCATCGGGCTCTGGGCTGATGGCTCAGAGCCTGGGGCCTGTTTCCAGTTCTGTGTCTCCCTCTCTCTGCCCCTCCCCTGTTCATGCTCTGTCTCTCTCTGTCCCAAAAATAAATAAACGTTGAAAAAAAAAATTAAAAAAAAAAAAAAATTGTACATGTCCTATTCCAGCAATTCCACATTTTGAGATTCATTCCTATAAAAATATTTTTATAGGAGCAGCTAAACATATAAAGCAAATATTAACAGACCTAAAGGAGAAATAGACAGCAACACACTAACAATAGGGGACTTTAATGTCCTGCTTTCATCAATGGCTACATCATTCAAATTTGAATGATCTATCATTAAGATAGATGACCAATAAAGATACATGAGCCTTAAATGATGTATCAGAACAGAAGGACTATACATATATTCTGTTTAATTCAAAAGAATCTGTTGACTATATATATTCTTTTGATTATATATATATATATATATATATATAATCAAAAGAATATATATATATATATATATTATAAATATATATATTATATATCAAAGAATATATCAAAAGAATCAAAAGAAATCAAAAGAATATATATATATAGTGTGTGTGTGTGTGTGTGTTTTGGAACATATTTACATTGTTTATCAAGTGCACAGGGAACGTCTCTAGTATAAATCATATGTTAGGCCACAAAACAAGCCTTATTAACTTTAAGAAAAAATTGCATTATCAAGTATCTTTTCCAACCACAGAAGTATGAAACTAGAAATCAATTGTAAGAGGAAAACTGGAAAATTCACAAATATGTGGAAGTTAAACAACAGGCTACCAAAGAAGCAGTTAAAGAAGAAATAAAAGGAGAAACCAAAAATAGCTTGAGACAAATTTAAATGAGACTGCAGCAAAATGTATAGAATACAGCAAAAGCAGTTCTAAGAGAAAAGTTCATAGCAATAAGTACCTACCTCAAGAAACAAGATAGCTCAAATAAATTTTACATCTCAAGGAACTATGTGAAGAAGAACAGAGTTTGCTATGACAAAGGTCAGAGAATAAATGAAATAGTGCCTAAAAAGTCATTGTAAAATATCAGTGAAACTAAGACCTGGTTCTTCAAAAAAATAAACAAAATTGGTAAACATTTAGCTAGACTTACCAAGGGAAAAGGAGACACTCAAATAAATAAAATCATAAATGAAGGAGGAGACATGACAACTAACACCTTAGAAATACAAAGGATAGGAGACAACTATGAACAACTGCATATGAACAAGTTGGACAACCTGGAAGAAATGGATATATTCCCAAAAACATTCAACCTACTACACTGAGTCATGAAGAAATAGAAAATGCAACCAAACCAATTACTAGTAAGGGGATTGAGTCAGTAATCAAAAACCTCCCAACAAACAAAAGTCCAAAACCAGAACACTTCACTGGTGATTTCTACCAAATGTTCAAAAGAAGTTTAAACCCTTCCAAACCCTTCCAAAATTAGAAGAAAAGGGAACACATCCAAATTCATTTTATGAGGTCACCATTAACCCAATACCAAAACCATACAGATGCCTCAAGGAAAGAAAATTATAGGCCAATACCCCTAATGAACATAAATGCAAAAATTCTCAACAAAATATTAACAAATTGAATTCAACAATACTTCAAAAGGATCATGTACCATGATCAAGTAGGTATGCAAGGATGTTCCAAATTGTAAATCAATCGACATGATATACAAAATGAAGGATAAAAATCATATATAATCCTCTCAATAGATACTGAAAAAGCATTTTACAAAATTCAACATCCATTTATGATAAAATATGTCAACAGAGTAGGTAAAGAGGGAATGTACCTCTACATAACAACATATATAAGTCTGTAGCTAACATCATACTCATGGGTGAAAGGCTGAAAGCTTTTCTCTAAAATCAGGGAAAAAACAAAGATGCCCACTCTTGACAATATCATTCAACATGGTATTGGAAGTCCTAAGCAGAGCAATTAGCAAGAAAAATAAATAAAACACATCCAAAGCAGAAAAGAAATAAAACTGTCACCATTTGCAGATGACTTCATATATATAGAAAACTCAAAAAATAAAACACTAAAAAACTGTTCAACTAATCAACAAATTCAGTAAAGTTGCAAGATACAAATCAATACACAAAATCTGTTGCATTTCTACACATGATTAATGAACTATCAGAAAATATTAAGAAAACAATCTCATTTACAATGGCATTAAAAAGAATAAAATACTTAGGAATAAATTTAACTGAGAGGAATGACTTGTACACTAAAAAGTATAAGACATTGATGAAAGAAACTGCAGACAACACAAATGCCTGGGAAAACGTTCTGTGCTGATAGGAAGAAAATTCAAATGGTATTTTCCACATAAATAGAACAAACAATCCTAACATGTGAATGGAACCACAAAAGGCCCCAATAGTCAAAGCAATCTTATAAAAGAATAAAGCTGGTAGTATCACACTGTCTGATTTCAAACCTTTAGTAATTTTATTACTATATTACAAACATATAGTAATTTACTATATTACAAACCTATATTACAAACCTTTAGTAATCAAAACAGCATGATGTTGACATAAAACCAGATACATAAATCAATCAAACAGTATAAAGAACCAAAAAATAAACTCACACATACATGGTCAATTAATTAATGACAAAGGAACCAAATGCATACAATGGGGAACAGTCTCTTAAAAACCATTAAATGATGTTGAGAAAACTTGACATCCATATGCAAAAGAATAAAACTGTAATGTTTTATTCTTACATCATACACTCAAAACAGATTTAAGACACGAATGTATGACCTGAAACCATAAAATTGCTGGAATAAAACATACCTGGTAAGCTCCTTGACATCAGTCTTGGTGATGACTTTTGAATTTGACACCAAAAGCAAAAGTAAGAGTATGTACATGAGATGCTTTTAAACTAAAAAGCTTTTGCATGGTAAAGACAACCACAACCTACCAAATGGGAGAAAATAATTATAAATCATATATCTGATAAGGGGCTAATAACTAAATTAATAAAGAGCACGTACAACTCAATGCAAAACAACCCTATTTATTTATTTTTATCTTTATTTATTTTTGAGAGAGAGAGAGAGAGAGACAGCATGAGCGGGGGAGGGACAGAGAAAGAGAGGGAGATAGGCTCCAGGCTCTGAGATGTCAGCACAGAGCTTGACAGGGGATCAAACTTATAACCATGAGATCATGACTTCAGCTGAAGTCAGGTGCTTAACCAAATGAGCCATCCAGGGACCCCATCAAAACAACCCAATTTAAAAATAAGCCAAGAGGGGCACCTGGGTGACTTCCTTGGTTAAATGTCCAACTCTTGATTTCAGCTCAGGGCCTGATCTTATGATTCATGAGTTCATGCCCCACATCGGTCTCTCTGCTGTCAGCACAGAGCCCACTTGGGGTCCTCTGTCTCCCTTTCTCTCTGCTCTTCCCACAGCATTCTCTCTCTTTCTCAAAAATAAATAAACATAAGAAAATAATAATAAAATAAAAATAAAAATGGGCCAGCAACTTGAATAGATAGTTTTCCAAAAACAACATACAGATGGCCAACAGGTAAATGAAAAAGTACTGAATATGACCAATCAAAACCACAATGATATATCATCCCACACCTGTTAGAATGGCTATTACAAGAAGGATAAGAAATAACAATTCTTGACAAGGATGTGTAGAAAAAGGAACCTTTGTGCACTAATGGTAAAAATGTAAATTAGTACAACCATTATGGAGGTTCCTCAAAAAACTAAAAACTATACCTATTATATGAACTACATATAACCCAGCAATCCCACTCCCTGTTATTTATCTAAAAAATGAAAATGAAAACAGTATGTTGAAGAAATATCTGCACCCTTAATTCATGACAGTATTATTTACAATGGCCAAGATATGTGAATGACCTAAGTGTCCATCAATGAACGGATGAAGAAAATGTGAATATATATATGCAAACACACACACACACACACACACACACAAAATGGAATACTATTCAGCCAATAAAGGAGGCAATCCTATCATTTGCAAAAGCATGGATGGAGCTTGAGGGCATTATGCTAAGTAAATAAATCAGACAGAGAAAGGAATACCATAGGTATAATCTTTAAGAAAAATATAAGACTGCGCTCATACAGAGAGTAGATTGGTGGTTGCCAGAGGTGGGGCATGGGTAATGAAATGGGTGAAGGTGGTCAAAGTTACAAACATCCAGTTATAAAATAAATCACAGGAATGTCATATATAGCATAGTGACTGTCGCTACTACTGTATTGCATATTGTACACTTGCTAACAGAGTAAATTTTAAAAGTTCTCATCAAAAGAAAAAAATGTCTAACTATGTATGGTGACACATGTTAACTAGACTTATTGTGGTGATCACTCTGTAATGTATACAGATACCAAATTAGTATATTGTACACCTGAAACTAATATAATGTTATGTCAATTATACCCCAATTAAATTTTTTCAAGGGCATGTATGTAGATTATGTGAGATTATTTTCGGTAAATATTACTAATAAGAGCACAATTTGGAAGCATATCATTATAGATTGTAAGATTGTTTACTCAGTGCTTTATCTGGTATCAGGGAGGTAGAAAGTAATTAAAGAAACATTTGAGAAATTTGAGGAGATGAACGACCTGAAGAATGAGTGGAGCTACTAATTATGAGGTCTTCCAAGTCTTCCAGGTGAGAGTGGTGGGTATGGACAGCAAGACCTAATAAAAACTGTGAGGCAATAATGTGACTGGTGAATTTAACAGATATCATGGCAGGGGAGATGTTCAATATATGTTAATTACCTTCCTTTAGCCTCATCTAAAAATAGTGATGTGGTGGTAATGGGGGATGGATTGAGCATAAGGCAAAAATAGGAGTATTTAGTACATCACAATTTTTATTGTTGGTTTGTGTTCATAACTGCTGTAACGTGTGTGTGTGTGTGTGTGTGTGTGTGTGTGTGTGTGTGTGTGTGTGTCACTTCTAAGTGGAAGAAGAAAGTACAGGCAATTCTAACACTTTCTACAACACTTATTTATAGATCAATAAAGAAGAAATTAGAACACCTTGAGTTTATTTTGAATCTTCTTCCTAATACCTGTGTGGTTTTGGGCAACTTACTCTGTTTCTGGACATCAGTTTCTGTACAGTTAAAATGGGATGTTTTGACCTTTTTGTATGCACATTTTCCTGTACTATAATTTATTGGTTGTTGTCCACCCTATACTGAGGGCAGTTTGAAGGAAAGAAGTATATTTTTCAAATCCAAATCCTTAGAGTTTGACACTGTTTGGCACAAAGTAAACACTCTATAAATGTCTGTTGAATTGACTTACACTGATTATCTGACTTCTAAGTCCTTGCACAAAGGACATATTACTAGTGATGTTTCTATAATACCTAATATTAATTATAAAAAGTCATATTAATTCCTTGGTCCGAGCTACAAAGTAAAACATGAGAAATATATTCCAATTGAAGAAAAGAACGAGATGGACAGTTTGGGTTTACTTTTAGCATCAAAGGACAAACACCTGTTTCTGATAAAGCTAAAAAGAATATACCATATTTAAATCCGAGTAAATCCTCAACTTCAAAAAGAATCTAGACACAAATTCTGGCTATATAGAGAAAAGAATACATCACAGTATTAAGAGATTGTATTCATTTATAACAATGAGCTCTTTTACCTCAGTATGAAAAGAAACATATTTTTAAAACCCTATTCCAAACAGATGTGAAACAGAGAGCTGAAAGGCTGAGACTGTTCTGAATGGTAATTTTCACAGAATTTGTAATTCTATATAAAATTAAATACTTTAAGAGTTAATGAGTACTAATAAACTTTTAAATGAGCACATCTTTCAAAATAGGAATATATATAACTCACTCATTTTGTTTACATGACTTTTGTGGCCATTGTAACCAAGAACTTACAAGTTTAGTTTTGAAAATAACAGAAAAGTGGGGTGCCTGGGTGGCTCAGTTGGTTACTCATCCGACTTTAGCTCAGGTCTTGAGCTCACCGTACATGTGTTAGAGCCCTGAATCAGGCTCTGTGCTGACAGCTCAGAGCCTGGAGTCTGCTTCAGATTCTGTGTCCCCCTCGTTTTCTAACCCTCCCCTGCTTCTGCTCTCTGTCTCTCAAAAATAAAGCAATATTTTTAAAAAATTAAGAAAGTAACAGAAATGGAAGGAATGATTTACAACTAAGGTGCTTTGTGATCCCAGCGAAAGTGTGACCAAGCATATAAGCAGCACTCATTCCTCAGCTGCATTCCTGCAAGTCCTTGACAATTTAAGGGATGGTGGGAAGAGGTGACAAGCCAGTTTCCTGTGAAGTACATGGAAGGAATTAATCTTGGCATGGTAAACCCTCCCTTTTGGATTATCAGACACTTTATTTATAAAAAGAATATGGGAACATATGAACTACATGATACTTCCATCTGTAATATGCTCATGGTAAAAAGTATATATTGTAGGAATCAGACCAAACTAGTAATGGAAAGACTTGAAACAAAAAAAAATCCAACTTTTTCTAAGCAAATTTTAGTATAAATTGTAATCATTTCTAACTTCCCAGAAAATACCCTCTTCATAAGATTCCCTTATAAATCAAGGATTGGTGTCAAACTGTGGCCAGTTCAAGTGTCCTTTACCATTATGGGGAAAAGGGGAGAACACAGTATACATTTTGTAAACAAAATGCTACTTGAGTCTGTCAAGGAATAGGTATAAATACAAGATAGTTGGGATTCTCTCTCTCTCTCTCTCTCTTTTTGTCAAAAATAAGTAAAAAACATTTTAACAATAGTCACACACAATAAGTTAATAGTAGAACTGGCCTACAACTCAGTCTTCATGACCATGAAGATGTTCCTGGGACACAATATCATTTCCATAGTTATATATATTTTTCAAAGCTATAATAAGTCATTTTCTTTTAAGTTCTTATTTTCTTAAAAATATGAAGGTAAAAATCTTTTTTTAATTATTTTTTTAAATTTATTATTATTTTTTAATATGAAATGTATTGTCAAATTGGTTTCCATACAACAGCCAGTGCTCCTCCCAACAGGTGCCCTCCTCAGTGCCCATTACCCACCCTCCCATCCCTCCCACTCCCCATCAACCCTCAGTTTATTCTGAGTTTTTAAGGGTCTCTTATGGTTTGCCTCTTTCCCTTTCTGTAACTTTTTTTTGTCCCCCCTTCCCCCGCCCCCGGTCTTCTGTTGAGTTTCTCAGGATCCACATAAGAGTGAAAACATATGGTATCTGTCTTTCTCTGTATGACTTATTTCACTTAGCATAACACTCTCCAGTTCCATCCATGTTGCTCCAAAAGGCCATCAGGACAGATATAGGAAATTTGGGCAGTGCACTAAACATATATACAATGGCTGCACATTGATTTGAAATAAAAGTGATTAGAGTAACACTCAAAGAAGGTATTTAAGAGTTTAGTCAATATATTTTAAAGTTATAAAGTATATGTTAAAGTCCCGCTACATGGTCAAAATAAGTATTGTAAAATAATAATAGCATAAATCAACCCCTCTAAAAATGAAGCTACTAAATGTGACAGCTGAAAAAGACAAGATAGGACTACGCTAATTTTAATGACAAAAAAGTCTTTTTAATAGGAATTAGAACAAAATCATGCCACAATAAAACTGAATTACTCATCTTTATTCTACAGAGGATACCTGTTTGACCTCAAGAAATGTGATCATTCTTCTCCTACCACAACAGATTTTTTTACCTGGATATCCTAGACTTGGCAACAGAAAAAGAACACTTTGCTAAAATGCAGCAATACTACTATGGAATTTAAGCTTTACTAATATCTTTAAAATCTGAATGTTGGATTCTGGAATGATGATGTCACGCACTTTTTTCTTGAAGTATAGTTGACATATCAATGATGTCATACATTTCAATGAGAATTTCAATTCTCCCCAGTAGAATTTTTAAAGAGATGGACAAGAGTGATACAAGTTCTTGCCAGTCAATTGTTTGCCACAGAGATCATTTTTGTTCATCGGAAGAGAATATTAGTAAAACTAATACAAGAATTATAGTACTGAACTATTTTAATGTGGAATGTGGAATGTACAGTGGAATGCACAGTCACCAGCAAAGACACCAAAAACAATTAAAATCTGAGCTCCTTTATAAAAATTTGAGTTGTGAATACTAATCAAGACTTTTGTACGTGCAATTTGAAAAATGTTTTTGCTCATTCCTAAAGTCAGGTTTGCAGGACTATTAGTGAGGGAAGCTCCTGAACAGTTATTTTCTTAAGTTTTAATGTATCCCTTGACCTAGGCTTCTGGATTTTCTTTTCAGTATAGATAGCATTTGTAATTATTCAGATACGTTTTGATAGAACAAAATATCCAGGTTTTCTTTTTCTGGGTGAGGGGAAGAAATGTTTGAGAAGTTTTTGAAACAAATATTTTTGTGAAAATTAATGACAGGTTGCAGTACTTCAAGAAGTTACAATGAAGTTTCTATAAGGGAATTATTCTTTCAAAATAATAAAACTTGATCATACTGGTAATAATTGGAAGAACTACACTAAGCCTTTTCTTTTTAATTTTTAAAAATTTATTGTATTCTCTTTTATTTAGAGAGAAAGAGAGAGACAAAGGCAGAGAGAGAGAGACAGGGAGAGAGAGAGAGAGAGAGAGAGAGAGAGAGAGAGAGAGAGAGAGAAAATGAGCTGGGGAGAGGGGCAGAGGGAGGGAGAATCCCAAGCTGACTCTACACCCAGCATGGAGCTTGTCACAGGGTTCAATCCCACAACCTGGGATCATGAGCTGAGCCAAAATAAGAATCGGATGCACAACCAACTGAGCCACCCAGGATCCCTGGAGATTTCTTTTAGAGAAGCAGATGCCTTCAGGAGAATCTTACAAGAGAAAATATGCGACTCAACCAACCCAGTGTTTTGAGTAATATAGCAAGTACATAGCTACCTACACCTGAAACATGATTTATTTGACTTGGTAGAGTTTTATGTTAGAAAAAGAAACCCTTAGGGTGACTGGGTGGCTCAGTCAGTTTAGCATCTGACTCTTGCTTTTGGCTCAGCTCATGATCTCATGGTTTGTGAGTTTGAGCCCCAGGTCAGGCTCTGAGCTGGCAGCATAGAGCCTGCTTGAAATTCTCTCTGCCCCTATCCTGCTCATACTCTCTCTCTTTCTCAAAATAAATAAGTGATCTTTAAAAAAAATTAAGGAAATCCTACACTATGGTTTACGGACCACTCGTACATCTATTTAACAGAATATTTGTGTATTATATAATACCAAGAAAACATTATTCCAGAATTAGTGTTCTTTTATGATCTTTCTCAGAAATCTTGGTTATATCCATTCAATCTTACACCGAAAACATCCTCACTCTCAGAGACCCATATGAGAACACTGCCATTGTCACACACATATGTACCAAGCCTCTGCTTTCCATATGTAGGAACCATTATACATGTCCAGGTTATAAAGGATATCTCTGAAGCAAGGATAAAGGCTGAAGTGGGATTTCCATTCTGGCATAGGTAGCCATTGGCAGGACAATGTAAAATCCTCCTTATTTAACATCTATTTACATAGCCCCATTCCCCTAAAGCCCACCCACCTTGCCACTTACCTTGCTCAGTATCTTCAGCAAAATGCAATGATATTCTTTAAGCATTATTTAAAAATCACTGTAAGTGTCTATATGGCCTATTGTAAAATTTTACTTTAATAAAAAACATTAAAGATAAAATACAAATTCAAAGCAAGTTTGGTGGTTGTGGCAAAAAGCAATCTACATACAGTTCAAAACTACAAATGCATATGTATGACATCGTACATGGCTGAAAATTAGTGCCTTTGCAAACAAAAGCATTTAAGGTCAGTAACAAAACTCTGTGCTTACATTTTTTTTTCAGGGAAATTAAACATATAATATTGCCTTTCTTCAATCTCATTTTTGTTATATTTCCATGTTTCCCTATACCTCCTCTATTTTTGAAATTGTGAAAGGCATCTTCTACCATTTATCTCCCACTATCAATAAAACCAATTCAGTACCAACTAGAAAATAGTAATGATACATGCAAAGACCCTTTCATATGCCTCAATATATTTATGCAAAACTTTTCATAATATCTTGAAAGGAGTGGTTTTCAGGCTGGGACAAAGTGGAAATGACTGTTGTAGTATCTCTCTCAAATACAAAGGGAGGGATATGAGAAGTTGACAGAGTATCAGCTGCAAATCACAGAGCTTCCCTGATGTCACATGATATTTGTTGGACCATAAGTCCAGTGTTCTGAGTACACCAAATAGAGGAAGCACAAGCAGAGAATAACAAACATGGATTTTTTTTAATCAGATAGACAGATACATACATACATACATACATACCTATTATGGTAGTATTTATATTTTGGTGAACACCTGGAGAATTACTGCTTGACTTAGGACAGCAGGGAAGAAATCAAGGGGGGGACATGTTGCTTAACTAACCACAAAATATTCTTTCAGTATATTAGTACTGAGAAAATAATGCTGGTAGCTTTATTAGAATCTCTATTTGTTTTAATAAGAGCATTTGTTAATATTCTATGGCAGATGAGTATCTAAAAAGTAGATGATTTTACTTTCTACTGAAAGGACATTGATCCATGTAGTCTGATTATTGACACTAGTTACCCTGAGGAACAAACTACTAATATGAAGTAAATCTGCTTAGTGCTAAGGAAATATGTTGAAAAACTTATAGTCTCCCAAAAATATAATTTGCTGCCTTACAAAGGTTTTTTGAACTCCATCCTGAAGGTGAAATTAGGTGAGAGGAACAAGCAGACACAAGGTTAACAGAAATTGTTGAAAAGACGTAACACTGAAGGCAGACTGTATTCCAGATGTAAAGGTGAGTAATTATTGTAGAGGTAAATTTTAATGTCCCCCAACTATTTTAGAGGCCATTAATGACTGCATGAAATACTTCAAGAGGCATAATTTGTTGTGCCCCCTTCCATAGTAGTGTATTTAAATTATTTCAGTTCCAGGTAATTGTATACAATTATGTTGATCTCCAGTCCTATGTGTGAAGAAAAGAGGTTATGTGTAATTAATTAGCTGTTGTAGAAATGATGCTAGAGGGCATGTTGGTGGCATTTAAATGAGTACATCTCCTAAAAAGTAAAAATGAGAAAGCATATGGAGACTTCCACTATAAAAGGCAAAAAAAGAATGAGACATAAGAGGAGGTGTTGTTTTAGGTCATTCCAAAAAAGTAAAGAGCCAAACATAGATTACTCTGAGCACCACACCAAAATAGACTCATTTAAGGCATGCAGAATCTTTTTAACTTAAGAAAAAGGAAAACTGTTATATATCCCTCATGCCAGATAAGCTTAAAGAACTAAAAGTAGTATTGCGAGAAAGTTGTTCATTCTTCAACAGAAAGTGTTCCATTTCAAAATTAGATCTATGTCTTGTATTTTTCCCTACTTCATGTTGTTTGGTTCATCTAAAGGTATTTGTTAAAGAAATAACAGCTGATTTTTATTAAATACTTTAGTACAGATTTTACCAAGACTATTATTGGGGGGCGGGGGGCTGCATTATCTACTTTGCCAAGCAAATAAGTGGTACCTCAGATTAGTCGGTGACAGGAGAGAACTATTTTATTTTATTTTTTAATGTTTATTTTTATTTTTGAGAGAGAGAGAGAGACAATGCTTAAGCAGGGGAGAAGCAGAGAGAGGGGGAGACACAGAATCTGAAGCAGTCTCCAGGTTCTGATCTGTCAGCACAGCCTGACGTGAGGCTTGAACCCACGGACCTTGAGATCATGACCTGAGCCAAAGTCGGACACTTAACTGAATGAGCTACCCAGGTGCCCCAAAGAGAGTACTTTTTACAGTAAAACAAATTTTTTTTTTTCAAAATATACCTTTGGGAACATACTCCAAATTTTAGAATTACCCAAACACTATAATGTCCATTTTCCAAAGAATAATTTGATTAGTTTGGGTAGTCTTTATGTCGCTGTAAAAAAAAAAAAAAAAATCCTCAGTGACTTAAGACAAAATAACACTTCCTATTCTTCTAAATGGGCTATGGAACTGAAGGACTCACCACAGCAGTTATCTTCCATCAGTGAATCAGGGATCCAGAATGATCTAATCTTATGGCTCCATTATTTCAACCTCATACCTCCTATGCAGAGGCACAGAGGCTAGAAAAGCACACGGAGGTTTTTCACCTTCCAGCCCAGAAGTGGCAGATTTCACTTCTGCTTTTCCTTAACTAGAAATAACCTCATGGCCCCACCAAACTGTAAGGTGGAGGGAACATATAATCTCCTTCTTGCTCAAGAGTGAAAGGAAAGCCAGAGGTTGATGTGCACTAGCAACCTTTCTCACACTATCCTCATGACTTCCAATAACCTGCTATCCCAGGAAGAAACAATGCAAGGTCTAAAACAAAGGCTCAGAATTTTACACAGCACCGGATTTCAAAGAAAAAAAAAATAAGTAAAAGCAGCACAATTATACAGAATACATAAAATGATGGTCCCTGAAGTCAGGGTCTTGTCGTATTGTATATCACTCAACCTCTACCAGACTGTTTGCATAAATAATTTACTCGATAAATTGTGAGAGGATGTATAGAGAAATGAATTGGCGCAAGTATGAATCCTTCCTTTGGTCTCTGAACATATGATTTATATTCATACCATGATAATTCACAGCAGTATAACATACTAACAGTAAACAATTATAGTAACTGTATATTGCCTTAAAATTTAGAGCATTTTGATATATCAATTAAGCCTATGAGGTAGGCACATGTGAGTGTTTCATTCCCTTCAGTTTTCACATACAACCGAAGAACCTTACAAAACATGCAATATTTTAACACCAAACATTTAATTTTCAAGGCGGTAGTACTTTACAATATCAAGATATTTTGGCTTATTTCTGAGAAGTATTTTAAACCCTTTATATTGAAGATAGCACTCAATTCTTTGAAGACACAATATTCAGTTGAATAATTTGTATCACTTGAAAGAAATTCCATGACTAATGTTAAGCACATGAGTGTAATTTGCAGGTTGCCTGTAATACTGTTAAAAACATTCAGGATGGCCAAATTTACATAAAATTTGCATTAAAAAACCTAGAACATGAATGAGAATAAAGTGTCCATTAATCACCATTGTCCAAATACAGAAAGATTATATGTGTTTCCAAAGATTCTGTTTTTGTTACTAAGGACACAGATATATGTATGTAGATTTCTATATATATACGATAGATTTCTATCATATATATGTATAGCTATGTATATATGGCATAAAAGATATGTAAGAGATATATATGATATAAAAGATACATACACACACAATTTGGGCACAGCCTGTGACAGTTTTTCCCACTTAGATTTAAACTAAGCAAGCTTTTAAATTAGAGAAAGACAAATACCATATGACTTCACTCATATATGGAATTTAAGAATCAAAACAGATGAACATAGAGGAATGGAAAACAAAAATAATATAAAATATAGGGAGGAGGACAAAACATAATAGACTCGTAAATACAGAAAACAAACTGAGTGTTGCTGGAGGGTTGTGGTGGGGGATGGCTAAATGGACAAGGGCTATTAAAGAAGACACTTGTTGAGATGTGCACTGGATGTTATACATAGGGAATGAATCACTAGATTCTACTCCTGAAATCATTATTGCACTATATGCTAACTACATTGGATATATATTAAAAAATAAAATAAATATAATAATAAATAAAAAATAATAATAAAATAAGCAAGCTTCCATCTTCTCAAATAACTGTACAAGTACAAAGATTAAATCTCATTTTAACCTCATATGTATCAACTTTCTTAAGGACTGCAGATCAGGGTTATTACTCCAGTACATGTAGAATTAAGTTTTATTAAAAGCTTACTGGGAAAAGTTTTCTTTAGGAAGGCATATCAATGGAATCTTTGAAATCCTAGGAATGAATTGAAATCTCAGTGTCTTAATTTACTAAGTGATTGTACATGAACTAATTAACCTCTGAAACCCTTAGTATCCTTAGCTCTAAAATGGTGGCTAAAATGCATGACTCAAAGTATTATTGGAAGGTTTAAATGAGACTACATAGAAAAAGTACCTAGCCTGGTACCTGATATACAGTGAATGTTTAAAAATATGAATTCCCTTCAACTGTACATAATTGTGCATATGTTATTATTATGACCTCTTAAAAGGTCCAAACTCCAGGTGCAGAAAATAAAATTTATGAATTGGAACAGATTGCTGCAATTGCACATACAGATACAAAATTCAGTGAATTGTAAGAATTAAACACATTATATTATATAAGTGAAAAAGTGCTGCAATAAGGTTTTCTGGAAATATTTTCATCTTCAGTGTAGGCAATGTTAGCGCTTTATATTGAAGTGAATTTTTATTGCTGACATTTAGTTCCAGACTAAATGTTATTTTTGTGCCTTGAGAGTGATATCATAATTGAACAGTCTATATTTTAATTTATTTACTTTGTAATATTTTGCATATGCTCATTTATATTTCAGTACTATTCTGATTTGAATTTTACATTCATTTACTTTTCTCTACATTGCACCCTAAAAACAGTTTTCTATCGTGTATCACGTAATGCAGAATTTGTTACAGGTAATGTTATTAATCATCCTCCATGTTCATACCATTCTTTATTTTGAATATCACAATTGGATAGAAGCAAATAATTATAGAAATTAAATTTTAGGTTTGGTCTTTATAAGTGTATGTGGGATCCTAAATAAGTTAGTTAATTGAAAATATTTCTTATAGAACTATGAATCCCTCTGTTCACAGAAGCAGAAATGGTGACAATGGAAGCTGACAAGGGAAGAGATTGAGAAATGTGGCCTGCTTTGAGTTTCCAGGTTTTTACTACAGGAAGACTGCTTTTGAATAAGTGTGGTGGAATTCCATTAAATCTTACATAACAGATTGGGGGGTGGGGAGAAAAACCTATAGAAACCATGGTGGGATCTAGGAGTCTGAGAGTGTTGTTTTAGAATGAATCATCTGTCTTATGAGACATGGATTAGAAATGAGATGAATTACAAGATGGAAGAAAACCCAGAAGATAAGTAAGTGTGATGATCAGAATTGGAAGAACACACTGCCAATTTAAATGAGGAAAGATGGGGCACCTGGGTGGCTCAGTCGGTTGAGCATCCGACTTCGGCTCAGGTCATGATCTCACAGTCCATAAGTTTGAGCCCTAGTCAGGCTCTGTGCTGACAGCTCAGAGCCTGGAGCCTGCTTTGGATTATGTGTCTCCCTCTCTCTCTGACCTTTCCCCATTCATACTTTGACTCTCTCTCTCTCTCTCTCTCTCTCTCTCTCACTCAAAATAAGTAAACATAAAAAAATTTAAATGAGGAAAGAAAGTGGAATTGAGATAAGGTCCAATCCCACTAATACAAAGAAGAAAAGGTTTTTAGGGTTGGAAAACAAATCCAGGAACTCTGGGATTTGTAATGATGGACATAGGGCTATAAAATTTCTTCTGTGAGAACCACTAAGATCCATTAAGTGTCTCCTTCTTCCCTAAATGTTTTCCATTTGCACAAAGTACTGAAGGCATGGGAGGCTAACCCTCATTCTTATCCTGAGAATAGATAGTGGCTGAGAATGCAATCAAGACTTTTAAAAATTGCTAAAGAAAAATATAAACTTCAAATTTCTCTTGCTCCTATTTATGGCTAAATATGGAACACTGAGTTTATCATTGTAAATAGATGGTTTTCTGTTTGTTTGGGAGCAATTTCTTCACATCCCTATACAAAGGTAATGCAAAATCCTACTCACGCCTAGTAAAAGTCTGCACAATAAAGAGAAACTGGTCTTCTTTGTAGGCTGGGTAAAATTTTGGCAGACTATTATGATATTAATATACTCTACATTTGCATGGGTGGACTTAAATAAAAAGAACACCAAAGTGGATTCTGCCAGGAGGGGGATGAGGGCGTATACAATACAATGGTGCCTGAGGAGAGACTGAGGATGCCATCCTCTTTGGAAATGCATATTCAGTAGTTTCAGGAGCAGTAAGACCTGATACAAGCTTAAATTTCCGTTTTCATGCTATATTTCTGTTAGCTTAACTTCAAGTCTTCAGTAATAATTTTTAAACAAGACAGTTTACTGTCAACTTTGATACTGTTTGGCAGGAGTTGCAGACTGGGTTGGCCTGACATCGCACAGAAAAGTCATGAGAAGATTGCCTTAGAAGGTACTAGTTGAGAAACCATGAGAAGCATTTGAGAGCAAGAGGTAATATGCAACACAAAGACATGCTGAATTCTCACCAAGCTCCCATTCTAACTGAGCTCTAAACAGTTACTAATGTACAATGGTGTATAAGACTGTATTCCTGCAATCTGCAAAGGTGGGATCTCATATTGTTCATAGCTGGGAATTATAGAAAAGGTGGCCCTAGAAATATTTTTTAATGGGACTCTCAGGCTACACAAAAATAGAAATCCAATATAGAGTATTTAGAAAATTAAATAAGAGAATATGAGATTAAATGTTTTTTAACCTTGCAAAGATTCAGAGCATAGGAGGATCACAGTTTATGAATTTGAATGTTATCAAACTACCAATAATATTTGGAGGAAAATAAAAGGATTGGGTAGATTCTAAGATGAATAAAAATCTGTTGTCTGTAAAAATACAATAAAAAAACTTCAACCTTAGCATCACATCTATTTAAACAAACAATATATGCTTCCCATGTGTATGATGTATGCACCAGGCAAATGCCATAAGAAATTTAAGAATTTCCCCATGAAAAGGAGCAGTGCTTTCAGGGTGTTTCCACTTGTATATTATGTCAACTATAATACCCACATTGTAGGAATGAAAAATTTTTTTAAATCCGGTCATCATACTCAGCCCCCATGGTTTTTATCCAAGATGCAACTGTTGCAATTCATTTTAAAAGAAAATTTTTCCAATTGAAACTTCTACCTCTTACCTGAATAATCCTCTTTTCTATCTCAGACTCTTTCCATGGTAAGTTTTGTTTCCTTAAGGAGCAAATTCTCCCTTTCTTTGGGAGTATTTTCCTGACCCGTGAAGTTTACTCTTGCAAGTAGTGTCTGGACTTAACAGATCCTCCTACACAGGTAAGAAGTAACTGACCTTCTTCTACTGGCCTTCTGAGATTCAGCCTCAGGTGGTATAAATGAGGGGAGAACTAAGAAAATGGATTAAAGCTGAGAGAGGAAAAGAAACATCCTCCAAGGATTTGTGGCAATGCTACATTAAAAAAAAAAAAAAAAAAAAAGTCTTACCAGATATTTGAAGTCACCAGATGATCCAGGAGTCCAAGCCTAAAAAGAAAATAATAGAAAGATTTGGGGGGGTAGTTTTAGTGTTCTGTTTTTTAAAAAAAATACAATGAAATTTTATAATTCTACAAAATCATTACAAGTATTGCAGACTGATGAGTATACTGTAGGAAACCATTTTCCAAGGTGAAAAATGTTTTTCACTTAATGTGTTTATTTGATTTCCTATTGTGCCATTAAAACAAAGAAAGGGAGTAGTCTTGCTCCTAAAACTATATTTCCAATTATTCAGGTGACCATAATCATTATTCAGTTTTATTCTTTAAGTTCTCAATGCAAGGGGAAATATGATCATTAAATGTACTTGAAATTCTCTATTTATTGCTTGCATTTAATTTTCCTGTGGGTGAGGCAAAGCAAACCTTCATTTTTAAAAGTTTTTCCAATTTTTCTGCCTTTGCTGGCTATCAGGCAGCAATTAGTTTGGGTTTTGATTCATTTTTGAAAAGTAAATCCATGGAAGATATTATAATGATAAAAATAAAAGAGTTTTAATTTCCAAATTATATTGAAATGCAGCTTCTATTTTTTAAAGGGTTTTGAAGTTCAAATGAAAGGCAATATCTGAACAGCAGAAATCCCCAAGAGGAAACTTAGCACCTGCCACAGGCTGCAAAGGTTTTATAAATGTTGTCTTGTGTAAAGGCTATGGCAAACATTGTGAGGCCTTTTGTAAATATGCCTGCCTTTCTCTGTGTTTGAGCAGAAATATTGAACTTCTAACCATTATTATTATAAAATAAAGGGTTTTTTTTTTCTTAAAAAAAAACATTTGATGATCACCTTTTCTTTTTGCCTTGGGAATCAAGTTTGAAATTACATATTGTACGATTGAGGAAACATATCTTTCTTTGAAAGAGAATGAAAAATACAATAAGTGTGAAAAATAATTGACACCATGAGTCTTGGGTTTTATGTGCATATGAATATGTATTTCCCCCTTATTCTCAGAGCATCTAAATTAGATTCTCTGATCAGAATTATAGCCATAATGCTGGATCCTAATTGGTAACAGATCACCCAGAATGAATCTATTAAAAATTCCTTCTCTAGGACCTGGAATCAGTTGAGAAGACCGGTGGTTCACTCAAGAGAACCAAGTAATGGCTTTTGTTGTATTATGAGAGAGCTATTGGAATTCCCTAGCCTACCTTCACAGGTGTAAAGTCTCTTGGAAGCCTCTATTCTAGGATCTGAGTCCCAAGCATAAGAGCCATAGAGAATATCTGGTATATTTTCATTCCATTTAATATTTTAAGTTATTTAATTGTGTCAGTTGAAAACCACACAAGAAACTTGCAAAAGTACAAATGTATAAAGTTCCATAAATAATCACAAAGTTAAACACTCATGTAATCACCACACAGCTCAGTAACTACAACATGACTAACACTTAGAAGCCCACAGCTTTTTGTCACAGGGTGTATATGGATACACACACTTATATACACCTGGCATACACACAGCACATATACGTAACACATACGTAACATATATGTAACACATATCCACATACACATATACACACAGCATACGCACACTTATATACACATAGCATGTGCACACACACACCCACCCACACACACACAGTTTGAACCCACTTGATTACCCATGGGTTGTGCTAAAGCACAGGTTCAAATGAAAGTATAAATTATCTAGGGCAACACAGATGCATGTGGTGATTTTTGGAAATGTAACATGGACAGCGCATCATCATAAATCTGCAGGATATATTGACTATGCATTGCCAGAGTGGGACAACCCTTTGAACATATCATGTAATGTCATTGAACATATTGTAATTTTGATAAGCTATGTAAGATATATATCTATGTTTCCAGACTTTTTGGTCATCCTATGGTTTTATTTTGCCACAGTTTTGAGCTTTATATAATTGGAATTGAACACTAGATTTTCTTGTATGTCTAGTTTCTTTCCATTAACATGTGCTTTTGAACTTCATCTATCATTTCACTTGTAGCTATAATTAATTTCCATTACTCTGTAATACTCATTTGATAAATATTATACAATCTATATATTCAATTCTCTTTTGGTAGAGATATAGTTTCTGCTTTTTAGTTATTATGAGTCATTCTATGAACATCATTTTAAAACATGTATGTATATTTATGTTTGATATTTTTCTAGGAGTAAATTACTAGGTCAAATAATATGAATATGTTCTACTTTAGCAGATCTTTACAAATAATATATGAGAGTTGCTACTGTGTCAAAATTCACCTGAAAGTATGTTTATTCTGCTTGATTTTAGTCATTACCATGTTGAATATACTTTTCCATTTCCTTGATTATTGAGTTTTAGTGCATTTCTATATATTAGCTATTAGCTCTGTGTGTGTGTGTGTATACATACATACAAAGAAGTTATTTTCGGGGTGCCTGGGTGGCTCAGTTGGTTAAGCATATGACTCGTGATTTCAGCTCAGGTAATGATCTCATGGTCATGAAATTGAGCACCATGTCTGGCTCTCCACTGAGTGTAGAGCCTGCTTAAGGTTCTCAATCTCTCTCTCTCTCTCTCTCTCTCTCTCTCTCTCTCTCTCTCTGCCCCTCTCCACTATTCATACTCTCTCTTTCCAAAATAAGCATTTTAAAAAAATAAAATTATAAAACTAAATTAAGAACATAAGATAGTTTCAATTTTCTTTCCATTTTCTGTGGATTGTCTTCTCCATATTGATTTGGTAAAAGTGTTTTATGTTTTCTAGGTATGAGCACTTTCATGGTTATATGTGGTGGAACTATATTTCCCACTCCTGGCTTATCCTAATACTTACTTATTGTGGCTTTTATTTAATACTAAGTCTGAATTTTACTACAAATTTACTTATCTTTTTAAAATATTTATTTAATTTTGAGAAAGAGACAGAGTACAAGCAGGGGAGGGGCAGAGAGAGAGGGATACAGAGAATCTGAAGCAGGCTCCAGGCTCTGAGTTGTCAGCACAGAGCCCGATGCAGGGCTCAAACCCACAAATAGTGAGATCGTGACCTGATCTGAAGTTGTACAGTTAACTGACTGAGCCACCCAGGTGCCCCTGAATTTTATCACATAAAATTAACAATCTATTTTTATTTCTGAGTCCTGTTTATTACACAAAATGTTTATATATATTCTATATTTTCTCCTAACAGCTTTGTTATGTTATGATTCTTCTAACATATAATCAAAGAACATATGTGAAATTAATATTTGCTCAATGTGACTTGGGGTAAAACTTAGATATTTTACAAATTGCTCCAACAAAATTTATTGAAAGTATCTTAACTTTTCTTACTGCTCTACAATGCTAGTGTTGTCATAAATGCCCATAGATGCTTGGCTTCATGTCTAGATGTCAGTGCATTGCATTTAACTATGTGTCTATACCACACTATCTCACATAACTTTATAATATACCTTGGTATCTGTAGAGCAAGCTCTTCTACCTTTCCTTGAGTTTGCTAAACTTGCTTTAATATAATTCACATAACATAAAAGTCATTATTTTAAATTGCACTATTTAGTGGTTTGTAGTCTGTTCACAACATCATGCAAGCATCACAAGTAATTCCAGAACATTTCTGATGCCTCAAAAGGAAACTGTATCCACAACCTACTCCTCTTCTCCCTTACTCTCTTCCCCAGGCAATCTGTAATCTGGCTGTATGGGATATTTTGTACAAATGAAATCATACAATATGTGGACATTTCTGTCTAACTTATTTCACTTAGCATAATGTTTTCAAAATCCATCTATCTGTGTTGCTGTGCATAGCAGTATTCCCCACCTTTGTATTGCTTAATAATATTCCATTGAATGGCTATGGAATATTTTGTTATTCAATCATTAGCAGAGGGATATTTTGGCTGGTTTTACTTTCTGGCTATTAAGAATAATACTATTATAAACATTTGTGTACAAGGTATTGTGTAAAAATATCTTTCAATCCTCCTGGGGGTATACTTGGAAGTGGAATTTCTGGGCCATATGATAACTCTGTGATTAACTGTTTGAGAAACTGCCAAATTGTTTTCCACAGTGGGTACACCGATTTACATTCCTACGTGCAATGCATGAGGGTTACAATTTCTCCACCTACAATTCTGCGCTTACTATTTTCCACTAAAAAATGATGGCCATTATACACTGGGAGGGTGATGCTGTCTCATTGTGGTTTTGATTTGCATTTCCCTAATGACTAATGATGTTGAATGCTTTTTTTATTCAGTTATTCAAATAAGTTGAATACTTATTTTATTGGTTACTGGCTATTTGTATAACTTTGGAGAAATGACTATTCAAATTCTTTGTCCACTTTTTAATTTGGGTTGTTTGTCTTTTTATTGTTTCATACTCACTACTTTACATTCTGGATATTAACTCTTTACCAGATAAATGATTTGAGAACATGGTCTTCCATTCCATGGATTGCCTTTTCTTTCCATTTTCTTATTTATCACAATAATGTAGAACTTTCTATGTAGAGGTTTTTTACCTTTCATTAGTGCATTTCTATTTGATTTTTTAAAAGTTTTTATTTAAATTCCAGTTACTTAACATACATTGTAATACTAGTTTCAGTGCACAACTCAGTGATGAATTCCAAACAATACATAGTGCTCATCATATCAAATGCACTCTTAAGCCCCATCACCTATTTAACCCATCCTCCCACTCACCTGCTCTCTGGTAACTATCAGTTTGTTTTCTAGAGTTAGTCTGTTTCTTGGTTTTCCTCTCTGCTTTTTTTCCTTCTTTGATTGTTTTGTTTCTTGAATTCCACATGAGTGAAATTATATGGTATTTATCTTTCTGTGACTTTTTTTTTTTTTTTTTTTTTTGCTTAGCATAATACTCTCCAGTTCCATTCATATCATTGCAAATGGCAAAATTTCATTCTTTTTTCAGGTTGAGTATATACCACATCTTCTTTACCCATTCATCGGTCAATGGATACTTGGACTGTCTTCATAACATAGCTATTGTTGATAATGCTGCTATAAATATTGGAGGTGCATATATCTCTTTGAATTAGTATTTTTATTTTTTTGGGGGGGGCGGTAAATACCTAGTCTTGCAATTGCTGGATCATAGAATAGTTCTACTTTTAAACTTCTTGAGAAACCTCCATACTGCTTTCCAGAGTGGCTGCACCAGTTTGCACTCCCACAATGTAGGTGCCTTTTGAGTTTTTTTTTTTTTTAACTTTCATTAATTTTTAATGGTTAATATTTCCTATAACATGAAAGTAACTGAAAAATATTTAAAATAAAGAGGTGTTAAGTTTCTTTTTCTTAACTTTATTTATTTTAAAAGAGAGAGAGAGCATGCGCAAGTGAGGGAGGGGCAGAGACAGAGGGAGAGAAAAATACCAAGCAGGCTCCATGCTGTCAGTGCAGAGCCTGAGGTGGGACTTGATCCCACGAATGTGAGATCATGACCTGAGCTGAAATCAAGAGTTGGATACTTAACTCATTGAGCCACCCAGGCGCCCCTAAAACACTTCAAGTTTCAATATTTTAAGAATGTCAGTCAGAATTTATTATAATTTTGCTTTGCTGGTATTATCTATTTGATATTTTTATGCTATTAGATGTGGCACTTTTATTTGCTATTCATCATTTGTATATAGAAATGCAATTAATTTTTAACTGACTTTATATTGAGCATCGTTGGTGGAATCATACAGTTAAAATGACAATTCACCTCTATGTTCTTTTCAATTTACTATCTGTACTCTCACATCATATGCAAATGATGTGAGTTTCGTATGTTCCGTTTAAATCCTTGAAATTTAAAACTTGTGCTTATATGAATGCATGTGTGTTTGCGTGGATACATACATGTATGTGTATATTTTGTTTTTTTTGCACTTTCTAGGACTACCAGGACAACAGTGAATAGAAGATGGGCATCCATCTCTTGATCTCAAGGGGAACCTTTTACTCTTAAATCGAGTATTTTGCCGTAGGTGTTAGGTAGATATACTTTATCAAATTGAGAAAGGTTCCTTCTATATCTATTTACTAAGAGTTTAGTTATACAGGTTTTTTATTATTCATTACATTACTTTAATATAAGGTTTAATAATCCTATATTTAACAGGATTTATTCATGATTAATATTTAACATTTAATAAATAACTTAAAAATTATGTAATAATTAAATAATCCTATTTAATATAGAATTATTTAGATTGTCTTATTCTTTCTCTTATCAGTTTTAAAATGTATTTACTACAAACTTACTGCATTCAAAATTTCAATTTTTTAAAAGTAATTTTGAACAGCCTCTCAAAATCATTTTAATATCTTCAGGATTTACAGAGATTTGACTTTTTATTCCAACTGTAAGTTATTTTTGACCCCTCTCATTTTTTTTTTTTACCTTGGTCAGTCACATGAATATCTCCCACTTTTATCAGTTAATTCAAAGAACCAATTTTGGTGTGTTGATCTTCTCTATTGTATGTTTGGTACAATATGCATAGTAATATTTTTCATGATCTTACCTCCTGATTTTCATTATTTCTCCTCTTCGTCTGTATTTGGGTTAAATGTTCTGTTTGCTTCCAACATCAGGAGATGGATGCTTATAACTGATTTTCTACCTCATTCTTTTCTTCTATGTGTATTTAAAATATACTTTCATCTAACATTGACTTTAGTTTGGTTGCACAGAATTTTAACTTTTATTAAGTTAAATTCATTCATAAATGTCTTGAAGTTGTCTTTGTGGTGTTTTTTTTTAACTCAAGAGTTATTCCAAAAATATGTATTTAAATTTTCCTAATACCTGGAGATTTTCTAGTTCAAATTAATTTGTGCATAAAGCATGTATGCTATATGATGTAAATCCTGTTAAATATTGAAACTTGCTTTACAATTCAGCATTGGTCAACTTATATAAATGTTCTGTGTGATTCTGAAAATAATATATACTCTTCATTTGTGTGCATGGCTCTACAGACATAAATTATATTAAATGTGTTAATCATGCTGGACGATGAATGCTCTAATCTCCCAACATAACTTTGAATTTTATTTTTTCCCTTTTGCACCCATAATTATTTTTATTTGAAAATGTTAGGCTACATTAAGAAACATATACAAATTTATAAATTTTATATCCTTCTGTTCATGAGAAACTTATGAAGTAGTTCCATTTTGCCTCTAATACTACATTTGTTTCTAAGTTGATTTTGTTCGAAATTAATAGAAATATAACAACATTTGCATGGACTTTTCTCAACAAAGAGCAAATAACTCTAGTAGAAAGAAATAGATGTTAATGTTAATACATAGGGGGTCAACTCAGTGGCGAAAGTTGCTACCTCTTCTGAGGAGACTCAAAGAAGGTTTTAACTGGGGTGAATATATATTCCAAATAAGAAACAGTGTAGGTAACAATATGGGTATATACATAGTGTATATAATGACATTCTATGTAGCTGGACTTTAAGTTATGTGATGGAATGATATATAACCAATATTTGAAGATATACTTTAAGACCAAAATTGAAGGGTTTGATAACAGCAAGACTTTGAAGATAAGGAAGAGAAGATTTTGTAATAGGGAGATGATGCCTTTAACTAAACTGAAGCAATCTGAAGAGGTAGTAAAGGAAATGGAAAGTAAACTTTTAATGTATTGAATTTTACAATTTTGTAGCTTCTCTAGGTGGTAGTTTTAGTAACCAAGTCGATATACATATTTGGAGTTCAGAAGAAAACTGGAGATACAGATTGGGAATTTATCAGTGTTTTAGTGATAGATGAAGCATGGGAGATAAGGAGGGAACAAAAGTATGACCAGTAATCGATACTTAGGAGAACATCAACACCTCTGGAAGAGGCAGCAAAAATGCAATATGCAAAATTGTCTGAAAAACATAAGAGATGTAAGAGCAAGGAGCCAAGAACAAAAGGTCAGAAATCTAAAATGTTCTTCAGAGTATTCCAAGATGATGAAACAGAAATTTGGCCTTCATAATTGCTTTAGTAAGCAACATTTAAGCATAATGTTGAGATCAGAAGCTTAACATTTTGAGTGATGAATGGTAATTCAAAGATATATAGTTAATTGAATACACACACACACACACACATATTGAATTTTGATAAAGAAAGGAAGAGGCCAGAAACAATGTTTGTATGTGGTGATGGAGTTAGAGAAATGTAGCTCTAATTTATATACAAGTTTTCTTAAACATTTTAGATAAAAGAACCTCATCCATAATCTCAGTTAGCCTTAAAAAATATTGGGGCTCCTGGGTGGCTCAGTCAGTTGTGCGTCCGACTTCAGCTCAGGTCATGATCTTCTAGTTCTTGGGTTCAAGCCCCGTGTCGGGCTCTGTGCAGACAGCTCAGAGCCTCGAGCCTGCTTTGGTTTCTGTGTCCCCCTCTCTCTCTGCCTCTCCCCAGCTCACACTCTGTGTGTGTGTCTCTCTCTCTCTCAAAAATTAAAAAAAAATAATAAACATTAAAATTTTTTTTTTAAACATGGCAGACATACAAGGACCATTGTACCTGTTCCTCCTCTTCTTCTCACATAAATATGTACCATAAACCTTTTACATTTAGACTCTTGGTTTCCATTTGGATGTATCTCTTAAAGAGTGTCAACTCTTTCCCTCCTACTAGCTTCTTTTTTTTTTTTCTTTTTTTTTTTCTTTTTTTTTCAACGTTTATTTATTTTTGGGACAGAGAGAGACAGAGCGTGAACGGGGGAGGGGCAGAGAGAGAGGGAGACACAGAATCGGAAGCAGGCTCCAGGCTCTGAGCCATCAGCCCAGAGCCTGACGCGGGGCTCGAACTCACGGACCGCGAGATCGTGGCCTGGCTGAAGTCGGACGCTTAACCAACTGCGCCACCCAGGCTCCCCTAGCTTCTTTTGATCAAAGTATATACTTCAATATATATATACCACTGGTACCTGTGGGATTATACTCAACCACATTTGATAAAACTTCAAGTTTCTTTTTTATGTTACACATACTCATTATATGAGTATACAGAGACACAGAATCAATTCTATTGTTACTATTTCTTTAGTTTCTTCCTGATAATTGCTGAATACAATTTACCTCTCTCTATGCCATCCAATTTTTCCAAATGATGTCCATTTTTATTCTTTTTACTTAAATAGTTTATTTTTTCCTTTCCATTAAGCCTTCAGGACACTGTTCCTACTGATGTCTCTCTCCTCATCCTCTCTGCATAGGTTGATGTTCATAGAACTTCTGAGGGTAAGTATGAATAAAAACCTGAGTGCATGAATGACTAAAACTACTTTATGTAAGTGGAAAGTCACCTGCCAAATACCTCGTTCAGATCCTTCAGAGGGAAGCAGTTATGTTAACAGGCTAGAGTTTGTTTTCTGACTCCACTGCTGTTGAGTTTTATTAATTTAGATAATTTGTCTGAACTTCAGTGACCTTGTCCATAAGCAGGAGACCTTAAGATGCAGTTCCTACAGGATTCTTATAAGAATTAAAGAAATTATTTCTATAAAGATACTAAGACAAGTGTATGTCTTAGTGAGGGCTCCTAAGTTTAGATAAACCTTGATCTGAGATGAGGTGTGACCTTCTTAAGAGTCCATTTCTTTGGGACCATAACCAATAATCTATTCCTTAGCACCATTTGTGTAGTTAGCTGCTTACAGTACACATCTTCTTCCCTTTCCAAAGTCATGACCTTTAACTGAAAGAAGAGATTAAAACATCACACATGCTATTCCTCACCTTGAGTCTTACCACTTATCACCCAAAACTTCATTCATACAGAATAAGTGTATATTCTGGGATTCTTCTGACTCAGTAAATTGCCCTTACAAAAATTAAGTGTAGGTTTGATGAGTTCTCTTTAGGTTCCAATTATGCCTTGACTTTTTTTTTCCTTTTCTGAGAAGGTAAAACATAGGCTAATTGATTATAGAAATCTATATAATGCAATTACTCTCCTCCTCCTATTAATATTCATGTTAAAAATCAACACCTCCAATTTTCTAATGCCGTGTGTTCCATATAATTTATATGATTAGGCAGTGTGTCAATAAAGTCATGCTATTTAAACTCTTACGTACATTTCTGAGACTTAATAGATTCTTTTAAGCTTTAAAAATTCTCTTGGACAAAATCTGACTTTTGGCATTCTCAACATGAACTTTAACTCAGTTGGGGTTATTTAATTGAAACTTCCAAATTACTGCACTCCTCAAATGAGTAACAATTTATGATGAATTGTAAAGATGATTCATGCAATTGTCTCTACTTGTCTTCTGACTGGAATATTTTTACTGGTTTTTGTTTGTTTTCTTTTGTTTTAGGGCAACCAGATTTGTGTTTTGAAGTGCATTCTATAGATCTTTAATGTAGATGTTGAGGAATCTACTATCTACATATATATACATATATATGTATATATATAATCAATTTTATTAATTATTTAAAACTGTGAGATTGAATTTGAAAATTGCTGATGAGTTAACATATTTTCTACAATATTATCTCATTCTAGTTTAAATAGCTCTAATTCCTTAAATATAGGTTATCTATTTGAGTAAATAAAACTGTTGTAGCAATAATTTGAGTAAATATTTGCTGTTGTAGCAATAATTTCAACTTATGATATAAATTGGCACTTCTTAAATCTTTCTTTGAAAACATGCTGCTTTCACAGATTTTTTGTGGGGGAAAAACTTTTACTACTGGATTCCCTGCTTATTATCCACAGTGCACATTGGCAAACAAAAAAATATTAGATGGTCCATAACAAGGATAGATTTAATTCGCCTTTAGATGTTTAAACCAAAGTTCATCAAATTTATTGAAACCACAGAAGGACTTTTTCACATAAGTCTTAAATTTACAACCCTGTGAATCAAAGCTGCTCATGTTGAAAGTGAATGTGATTGCCTATAATATTAAATGTAGTTTGATGTGGGAATAATTGGTTTCAACATATTTCAATGTGCCTTCTAGTTTTTTCCTGTGTTATCTCATGTCACAATAATACCTATATATTCATTCAACCATTCAGCAAGAAATTGTGAAACAGAAACAACTATGACTAAGACTCAGTTTTACTTTTAAAAGGTTCATGTTAACTAGTGAAAATTGAACTAAATAAATCATTACCAGGCATGGTAAATGCTTTAATAAGGGTTTGTATATAGAGCCATGAACTAATTACATGAACTAATTATATGAACATGCTCTGAGAGCCTAGTGTTATAGGTACAATTTTGTAAGTTGTCAACATCCATATCTTTTTCCGGGTTCACATGGCCCCTCTTGCCTACTCTTTTTGTTTGGTGGGATCCCTGATAGCAGCATCCTATTCCCCCTCTGACTTTGGACAATTCTAAAGCTAAGTCACTGGGAGGTAAAAGTTAAAGGGTTTTCCAATGGGTATATTTCACAAAGATACCAGGGAACTTTCTGTAAAAGTTGGTTTCCGTCCATCACTAGAAAGTCAACTGCATTCTTTTTCTCTGCCATACTAATTCATACCTGTAATTCTGGAATCTAGAGTTTAACACTTTGAAGGTACTAAGTAAATATTTCTTAAATCAATCACTTTTGGCATGCTTAGTTTTTGGTACTCACAGTACAAGTGATGTCTACTAATGAACCCAGCACTTGCACACTTCAGGCACTTTGTTTCACAAAATTCCAGCTTTATCCACAGCACCATGTAAGAAAGGTAACCTCTTAGGGGCACCTGGGGGGCCCAGTTGGTTAAACGTCTGACTCTTGATTTTAGCTCAGGTCATGATCTCACGCTTATAAGATGGAACCCTGCACCTGGCTCTGTGATGACCACGCAGAATCTGCTTGGGTTCTCTCTCTCTCTCTCTCTCTCTCTCTCTCTCTCTCTCTCTCTCCCTCCCCTGCTTATGCTCTCTTGCTTTCTCTCTCAAAATAAATAAACTTTACAAAAATGTAACCTTTCTTTCTCAAAATAAACAAATAAACTTAAAACAAACAACTAAAAGAAAAGAAAAGAAAGGTAACCTCTCCAAACATATCCCCTAGAGATAACAACTATGAAATCCATACATATCACTTTCATTTGAACTGAGAAGGGTGGGTCCTACCAAGTTAGAAATGTCTCACAAGATCCTCCTCCTCCACTGCATTCAGATAAAGTCTCTAAGTTCAATAATCTTGCAAATAAACTGCTTCTTGATTGTGTAAGCTCTTCCAAAGCACTAAGCCTGAAATGTCATTTTCTAGGACCTAAATCTGATTCTGACACTTTTACTTAAAGTGACCTCAAACCTATCTTCCCAGTTTGTTTCCTTGTTACCAACTACTTGTGATTTACTCCATCTGTGCACCCCTAGTCTGCATTTAGTTCCACTTGGTAAAGATGCCATAATAAATCCTATAAAAATTTAACTGTATGCCTAGTTTTACTAGGTGATTCTACCTTCCGCTAGTTTTTCATCATTGTGCTGGTTGGCTACTCAGGCTCCCCCATGACTAACATTGCACCTTGAGACCTGTTCAAACCTCATATTTGGATGTCTAGAGTGGATTTCCACTGTAGCTTAGTCTCCTTATCATCTGTTTGAGACCATACTATACGGAAAATAATAGAGAAAAAAAAATTGTGTGTTGATTTGTTTTAGACATTTGAGGATACATTTGTGGGACCAATAATTCATTTATTACCATTCTGTGGAATAGTTTCTTGCAAATGAAATGCCTTTTATTTCAGCAGAATACTGAAGGACAAAGTCAGGTGTTTGGAGAAACTAGGTACGTGGAGAAAAATCACTGAAGCTCTTGGTGTTCACAGCTAGTCTCGTAGACAGTGTTATACAAACTGATTTATAAATACCTAAATGAGATACAAACAATTTTCAGTTAGTTGGTTTTCATGGTGACTCAGATAGCAGGTGATGAAGCATGGAAATTGCTTCAAAGAACACTGTACATTTGCAAAATTAACCTACTGTTTTCTTGAGTGATTCCTGAGGAGATAATTTTTCCAGTTCCTGTATCTAACAAGGGGATGGCATGGTAAACAGAACCAGTTCTATTTGTTGTGTGTTTTCCTTATTCATGGTAGATTAAAAAATAATGTAAAAAGATTTAAAATCAATCTTGAGACAGGGGGAAAATGCATTTTGTTGTCTTAGTGTGTTTGCTTTCGACATGCCTAAATCTGGAAATTAAGTTGTTTTGGATAATAAGAAGCTTAAAGAAACTAAATGTAATTCTGATTCTCAGGCTTCAAATGACTATGGCTAGTTTTTTTGAAAAGTGGCTTAACGAACTAGATTTGATAAAAACTGCATCTACAAAGAGCTTTCAACAGAGTACGGTACGTATTTGTTCATTATTTGCCACTTACATAGGCTCACTATGGGCCAGGACTTGCTCTATATATACACTAATTCATTTGATATTTAGGGCAGCCTTAGGGGGCACTTGCTATGATCACCATCTCCATTTTAGAGAAAGGATACTAAAGCACAGAGTTGTTAAACACTCTTCTCCTGGTCACGCAGCTACTAAATGACAGAGCCAAGATTTGCACCTTAGCAGTCTAGCTCTGCAGTCTGTGCCCTTAATTATTATATGACACTTTTCTTCATGTGGCCTAATGAAAGATAACAAATAAAATATTTCACTATATGACAAACATGGAGATAAGTTCACAAAGAAAGAGAGCTTCAGCAGCCTAACTACAGTGAAGCTTGCATAGGCATCTCCTTATGAAATAACAAGCATTCCCCTTATCAAAGATTAATACATTGATTTGCACCATGATGAACACTATTACCCAGAAAATAGGGCCTCCTTACAAAGTCTCTCCCTCTCTTAACTAGCTGGTAAAAACCATGCAACAATTAAAACTTGCATTCTGATGTCAGCCAAACTGGGCTTCAGATCCTAACTTATTCTTTTACTATCACTGGGCTAGTTACTTAATCCTGTAAACATTTAATACTCACAAGAACCTAAATAAGAAGGTACTATACATATCTCCATTTACAAATGACAAAACTGATGACAGAATGTTTTATTAACTTGCCCAAGTTCAAACAGCAATGGTGGCATAGCCAGGTTTCTTATACAGGTAGTCTGGCTCAGAGTATAGGCTCACTGACTCATCCTGAGAGGTAAATGAGGAATGCCTTTTCTGACATCCCTCCTTTGTTTTGTTTTAGAAATGTCTGTGTCTGTCCCTCTGAGCACCTACAACACTTACGTAATAATTTTTTTTTGTAAAGAGATTTGATGAAACTTTGGCCTTTCATTTTGATCTAAAATGCTTACACGGAGACATTATTGGTTTGACTCACCCAACAACTACAGATAATGCCTGACACATAGTTGGTTATCCAGCAGGTTGAATAAAAGAGTAAATAAATTAATAAGTGATAGCCTGATAGCCTTGATAATTAGTAAGTTCTCAATAAATGGCAATTAATATTGTAAATTATAATGCAGTTTATCATTTAACTTCTATGTGAGAACTTAAGCAAATTTAACAATACCAAAAATTTGGCAATTACAAAAATGTACATGAAAATTTAATTTGCATGTAGTTATATTGCAAAACTGAAATACTATCTACATATCAGAAAAATTTTTAATTTTTATTTATTTTTGAGGTGGCGGAGCTTGATGGGAAAAGGGAAAAGAGAGAGGGAGACAGAGAATCTGAAGCAGGCTCCAGGCTCTGAGCTACAAGCACAGAGCCAGACGCAAGGCTAGAATTCATGGACCATGAGATCACAACTAGAGCCAAAGATGGATGCTTAACCAACTAAGTCACCCAGGTGCCCCTATATATCAGAATTTTTTTAAAAAGTCCTTCATGCTGATTTCCATAATAACAAATAGCTATTTTGTTTAACAAAATAACTATATTTTGATTAAATATTTGTTTAATGTTCAAAGAAAAGTGGATTAGTAAAGTACATTTTAAAATGGGAAATACTTAATTCTTTTTTTATAAAATTTACTAATTTTTTTAAGTAACTTCTACACCCAACATGGAGCTTGAACTCATGACCCTAAGATCAAGTCACATGCTTTACCTACTGAGCCAGCCATCCACTCCAAATATACTTAATTCTTAAAAAGTATAATACAGAAATAAATTAACCAAAGTAACATAGACTCAACTAAAATTCAGACATTTTGAAAGAACAAACATTCATCTTTTCTTTTTCTTGAACAATAGATTTTGTGGCTATGCCTAGATTCAATGTGGGAATAAAACAGCTTTACGTCTTATACTATGCTAAATATGAACTTATTTTTGAGGACAAATAACAGTAATTCTGGTATTTTTATTGATACATTATTTCCTTGTACTAAAATGAAAACTCCAGTTTCACCTGGAGAGACAAGTAGAAAAAATAAAAGAAAAAGAAAGAAAGAAAGAAAGAAAGAAAGAAAGAAAGAAAGAAAGATTTTTCTTCCACCAAATGACTCACAAAATGAAATCAGAACTTGGAAAACATCATTCTATTCAATTTCCCTTTCTTCAGGCACTATCACCATCCAAATAATTTTTGCTGGATCTAGCTTCCTGGACAATGTCTGGGTAAAAAGCTGTGCGGTCCTAGAGAATGCACACAGACAACTAAGATGAAGCAATAGAGTCCAACAAAAATATGTGTCCATTAGGTAGAGTTCTTTCCTTCAAATTTCCCTATCATGGCCGGGCAAATAGATGTATCTTTCAGCAGTTTTGCCATGATTTTTATTCATTTACATGTCATAATTCCTCTCCTGAGATGTTAGCTGTTTCATTGTCCTGCACAAACTTTCTGAAGATTCTCACCTCAAAAGCAGACTGCCCGCTATTGCTCAAGCCCTTTGCCTACTTTTCTGGCCTTAATTTCTTCTCCATGTTTTTGTTCTAGCCACATTGGACATTTTTCAATTCCCAAACTTGCTATGTTCCCTCCCCTTCACAAGACCTTTAAATTTGGTGTCCTGAGGTAGCTGAATGCTAGAACAGGTCTCCAGGTTTTATTCCTCTGAAATGCATTCAGGAAAAGGAACTATAGAAAGGCAAACTTTTTATTCATGTTGATTGTACCTAAGCTCAAATTGTGCCCTACCACTTATTCACAGCTATGAAGTGGCTTTATATTGGCTAACTAGAGACTGAGAGAGTAACTTCAATCACAATATAATGGGCCTTAATAACAAACAAATCAAACAAGATGGAGGCCCTTTATTATAAGAAAATATGCCGCAATCTTTGGTTGAGACACAAAAACAAACAAACAAACTCAATGAACTTTGGAAATCTTTTTTTAAAGCTTTTATATGTATATTCTAGGAAACAATTTGCTCAGGAAATCTAGGAGAAACTGCAATACTTTTTAAAATGTACTTCAGTCTGACTATAAATATGGGATTATGAAATAAATATAAAAAGAAAGATAGCATGACTTAGAAGAAGAGAGAGATTGTTTTTAAGCGATAGGTTGTGATCTTAACGGGAAGCTAAATACATATGAAATAAAAGAGAAGATATGCCCATGTCAAACTTCTTTAAAAGGGTTTTAAGAAAAAAAGATTTAATTATTTTTTAAAAATGTATTTATTTATCTTGAAAGAGGGAAACTAGGGGAAGAGCAGAGAGAGAGGGAGAATCCCAAGTGCGCTCCACACTTTCAGCACAGAGGCCAATGCAGGGCTCAAAGTCACAAACTGTAAGATGCAGGGCTTGAACTCACGAACCATGAGATCATGACCTGAGCTGAAACTAAGAGTTGGATGCTTAATCAACTGTGCTACTCAGGTGCCCCAAGTTGTTATTAAACCAGAAATATATTTATACCCAAATAAATCTTACAGAAAAAGAGATTCAAGGCTCCATAAAGAGAGTAAACTATCTGTTTTGGAGAAAATACATATGCATTTTCATGGGGGTTGGGAAGAGATCCAAAGGTAGAGTCAATAATTAGCTCTATTGGAAAACTACCCCTTGGAGACATAGTTTATTAGGCCACTTCACATGTGAAAATCTGGACAGGATTGAGAGGAAAATACCAGGAAGATTGGCACAGAATCTTTAAAATCACAAAGTTCATTTCATAAATTGGTATTAACTAAGTTGACATAATTTGTAATGGATTGATATATTTGTTGCTTAGTCATTAGGGGTTTCCTTTGAGAAGTTGAACAAGAAGTGGAATAAGAAAAGGCACAGAAAAGATGAAGCATAGCAAACACAAATGCCCAGCAAGCAATAATAATATATCGAGTCCAGGCCTCAGTTACATGCTCTGCAGGGGTTTACATCTTGGACAGGGTTATCCAACTTCAGGAGGTAAAGTTAGACAAGATATGTTTGAAAAGCACTTCCTTTTGACAGATACAGTACTCATTTATTTTTGACTGTCATAAGACAAAAAAAAAAAAATTAGAGAAGTATACTGCCAAATCAAATTCCTGGACCACAAAACAAAGTGGCAGAAAAAGGAAACAGAACATTCTGAACCTGCAAACAGTACTAGTCCTGTATGTGTTAGAAAAGTTTTAACAGGTTGAACAGTTAAACACTCAGCTGAGTCTCCCTCCCAAAAATGTGTAAGAGAACAACAGCAGGAAATAGAACACTAGCAACATCTCCATTGCTCCAGAAAAAGATATTATAAAAAAAAGAAGTTTCTAATGTCTTTAAAGAAGTAGAAGTTTTTTAAGGTCTGGAAAAGACAGAGGGAGCATTCGAGGGAGTAGCTGCTGGTAGAGGTAGTGTGCGTGACAAGATCACTGGGGAGACATGCTTCAGGACTATCAACAGCTTCAGATCAAGTTGATTTTCCAGATGAAACACATGTGAAATTAAAGGATTAACCTTTCCCAGAAGGCATGTTTCATAGGCTTAAGCATTTCCATATCTACAGTCCATGGTAGCATCTAGTGCGGCACAGAACTTAACATGTGTGCTCACATAATATGCATGCACACATGTGAGCCATGTCACAAGACAGAATCCACATTCATTACAGCATTGGGGCTCCAGAGATCCAAGATTCAAATACAAAATGGAAATTAAAAGGATTTGAACATCCCATTTGGGAAAGAAGTCACCTCAGTTTATACCTGGTAACTGAATCCGCCATCTTTTCAAGTTTCTAAATTTAGCAAGATGGCTAGAAACCTTCAAATGACACTCTCTGAGAAAGGACTGAATACACAGGTAGAGTTCTTCTAAAACCTGGTCAATATAGTGTCATTATTAGGTTTATGAAAGAAAAGTTCTTGCATGAGTCCACAGGTTTTGGAATATAGATAACTGGCACGGACTGAGTAGCATCATAGCAAGGCGAATCCCATCAAGATGCTCCTAGAATACCTCCCCTCCATTACTAGTGAATCTCTAGTTCACTACTGTAGGATATGGGGTTGTTGTGTTTCCTAGATTTGGTACATATAAAGCTTGTGCTGTGATAATATTATGTGTCCTATTAATTCACTGTACTTTTTCAAAGATTCCATACTAGAGGAATCCTTGAATATTTGCAAGAATATTCACATCAGCATTATTGTTAATAACAAGGACAATAAAAAGAAGCGATGATCCAAGGAAGTGAAAAACAAATTGTGGCATATGCTGTCAATGAACTATAGCTACACACATTAAAAGAAATACAGAACTAAGACTAGCACAAGAAGGAAGACAGATTATAGCCAGCATGATTCAATTTCCTTAAAATTCAAAAACCAACTAAACAAAGTAATTAATTATAAGGGATATATACTTAATAAAAACTGCAGAGAAAATCAAGAGTGCTTCTGAACTGCTGAAGGAACTACAACTAATTTTATTGAATGACAGCCTGAAGTCACTCACTATTCAGGTATCAGAATAGTTACCACTGGCTGGTTCACTGAGCAAAAACTATGATTTCGGACTTTAACTCTTTGGACTTAACTAAGAAATTTTGGATTTTTTGTTTGGATTTTTACATAACAAGGTGATTTAATTATGGGGATTTTAATCAACATCTGGTCATTCAATAATGGAAAAATTATACTGTCCATATTGATGCTTCTTATATCAGAGACATTACATTATTATCTGTATACTGGTATTCATTTTGCACATATCTTAATCTGTAATTGACAAGATGGACAATAATAATTTGTAATGGGAGAAGTGAGTAGTATGGGAAAGCCCAATAGGTTAAGAGAACCACTAAATGAGGATGTTAAGTAGACTCTTCCCTCCTTCTTTTGCCTCTTGTTTTCAGGAGGGCCTCCATTAAAGCAACCTTCTTCCAGCTCCTCTGTTCCCAAAGTTTGACAGAAGGCACTGAGCACATCTAGCTCGGCACCCTCTGGGCTCTTGCCTCTTTCAGTGCCTCTTGGTCTTCATATCTCAGTCATTCTCTCTGATGCCATATGATAAATTTAGAGGAGCCAACCTGGCCCTGTTGAGGAGGCATTTGGTTGTTCAGATGTGCCAATGACCACAGAATTTCCAAGTCTGTTTACTCAGTGGTGGATTATTAAGACAATTTTCCTACACATTTAAAACCACATTTTCTAATCATGCTTATAAGAAAACTGGCTACTTCACCTCCATTTGTCTGTCTCCTGGGCTTTAATTCTGAATTGATTTTAAGCTCAGGAATGGAATAACATGGTATTATTTATTGAACCCCTAAACCCTAACAGCAGTGGATATAATAAAACACCAGATGATATTACCAAATATTTATTAATATTAGATCAATCATTGTTTAACAGCCTTAATTCCTTTCAAGACTCCATAACAGAACAATGTTCTATATAGAATCTACAGAGTGTATACACCTCAGGGTCAGTGGAGGAGGTATGATTTTTTTAATAATAAATCACTTGTGTGTTCTAATTTTTTTGAGGAAGAAAAGCCTCAGGAAGGGATTTATATTAAGAGTCTGACAGTTCATTTGGAAAATTCATAAGATAAAAGTTAGGACTATAGTTATTAGAATAGCTCTCAGTTTAGCAATTCTCCTGCTTCTATTTCTTCATCCGTTAAGAAGGAGGAGCAGGAGGAGAAGGACTCAGCTAAAGCTGGATTCAGCTAAAGTCACTTCAGATAACCCGAAACCATTATTATTACCTATATAAATTTTTAAATGGTGCTGATATGTTGATTACTGTGTGAAACTATGTGCATAGCACTTTATAAGAAACAGCTATGGGATTTTGGAAATGAGTATTTTAATTGATAACAACTGTGAAAAAATCACCCTTTGTATGATTAATGTAAATCTGTTTTACTTAACATTACCCCTGGTTTACCAACCATTACTAAAACAAATTGCAAAGATTTTGCCATTATGTCAATTCCTTCATGCATCTTCCCAATGCATATTCTAAGTGCAATCAAAGGAGATAATTATTTAGACATTTAAATTTATTCTAACAGTTATGTATTCCATCTATTATTGAAATGCTCATAAATAAAATAATGTTAATGGCACTCATGAAAAAATATTTTTTCAATTATAAAGCAAACCAAAAATATGGCTTCAAGTAAACAGATTATAAATCTATTCTATAGCACCAGTGCAAAGAGGGATAGCCATACACAAACCAACATGCCTATACCATAAACTCCCTTCACTGAGTAAACACATTCCCAAATTATTTATCCCTTCCTTTTACCCATTCACCAATCAAGACTTCAACTTATTTCACTGTAACTAATCTTAGTGAATGTTCTTTAAAGCAAAGGTTGCGCATAATAAATTCATATTAAATTGTGAATGGCTAATGACCCTTAACCTCCCACAGTTTATTAACATAAGCAATTCCCCATTTAGCAAAATATCAGTTACCTTGTCTATCCCCTGTGAAAATATCTTAAGGTGAGGGGTTATTTTGGTAAACTATTAGAAAAGTAGGGGTTGTTTGTTGGATGAAACTGAGGACTCCAGAGACTCAAGGGTCCAATGGAAACTTTTCTATTCACCCTAATCGCTACATTTCTGTGTTCCCTCCCCTGATTCCTGAAACCTTTCTGCTCCTTCCAAATTCCCAAGGTTCTACCTCATCCATTTTGTGTAGGGTATTAAATAAAGGCACTCAGGGCAGAGCTAAGTTAAAGGGAAGCCAGCCAGTTTCATAAGCACCAATCCTATAAAGGCCATAAAGCAAAACAGAGGTGAAAAAATCTAAAACGTGATGACAGTTAACTTTGACTTACCAATACAACTCCTTATATAATTGTAGAATGTCAGTTGTCCCCCTTCCTGCCACAGGAGAGTGGCTCTTTAATGAAACACACACACACACACACACACACACACACACACACACACACACACACTAAAACAAAATAATACTGCTAGGTGCTATTTACCAATTCCCCATTAAGTAAATATTGATCATTTAAAAATCTTTTTCTCTCACCACTTTAGTCAACATAGTATTGGAAGTCCTAGCCAGAGCAATTAGGTAAGAAAAAGAAGTAAAAGACATCTAAACTGGAAAGGAAGATGTAAAACTATCACTCTCTGCAGATGACATAATTTTATATGTAGAAAACCCTAAAGACTACACTAAAAAACCTAAAATAAGTACATTCAGTAAATTTGCAGTGTACAAAATCAATATAGAAGAATCTATAGCATTTTTACACACTAACAACAAATTATCCAAAAGACCAATTAAGAAAACAATCCCACTAATAGTTGTTCAAAAAAGAATAAAATACCTAGAAATAAATTTAACCACGGAAGTAAAAACTTATAAGTAAAAACCATAAGATATTGATTAAAGAAATTGAAGACAACATAAATAAATGGAAAAATATTTCATGTTCATAAGTTGGAAGAATTTTTTAAATGCCCATATTACCCAAAGCAATCTACCAATTCAATGCAATCCCTATCAAAATTCCAATGTCATTTTAACAGAATTGGAATAATCCTAAAATTTGTATGGAACTCCAAAACATCCCAACCAGCCAAAATAATCTTAAGAAAGAACAAAACTGGAGGCATTATGGTCTCCAATTCCAATAATGAAAACAGTATGATACTGGCATAAAAACAGACACATAGAAAAATGGAACAAAACAGAGAGCCCAGAAAAAAGCCCAAGCACATATGATCAATTAATTTATTACAGAGGAGGCAAGACTGTACAGTGGGGAAAAGACAGTCTCTTCAATAAATGGTGTCATATAAACTGGACAGCCACATGTATAAGATTGAAACTGGACCATTATCTTACACCACACACAAAAATTCACTCAAAATGGATTAGAGATTTGAATGTATGATAAGAAACCATAAAACCAGGGGCACCTGGGTGGCTCAGTCAGTTAAGCATCCAACTTTGGCTCAGGCTCTGTACTGACAGCTCAGAGCCTGGAAACTGTTTCAGATTCTGTGTTCCTTTCTCTCTCTCTGTCCCTCCCCTGCTTTCTCTCTCTCTCTCTCTCTCTCTCTCTCTCTCTCTCTCTCTCTCTTTATCTCTCCCTCCCTCTCTCTCTCAAAAATAAATAAAATTTAAAAAAAATAAATCACAAATCTAGAAGAAAACATAGGCAGTAAGCTCATAGACATCACTCTTGACATAATCTTTTTTTTAATCAGATTCCAAAAGCAATGGCAATAAAAAGGAAAAATAAATAAATGAAATTACATCAAACAAAAGGCTTTCTGTGCACCAAAGGAAGCTACCAGCAAAATAAATAGGCAGGTTATTAAAGGGAAGAATATATTTGCAAAGTATATATCTGATAAGGGGTTAATATCCAAAAGGCATAAAGAACTCCTACAGTTCAATAACAAGAAAAGCAATCAAATTAAAAAGCAGCACAGGATTTAAATAGATATTTTTCCAAAGAATACATACAGATGGCCAAAGACACATGAAAAGATTCTCAACATCGCTAATAATCAGGAATTGGAAATCAAAACAATGAGATACCACCTCACACCTGTCAGAATAGCTGTTATGAAAAGGACAAGAAATAACAAGTGTTGGTGAGGATGTTGAGTATAGGGAACCTTGTGCACTATTTTTGAATATATAAATTAGTGTAGCCACTAAGGAAAACAGTGTGAGGTTCTTCAAAAAAGTAAAAGTAGAACTACTATATGAGCCAGCAATTCCACTTCTGGGTTTTTATTCAAAGAAAACAAAAACAATAAATCAATATATATGCATTGCTATGTTCATTGCAGTATTATTTATAAGAGTCAAGATATGGAAACCATCTAAGTGTCCACTAATGCATGAATGGATAAAGTCGATGTGAGACAGATATCATATATGTGCACATGCGCACACACACACACACACACACACACACACACGAATATTATTCAGTCAAGTAAATAATGAAGTTTTGCTATTTGCAACAACATGGATGACCTTTAAGGTATTATGATAAATGGAGTGAATCAGACAGAAAAGAGAAATGTTGTATGATTTTACTTACATGTGGATTCTGAAAAACAGCAAACCCCCCCCCCCCCAAAAAAACTAACATAGATACAGAGAACATATCGGTAGTTGCCAAGGGTAGGGCTGTAAGGGCGTGGGGAAAAACAGGCTAAGGTGAACAAGAGATACAAATTTGGAGTTATAAAATAACTCCAAAATAATAAAATAAAATAAAATAAAATAAAATAAAATAAAATAAGATAAGATAAAATAATAACTCCAAAATAGGTCCTGAGAATGTAAGGCACAGTATGGTGAATATGGTCAGTAACATTGTATTGCAAATTTGTAAGTTGCTCAGAAAATAAATCTTAAAGTTCTCACCACACACACACAAAATCACAACTTTGTATGGAGGCAGATGGTAACTAGACTTTTTGCAGTGATCATTTTGCAGTGTATACAAATGTCATTTATGTCCTGCACCTGAAACTAATGTTGTGTATCAATTATACTTCATTAAAAAATATTTTTATAAGGACACTCTATTATTAGCTTTCTTAGGGTTATTATACATATGGGTCCCCTTCAAGATAACTTGGAGTCCATGCTTCTTTATATATTTTTTTTCTTTTTGCCGGGTTTGGAGACCTTCCTTAAGAATCAATTCTGACAGGGTGCCTGTGTGACCCAGTTGGTTAAGCATCCAACTTCAGCTAAGGTCATGATCTCGCTGTTAGTGAGTTTGAGCCCCATGTCAGGCTCTGTGCTGACAGCTCAGAGCCTGGAGCCTGCTTCAGGCTGTGTCTCTCTCTCTGCTCCTCCTTCATTCATGCTCTGTCTCTCCAAAATAAATAAACATTAAAAAAATTCTGACAAGTACAGATTTAGCCTTGATGCCATCAATGAATCTTGGTTGCTGGATAGAGTTGTTGAATCCTCTGTACTATTGAAATTTTCCAAAAGATTATGTTCAATATTATTAATCCTGGGAGTCTGACAGAACTTTTCTGAGTACCCAAGATTATTTGGAAAACAATAAGCGAAATCATCAAAAGTGGATGTGAATCCCAGTTCCACCACTGACTAATATTGTGACCTTGGAAAAACTAATTCAGCATTGTAACCTTAGCTAACTTATCTACAAACTAAGAATACATATATATTATGGATTGAATTGTGTCCCACCATAAAAGGACGTATTTGAAGTTCTAACCCCAGTACATCCAAATGCAACCTTTTTTGGAAATAGACTTTCTTTACAGAGGTAATCAAGTTAAAACAAAGTCACATAAGAGTAGGATGGACCCTTAGTCTAATAGGAATAGTGTCCTTATGAAAAGACCACCATGTAGAGGATGGAGACCAGAGACCTCCATGTGAAGATGAAGGCAGAGACTGGAATGACCATCTATAAGTAACAGAGTGCCCCCATATTGCAGAAGGAGAGAAAGAGAGAAAGAAAGAAATCTACCAGAAGCTAGGAAAGAGGCCTGAAATTAATTCATCAGAGCCCTTAGAAGAAACTCACCCTGCTGACACCTTGATCTCAGACTTCTAGCCTCCAGAACTGTGAGACAATAAATTCCTTGTGGTTTAAGACACTCAGCTTGTGACACTCAGTAATGGCAGCCTTAGGAAACTAACAGACTATCTAACAAGGTGATCATGGGGTTTAAATAAAATGACTGTAATATAGCTGACATAGGATAAGCCCTCTATAAATTACCATTAATAGTAACGGTATTGGGATTTTTTTGAAACAACCGATAGGTAGCCATGCAACAGCTATACTTGATTTACTCCTCATTTCTATTTTTGGAAATTTAGATGTAGAAATTTCCTCGTGCTAAGGCAATAGGGAAGGCAGGAATTATAAAGGAGATAAATCTCATGCCAGTGTGTGCTAATTGTTTGAATCCCCTGTAAATGGTTTGGCAGGAGAGGAGGTTGGAACACTTAGCTAAATTGAAGTTTGGGGATTATCTGTGAATTTAAAGTATCCATGCCATTTTGGCCCTTATTAGCACAAGTAATTGAGAGGAAAATCTTGCCAGTTATGCTTTTCCATAAGGCTTAATGTGGACTTCAATATTTAAGTAATTCATTAGCAGCTTTAAATCGTGCTATGGAACAACATTAAAAAGCACAAAGAGGGATGGATCCGGAGAAGCAAGATGGCGGCGTAGGAGGACGCTGGGCTCACCGCGCGTCCTGCTGATCACTTAGATTCCACCTACACCTGCCTAAATAACCCAGAAAACCACCAGAGGATTAGCAGAACGGAGTCGCCGGAGCCAAGCGCAGACGAGAGGCCCACGGAAGAGGCAAGCGCGACTTAGCGTCTGGGAAGTCATAAGTTAACAGCTCTGCTCAGAAAGCGGGAAGGCTGGAGGACAAAGGGAAGGAGAGCTGCTGAGCCCCCGGACGACAGAGCTCAGTTTGGTGGGGAACAAAGGCGCTCGCCAGCGCCATCTTCCCCGCCCATCCCCCAGCCAAAATCCCAAAGAGAACCAGTTCCTGCCAGGGAACTTGCTCGCTCCGCGCAAACACCCAACTCTGCGCTTCTGCGGAGCCAAACCTCCAGCAGCGGATCTGAGTCCCTCCTGCTGCCACAGGGCCCCTCCTGAAGTGGATCACCTAAGGAGAAGCAAGCTAAGCCTGCCCCTCCTGCCCCTGTGCACCTTGCCTACCCACCCCAGCTAAGACGCCAGATCCCCAGCATCACAAGCCTGGCAGTGTGCAAGTAGCCCAGACGGACCACCCCACCCCACAGTGAATCCCGCCCCTAGGAGAGGGGAAGAGAAGGCACGCACCAGTCTGACTGTGGCCCCAGCGGTGGGCTGGGAGCAGACATCAGGTCTGACTGCGGCTCCGCCCACCAACTCCAGTTATTCACCACAGCACAGGGGAAGTGCCCTGCAGGTCCTCACCACGCCAGGGACTATCCAAAATGACCAAGCGGAAGAATTCCCCTCAGAAGAATCTCCAGGAAATAACAACAGCTAATGAGCTGATCAAAAAGGATTTAAATAATATAACAGAAAGTGAATTTAGAATAATAGTCATAAAATTAATCGCTGGGCTTGAAAACAGTATAGCTGACAGCAGAGAATCTCTTGCTACAGAGATCAAGGGACTAAGGAACAGTCACGAGGAGCTGAAAAACGCTTTAAACGAAATGCATAACAAAATGGAAACCACCACGGCTCGGATTGAAGAGGCAGAGGAGAGAATAGGTGAACTAGAAGATAAAGTTATGGAAAAAGAGGAAGCTGAGAAAAAGAGGGATAAAAAAATCCAGGAATATGAGGGGAAAATTAGAGAACTAAGTGATACACTAAAAAGAAATAATATACGCATCATTGGTATCCCAGAGGAGGAAGAGAGAGGGAAAGGTGCTGAAGGGGTACTTGAAGAAATAATAGCTGAGAACTTCCCTGAACTGGGGAAAGAAAAAGGCATTGAAATCCAAGAGGCACAGAGAACTCCCTTCAGACGTAACTTGAATCGATCTTCTGCACGACATATCATAGTGAAACTGGCAAAATACAAGGATAAAGAGAAAATTCTGAAAGCAGCAAGGGGTAAACGTGCCCTCACATATAAAGGGAGACCTATAAGACTCGTGACTGATCTCTCTTTTGAAACTTGGCAGGCCAGAAAGAATTGGCACGAGATTTTCAGTGTGCTAGACAGAAAAAATTAGCAGCCGAGAATCCTTTATCCAGCAAGTCTGTCATTTAGAATAGAAGGAGAGATAAAGGTCTTCCCAAACAAACAAAAACTGAAGGAATTTGTCACCACTAAACCAGCCCTACAAGAGATCCTAAGGGGGACCCTGTGAGACAAAGTACCAGAGACATCACTACAAGCATAAAACATACAGACATCACAATGACTCTAAACCCATATCTTTCTATAATAACACTGAATGTAAATGGATTAAATGCGCCAACCAAAAGACATAGGGTATCAGAATGGATAAAAAAACAAGACCCATCTATTTGCTGTCTACAAGAGACTCATTTTAGACCTGAGGACACCTTTAGATTGAGAGTGAGGGGATGGAGAACTATTTATCATGCTACTGGAAGCCAAAAGAAAGCTGGAGTAGCCATACTTATATCAGACAAACTAGACTTTAAATTAAAGGCTGTAACAAGAGATGAAGAAGGACATTATATAATAGTGACAGGGTCTATCCATCAGGAAGAGCTAACAATTATAAATGTCTATGCGCCGAATACCGGAGCGCCCAAATATATAAAACAATTACTCATAAACACAAGCAACCTTATTGATAAGAATGTGGTAATTGCAGGGGACTTTAACACCCCACTTACAGAAATGGATAGATCATCTAGACACACGATCAATAAAGAAACAAGGGCCCTGAATGAGACATTGGATCAGATGGACTTGACAGATATATTTAGAACTCTGCATCCCAAAGCAACAGAATATACTTTCTTCTCGAGTGCACATGGAACATTCTCCAAGATAGATCATATACTGGGTCACAAAACAGCCCTTCATAAGTTTACAAGAATTGAAATCATACCATGCATACTTTCAGACCACAACGCTATGAAGCTTGAAATCAACCACAGAAAAAAGTCTGGAAAACCTCTAAAAGCATGGAGGTTAAAGAACACCCTACTAACGAATGAGTGGGTCAACCAGGCAATTAGAGAAGAAATTAAAAAATATATGGAAACAAACGAAAATGAAAATACAACAATCCAAACGCTTTGGGACGCAGCAAAGGCAGTCCTGAGAGGAAAATACATTGCAATCCAGGCCTATCTCAAGAAACAAGAAAAATCCCAAATACAAAATCTAACAGCACACCTAAAGGAAATAGAAGCAGAACAGCAAAGGCAGCCTAAACCCAGCAGAAGAAGAGAAATAATAAAGATCAGAGCAGAAATAAACAATATAGAATCTAAAAAAACTGTAGAGCAGATCAATGAAACCAAGAGTTGGTTTTTTGAAAAAATAAACAAAATTGACAAACCTCTAGCCAGGCTTCTCAAAAAGAAAAGGGAGATGACCCAAATAGATAAAATCATGAATGAAAATGGAATTATTACAACCAATCCCTCAGAGATACAAACAATTATCAGGGAATACTATGAAAAATTATATGCCAACAAATTGGACAACCTAGAAGAAATGGACAAATTCCTGAACACCCACACTCTTCCAAAACTCAATCAGGAGGAAATAGAAAGCTTGAACAGACCCATCACCAGCGAAGAAATTGAATCGGTTATCAAAAATCTCCCAACAAATAAGAGTCCAGGACCAGATGGCTTCCCAGGGGAGTTCTACCAGACGTTTAAAGCAGAGATAATACCTATCCTTCTCAAGCTATTCCAAGAAATAGAAAGGGAAGGAAAACTTCCAGACTCATTCTATGAAGCCAGTATTACTTTGATTCCTAAACCAGACAGAGACCCAGTAAAAAAAGAGAACTACAGGCCAATATCCCTGATGAATATGGATGCAAAAATTCTCAATAAGATACTAGCAAATCGAATTCAACGGCATATAAAAAGAATTATTCACCATGATCAAGTGGGATTCATTCCTGGGATGCAGGGCTGGTTCAACATTCGCAAATCAATTAACGTGATACATCACATTAACAAAAAAAAAGAGAAGAACCATATGATCCTGTCAATCGATGCAGAAAAGGCCTTTGACAAAATCCAGCACCCTTTCTTAATAAAAACTCTTGAGAAAGTCGGGATAGAAGGAACATACTTAAAGATCATAAAAGCCATTTATGAAAAGCCCACAGCTAACATCATCCTCAACGGGGAAAAACTGAGAGCTTTTTCCCTGAGATCAGGAACACGACAGGGATGCCCACTCTCACCGCTGTTGTTTAACATAGTGCTGGAAGTTCTAGCATCAGCAATCAGACAACAAAAGGAAATCAAAGGCGTCAAAATTGGCAAAGATGAAGTCAAGCTTTCACTCTTTGCAGATGACATGATATTATACATGGAAAATCCGATAGACTCCACCAAAAGTCTGCTAGAACTGATACATGAATTCAGCAAAGTTGCAGGATACAAAATCAATGTACAGAAATCAGTTGCATTCTTATACACTAACAATGAAGCAACAGAAAGACAAATAAAGAAACTGATCCCATTCACAATTGCACCAAGAAGCATAAAATACCTAGGAATCAATCTAACCAAAGATGTAAAGGATCTGTATGCTGAAAACTATAGAAAGCTTATGAAGGTAATTGAAGAAGATTTAAAGAAATGGAAAGACATTCCCTGCTCATGGATTGGAAGAATAAATATTGTCAAAATGTCAATACTACCCAAAGCTATCTACACATTCAATGCAATCCCAATCAAAATTGCACCAGCATTCTTCTCGAAACTAGAACAAGCAATCCTAAAATTCATATGGAACCACAAAAGGCCCCGAATAGCCAAAGTAATTTTGAAGAAGAAGACCAAAGCAGGAGGCATCACAATCCCAGACTTTAGCCTCTACTACAAAGCTGTCATCATCAAGACAGCATGGTATTGGCACCAAAACAGACACATAGACCAATGGAATAGAATAGAAACCCCAGAACTAGACCCACAAACGTACGGCCAACTCATCTTTGACAAAGCAGGAAAGAACATCCAATGGAAAAAAGACAGTCTCTTTAACAAATGGTGCTGGGAGAACTGGACAGCAACATGCAGAAGGTTGAAACTAGACCACTTTCTCACACCATTCACAAAAATAAACTCAAAATGGATAAAGGACCTGAATGTGAGACAGGAAACCATCCAAACCTTAGAGGAGAAAGCAGGAAAAGACCTCTCTGACCTCAGCCGTAGCAATCTCTTACTCGACACATCCCCAAAGGCAAGGGAATTAAAAGCAAAAGTGAATTACTGGGACCTTATGAAGATAAAAAGCTTCTGCACAGCAAAGGAAACAACCAACAAAACTAAAAGGCAACCAACAGAATGGGAAAAGATCTTTGCAAATGACATATCGGACAAAGGGCTAGTATCCAAAATCTATAAAGAGCTCACCAAACTCCACACCCGAAAAGCAAATAACCCAGTGAAGAAATGGGCAGAAAACATGAATAGACACTTCTCTAAAGAAGATATCCGGATGGCCAACAGGCACATGAAAAGATGTTCAGCGTCGCTCCTTATCAGGGAAATACAAATCAAAACCACACTCAGATATCACCTCACGCCAGTCAGAGTGGCCAAAATGAACAAATCAGGAGACTATAGATGCTGGAGAGGATGTGGAGAAACGGGAACCCTCTTGCACTGTTGGTGGGAATGCAAATTGGTGCAGCCGCTCTGGAAAGCAGTGTGGAGGTTCCTCAGAAAATTAAAAATAGACCTACCCTATGACCCAGCAATAGCACTGCTAGGAATTTATCCAAGGGACACAGGGGTACTGATGCATAGGGGCACTTGTACCCCAATGTTCATAGCAGCACTCTCAACAATAGCCAAATTATGGAAAGAGCCTAAATGTCCATCAACTGATGAATGGATAAAGAAATTGTGGTTTATATACACAATGGAGTACTACGTGGCAATGAGAAAAAATGAAATATGGCCTTTTGTAGCAACGTGGATGGAACTGGAGAGTGTGATGCTAAGTGAAATAAGCCATACAGAGAAAGACAGATACCATATGGTTTCACTCTTATGTGGATCCTGAGAAACTTAAGAGAAACCCATGGGGAAGGGGAACAAAAAAAAAGAGGTTAGAGTGGGAGAGAGCCAAAGCATAAGAGACTGTTGAGAACTGAGAACAAACTAAGGGTTGATGGGGGGTGGGAGGGAGGAGGGGGTGGGTGATGGGTATCGAGGAGGGCACCTTTTGGGATGAGCACTGGGTGTTGTATGGAAACCAATTTGACAATAAATTTCATATATAAATAAAAAAAAAAAAAAAAAAAAAAAAAAGCACAAAGAGGTAGTCTGTGACCTTCAGTTTAGAGATGAGCAAATTGAGGCCCACAGAGGTTACAATGAACTCAAGGTTACCATTTACATTGGAAAAGCTGACACTAGAATCCTTGTCTCCTAATTTTCTGTTGAAAACTGAGTGTGTCTTTCAGGATTCTGTGTTATTTTGTGAATTCTGTGGAGCTTTTCCAATCAGATCCCCAACTCTGCACATGGAATCCTAAGACTAAGGTTGGGAGGAATCAGATGGAGAGAGGAGAAAGTGACAGTATAACATTTTCAATAAGAAGCCTCAAAAATTGCATTTGGGGAAGAGAGCAGTGGTGGGGACAGTGGGAAATTATTTTTACACTAAAATTATAAGCTGTAGAACACATTTAGAGAAATCTTTTTACATTGTTTAGAAGATCCATTAAATATGGCCTGGAAGGACCTTTCTAGGACAAATCATTAAAGCCCTAAATGGTGGCTACCTCAGATTGAAGTCATTTGCATTATATTATAAAACACATAGGACACTTTGGCCATCAAGATCACTGGGATGGCTGAACTCTGGCCCGCCACATGATTTCACAAATATAGAGTGTACTCCTAACCTGCTTAACAACTGACCCCACTTAAAGCAAGCTGCCATTTTTCACCTCTGGTGTGCTCAGCTTTTAAATAGACCTTGTGGGAAGAAATATTAGACTTTTAATGCAACAAACTTTGTTTCATTGTTTGTTTTCACTCTGGTTTGTTATTTCCTGTTTCCAGTCTTTGTAGGACATTTCCATGTTGCCTGCCCTAAGGATAGCACTACTGTAATTGAGGGGCCCAGTTCAGAAACTATTTCAGAGAGAATCATTCAGTTTCATTTTACGGCTTCATAGCCCAGAACCAGAACTTTTCAAAAGACACTCAATAACACCAATGCAGGGACCCCTCTGGACAACATATCAATTTATATTATGAAGTGAATTATGGCTGTACCCACCAGAGCTGGTATAGTTAAGTGTCTGTCAGTGTTTCCATTACATTTTGAGGGCTTCTTACTTGGTTGCAAAAATACCCTTCAGGCTGAAGCATACAAGTCCAGCCAGCCTACGAAGTGAGTGTTTGCTTTGTTTAGTTTTACTATTTAAAATACTAGCGTTCTTTTGTGTTTGCTTGTATATACTGTATAATCAAGACAAGTCTAGTTTTCTAAATCAATATGGCTGCCAGAGAGATAATGGTTTTAATGGGGAAAGCACATGGTGCTAAAGGTCATTTATCTTTGTATGATCCACATTGTTCTCCTTGGAAGATGCCAGATTCCAAAAATGAGGGTCCCAATGTGGTGCAAATGCCCTCAAAAAATTACAAATGTATTAATTTGGCCTCTAAATATTGAATCCAGATATCTACACTTATATTTTAGATGGGATATGACTACATTATGTTTAAAATTTCCTCTGTTTTTCACTAGCCATGCCGCTATCCTTATACTGAATCCATGTAAATTCTTGCCTTTCATTCAAATCCTAGCTCAAACTTACTAACTTCTGAGAAGAAAATAGACTCGGTGATTCTTTGCTTAAGCTACTTTGCACATAATACCTAGCTCCAAGAGAGTAATTGCTATATCATATTATTTGTATGTGTGTCTCTTTCTTTAACTGATTACACAAAATGAGGACAAGGATAATATCCCGTTTATTAGCAGTGTGCTCAACATACTGTATATGCTCAGGAAATATCAGTTGCTTGACTGAATTAGTGAATGAATGAATGAATGAATGAACAAAGTATTCTGTGAAATAGGGATACGGACAAGGACACATAAGGATTTTAAAAGTTATTTTTGAAAAGTAAGGACTTGTCTTTAATATGATTTCCCACTTCCAGGTTTCAACCTTCCACAGGGTACAAACTCTCATATGTCCATAATGAAGAATCTCTCAGAAAATTGAATGAGCTGTAAACTCTTACAGGAAAAGATATATGCAAAAGGATTTGTTGAGAAAATTACTGATCAAGAATTTAGACGATGAAGTGTTTGTTTTGACTTAGTCACTGACTGTGTGACCCTCTTTGGGGTACTTAATAGCTCAGTGATTCAATCTCTCTGCAACTGGTCATAAATAATAGCAGTTCTTATCTGCTTCTCAGAGATGTTTAGGGGCAAATGTGTTAGCACAGCTGAGACAGTTTAAAGAAAAATCCTAAACTGTAACTATTATATAAATTAAATATTATATTGCTATTGTGTGCTATGGGCTAAATAATTTACTGCAAACGGGACTGTTTTGGTGAAATCACATCAATCTAACAACAAAATATAATTGAAGATTTGATTCTTTCACTTGTCATAAGCAATTGGATTATATCTATTCTACAAAGAAATGAAATGAAAAGTAGATTGTTCGATCATTTCTGCATTTGCCATTTGGGGATTGTCCATGTGATTATTATGATGGATAAGCTGTCATATTCTACCTGAACCAAACACATTTTCAAGGAGAGGAGCTAAAAAAGAATTACAAATGCTTTTATAAGAAAAAATGACTGCAAGAGATTTTTTTAAAATCATAGGTTTGCAAACATGCTAATTATTGAGACTTATAAAGCTTCAAACATTTCTTAAAGTGTAATTCATGAATCATGCCTAAGTATCATCTTGACCATTGTCACCTACTGTAGATCCCCAGACCTCATTCTCAAGAATAAGAAACACTGGGGTGGTGCCCAAGAATCTGCATGTTAAACAAGGTCTCCAAATGATGCCTATGAAGACACTTCAGGTTGGGAACCATTATAAGAGCCACTCTTGGTTCAAGAGGCAAATGAAGAAAGTACAGAATAAAAAAGATCAGAATAGAAAATTAAACTTCCCTGTGTGGTGAAGAGTGATAAACTCTTCTCTTCCTTTAAAATCACTGAGTGTGAAGGAACACCTGGGTAGCTAAGCATCTGACATGATCTCATGGTTCCTGGGTTGAAGCCCCACATAGGGCTCTGTGCTGACAGCTCAGAGCCTAGAGCCTGCTTCAGATTCTGTGTCTCCCTCTCTTTCTGCCCCTCCCCCCTCCTCTACTCCCACTTGCTGTCTCTTTCAAAATCAAACAAACATTTAAAAAATTAAAATCGCTGAGTATGTTATCTTTTGTAGAATTTGTAAAGGAATTATAAATCAACGGTATAATAATGTTTTAGGGGGCAAAGGTTTTTGTTGTTGTTTTTTTTGTTTTTGTTTTTTTTTTTTTTAATTTGAACATACTGAACTAGAAAAAGTAAGAAGAAATTGACAGCTCCAATTTGCTGATTATTACCAGGTTCAACAGTAATTTGTATTTATGGAGGAAAGGAGGGCTCCACAAACTCTTTTGGTCTTTCTTCTGTGACCACTTGGAACCAAGCGAACCTGCTTCAGGTTCACAATCATCTTCATATTTAAGGATTTGTCCTTCCAGCAATTATCAAGACAAGTTGTATAAAAATATCAAACAAGGTATGGTTATAATATGTCTCTATTATTAAATGGATATAGCATTATTGCTTTGTTTCTGTGAATAAGATAGCATACAGTCACACAGAAAATTTCAACAATTGTAGAAAGAATTACAGAGGCAAAAACACCTGAATTTCTGATACAGCATGGCAATTACTGCTCTCATTTCAGTGAAAATCCTTCTAGAGCTATACACCTATTGTAGAATATGATTCCATTTATATAAAATTATACCTATAATTAAATTTGCATATATTTCCATGTATAAATATAAATATATACTCATACATAATTTTATATTTTTACATGTTGCTTTGCCATGCCAATGACACTTTAAAAAACCTCATAATGATGAATACCTATGGAATCAAATGGAAAATAATTAGACCTAGGTTATTGTTGGTGTCAGCTGTTTCATCTCCTTCATTCATGTCTTAATTCCTTGTGACTTTCTTCTTAACACCTCTCTGCTCTAACTTCTACCTCTAAACCACTTTAGCAATAAACATTATATGGAAAAGACAAAGATAAACATTGGTGCTAATTGTCAGTTTTCTGGGCCACAAGAGTATCATGTGAGATTCATTAGCACCCAAGGAATCCTTGATCTAACACTTATTAGAGGTCTTTTCCTGATCTATAGACTTCTGTCAGCATTTCTTAAAAAGTGCTGTCTCAAACAATTGTTCCCTGGATGCTGAAAAGGACCACATAAGTTTAACATTTTATCAAACATGTATTTAATACTTACAATGTTCTAAGTGCACTGTATGCATTGTTTTATTGAATCCTTACATTTACTATATAAGGTGAATCCTGTCTTTATAGAATACTGAGAAAAACTGAGTCTCAAGGACAGTAAGCAGATGTTCACACAATTTGGCAGAGTGGAGCAGGTGGGGGATGGAAGAATGGGGAGCAACTAATTGGAACATGATTCCTTCTGAAGTGATAAAAATGTTTTGGAACTAGATAGAGGTGGTGAATGTATTGCTAATGTACTAAATACCACTGAATGATTCACATTACATGGTTAGTTCTATGCTATGTAAATGTTACCTCAATTAAAAAAAAATTAGAGCATGGAATCAAACCTAGTCTGACTCAAGACCACACTCTAAACCATGGCAAAATACTGCCTCCCCCATAGGGGAGGCTATATTGGATCCAAGTTTTTCCAGATCAAACAAAATTAATAAATTTTGCTGCAGAAATTTTCAAGGTCTTGTGATGATAAGCATGCTAAATCTCCCATAGGATGACTTGGTATACAGGAGGTTGGTAAGTGGTGTTTCTCAAATTACTTTTTTCATGGAACCCATTTTAACTGGAGTGATTTCTATGAAGATGTGTTTCATAAAATACTCATGAATACCTGTTTTTCTTCAAAGCTCTGAGAATAACATTTATTACAGAATTATTTTCACTTGGATGATCTACTTAGTATATCAGCAAAACTTCACATGAATTCAGGCAATATAATAAAGACAGAGTAGTTTCCTGGAATTCCCTTTGTGATCATTTCCTTAGCAGTTGTTCATAATAGAAAGAGTAAAAGTGCAAAGAAAACTAAGCAGTTACACCTTTTATATTCTATTTGAAACATTTAGTATTTACTTTTAAGTTAAATTTCATGCAAATGATAGCTCTCTATACATAACAATTTACATTTTATGATAAAACAAAATGTATAGGGGAGCATAGATTTGACATTCTGCAATTTTTAGCACAGCTGCTTCTGGACTTAAATAAGTCTTTCAAAAACAACTGAAAACACTAATTTTTTGGTTTTTTTTTTTTATATATATGTTTTCTTAAATTTTGTGGAGTTTTATTTGCCTGGCTATTTTCTCCTAGAGAAAACAATTTCATCAAAAGTTAAAGCAGTTAGAAACTGAGAATAAGGATTTATTATAAAATAATTATTTCCTCTTTAATCGACCCCAATTGTATTCCAATTTTCTATATTAACTATTGTAATTTCATATAAAGAAGGTGGGATTTAGAATCAGTTCAAATGAAGTTTGCCTGTCACATATTATGCACTTTGTGACTCAGCTTCCCCAAATAAACTAATAGGATATTTCTACCTGTAAAATTGCCATTAAGGAGTAAATAAGATATAGATGTTAACCTATCCTTTCAAACATATGTATGCTCCTGACTATCCCACTCATGTAGTCAAGAATTTAGACTCCTGTTTTCTGCAAGCCTGTCATCATTATTTTGGCTCTACCTCCCTCCTTACAGTCTGGAGCACAGGCGAAACCATTTGCTGGATAGCACTGATCCTTGAGTTACAATTATTATCAACATCGTAAGGTTTACATTGGACAATCCCCATTGTCATTTCTGCTGGTGAAACTCTGGCACTGTTGGGGAAAAGTCCCCATATAATCCTGATTGGGTGCATTGCAAACACAGGCTACTGCCCTTAGGCTGTATTTATGTTTCAAGAGTAAAGTGGATAAATTAAAATATAATTTTACACACACACACACACACACACACACACACACACACACACGCATACACACACACACATACATTTATGTCTATTTCACAGTCTCCCACCAGACTTAATTTTTCCTAATTAAAGAAAATACCACCATTCCTTTCCTTATTAAAAAAAAATATCATTCACTGTAGGCTCTCTTCTATTCAGTTGACTTCTGTGTATTTTTCTTAATGTTTACTTTTAGTTTAAGACAATTCTTATGTCATTGAGAGCAATAGGGAACCACATTTCTTTTCATATGTCAAGTCTGTGATGTGGCCACATATGGACACTGATGGGAGGTGAGGAGAGGTAGAAAGAGGCTGAATCTGGGCCAGGTCTGAAGTACCAGGAAGCTACCCAGTCATAGCTCTAACAAGATGCTCTGAAGTACCACCAAAAGCATACTCATGGCACAAGTTGTTTCCAGGTTCATAGAAAGCACTCATGCCAAAGATAGCGCAGCAGTGACAATCAGTGGAGAGTGGATAGCCACTTGCCAAAGGCAGTTACATGTGAGAACTTTGTGTCCCTCCTCCTTTCTCTACCCCAATCCAAACAATTAACAGGGAAGGAGGAAGAGGTATGAGGAAGCAGGGCATTTTGGCACCCTCCTCCCATTCCTTCACTCCCACTCATCCCCATCGCCTACTACCCCAAACACATTCAGAACAACTAGAACATCAAGTCTAGGCTGTGCCCAGGCAAGATGAGAATCCCTGAATTAAATATGAGGCTGAAACTTGAAAATAATCAGAATTCTTAATAAGAAAAAAAAAGACATTTTCACAGCAAAAAGTGGCTGAAAATATTTGGGATCCCCAAATATGATGAAGGTAGTAAGCACACTACCCAGTAAGAAGTGGGTTTGCCAGAGCATGGTAGATAGTGTTTAATGGACACAAAAATCATGTTTTATACTTTCAGTATTTCAGACTCTTATCAAGCTAATTTTGATGATCTCTGTAGTAAAATAACTTTCAAAAGCAATCCTTCTACAAGTTTCTGTCTTTGAACAAGGAGGTCCCTTGCTCCCTTTCTTTAGTCATTATTCTATCTATCTATCTCTATCTCTATCATCTCTATCTCTATCTCTATCTCTATCTCTATCTCTATCTCTATCTATATAGTTCTATTTCTATATCTATCTATATCTATCTATATATTTGTGTGAAGGAGAGAAAGCATAAGCAGGGGAAGGACAGAGGAAGAAAGAGAGAATCTTAAGTAGGCCCCACGCCCAGCACAGAGCCCCACTAGGGGCTCAATCTCAGGACTGTGAGATCCTGACCTGAACTGAAATCAAAGTCAGATGCTTAACTAACCGAACCACCCAGGCACCCCTAGTCATTGTATTTCTAGTCCACTCCACTGAGACTCTCTACTAATAGGTATATAGTCCAGGCTGTATTTGGCCCATCTGTTCTGGTAGTGGCTGACCTGGTTATTAAAATATTTAAAAACTTAGATACAACTGGTAAACAGGCACTGACTCAAATCCCCCTTCTTCCCACTGCCCTTACAGTCTTGGCCTATCCTTCAGAAGCCCCCACAACCTAGCAACTAAAGGGTTAATGCTAGTACAGTGGGGGAGCCTCTTGTTTCTTGTTCCACTGAGTGGACTTATGTTTGGTTTATACCAGCACCATATTAATTTTCATTCTCAAGTATAAACTGAATCTATTACAAAGATTAGCACATGAGGCAGGAATCTTAAAATAGTTAATGTCTCTCTTGAATGATGGATTGTTATTTTGCCCCCCGATGTCCTCAATTAGCCAACATGCTCTAGTCTTTCTAGACTTTCAGAGACTCCTTCCCTTCCTTCTCTCACCTGGTGTTGTACATTTGTTCATGATAAACTCCCAATCTAGCCTGCTTTACTGGATTTCCATGGATGTATCACCATACATCTCAGATAATGGATTTGCCTTCTGAACTGAACTTTGTTATAGTATCTAGAGAAGGAAGTCTTTACAAAATATTTACTCTATTTCTGTAGATAATCTGACCTCCAGATCTTAGCCTGACCAGATGAAGCCTTTCGTCTCTCCCTGTGTCTATGCCACACACCAAAACTTCAATTTAGTTTTTCCACTGAAAATTTCATATCTTATTGACACTACTCACATACTGGTAGTATTAAAAGTCTATGGTAAATGAGAAAACCTTAATGTTTTATATAAAATTTCAAGTCCAGGGAATTAAAGAACATTTACTTAATAACATACAATAAAATTTTGAAAGTAAGAGACCATTCTGTGCTTCAGGAAAATATAAGGGCTTGAAGTTACTGTCCTTCAAGACATGCTTCAATTTCATCTTGACTATGACATTATTTTAATCTTTATTTCTTTTCAAAAATTTTTTAATCTTTATTTCTGGGAGACAGAGATAGAGTGCAAGTGGGGAGGGGCAGAGAGAAAGGAAGGCACAGAATCTGAAGCAGGCTCCAGGCTCTGCGCTGTCAGCACAGAGCCTGACGCTGGGTTCGAATTCACAAACTGAGATCATGACCTGAGCCGAAGTTGGACGCTTAACTGACTGAGCCAGGCGCTCCTTTAATCTTTATTTCTATCCTTGATCTCCCCCCAGGGCTTCAGACGTATATGCCACCTGCTTCCTGACTGCTTACCTGTCTGGATTTCCAGCTAATATCTCTTCACCTTCTCTATCAGCCAATGTATGTATCCAATAAGATTCATAAGATTTCAAAACTCAACACTTTAAAAACAATCCGGTTAGGGGCCCCTGGCTGGGTCTGTTGGTTAAGCATCTAACTCTTGATTTCAGCTCAGGTCATGATCTCACATGGGGCTCTTTCCTGGGCAAAGAACTGCTTTGGAGTCTCTCTCTGTCCCTCCCCCACTCATGTTCATGCTCTCTCTCTCTCCCTCCCTCTCTCAAAATAAATAAATAAACATTAAAATGAATGAATAAATAAATAGGGGCATCTGGGTGACTCCGTTGATTGAGCTCCCAAATTCAGCTTAGGTCATGATCTCACGGTTCATGAGTTCGAACCCTGCATCAGGGTCTGTGCTGACAGCTCAGAGCCTGGAGCCTGCTTCAGATTCTGTGTTTCCCTCTCTCTCTGCCCCTCCCCCACTTGTGCATGTGTGCTCTCTCTCTCTCTCTCTCTCTCTTTCTCAAAACTAAACATTAAACAATTTTTTAAAAGATGAAAGAATAAATAAATAAAACAATCCAGTTATAAAATGGGCAAGCAACATGAACAGACATTTCATCAAAGATACAGATGCCACATGAGCACATGAAAATATGTTCAAAATCATTAGCCATTAGCAAAATTAAAATTAAAACTATAATGTGATATCATTAACACCTATCAGAATTATAAACACCTATCAGCATAACATAATCATAGGACTAATACATATGCTGTTCATTAGATGCAAGCAAGAGGATCTGTCCACACTCAAGGTATGAACATCAAGAGGCAGGATCATGGGAGCCACATTAGAATGTGTTCACAATGTTTGTTATATAAAATGTAGAACACATATCAGAGTTACAATAAAAAACAAAAGTCACACATATATCTAGGTATACTACATAGAGATAACCACTGTTAATGATGTTGAATTTTTTTCCAGTCTTGTATGTACTCTTCTTGAAGCCTATCCCCTAACAAAAAGATATATAGATCTTAAATATATACCTTCAAGAACAAATTGGGTGGATTTTACTTTCTAATTTCAAATCTGAACCTTTACTACTACTTTCAGTGTTTTAGTCCTATTCTTGACCTCTTTCCACCATCCTGTCTTTATATTTGACTTTATATTTGACTTTATATATTGATCAGTTCATCCTCACCGTTCAAGATACTTGAAGTGTCAACCCCTCCAGGAAGCCAACTTAATTGAAATGCTTTTCTATATGGCCCTTTATTGGAACCTCTCCATTGTACTGTTACCACATTGTTTTAAAATGATGTTCACATGTATCCTCCCTTCTAGATTATAATTCCCTTATACAGCAGAATACACATCTCTTTCTTCTTTTCACCTTTAGCATCTAGTCCAGTATATATAATACATAATAATTTCTCAGTAAGGAAGTTGAACTGAGATACTGAACTAACAACCAAGTATGGGTATGCTATGAAGATATAGTTTTGCTAAGCCATCTATATTTTACTATGTGTTTTTCCATCCTTGAGTACACTAACAAAACCTAAAATTAAATTAAGGAGATTCAAAACACTCTTACACAACATAAAAACCCTCTTATCACATGCAACTCTTTAAAAAAGGAAGCAAATAGAAAAAAAAATCAAGAAATTTGCAACAACTCTTCCTTCACTAGAAAGAGTACCCACCCAAAGATGAAGACAAATATTATTGCACATGCTTACATAGCCTGAAATTTAAAAATGTTATTAGAGTAATTCCTCTTGCATTCACAATATGATTGAGACGATGATTAAGAAGTTTCATGCAAAATCCATCTCATTATAAAAATGGGAAGGGCTAGAATAGCATTTAGTTATGTGACAGGTGGAAGAGTTTCTATGGACAATTTTATAATTTTAATACCCGCACAACCCCTGTGATAATTATTAGTAAATTCATTTTGAATTCATTTGAATTAAGTTGTCCAGGATTCCACAACTAGTTAGTGAGAGAGCCAGACTTAAAACTGGAAGGCTCAGTTTCAAAGCCACAATCTTCCTATTTCTTTACACTATGAGAACACCAGGAAATACCATAGTTTTCAGTTCATTACTAGAAACGTTGTTCCCTAGAAAAAGAGGGAAAAGAGTAGTAAAGACTAACAGCAGGCTTGAGTTTGAGGCTACATATCTATGGGAAACCATGATTATTTGCATTGTGTTGTGTTTGATTTCGCTCCCTGCCAAATGTCATGCCAAAGCCTTGACACAACAGAGATTTGTGCCTGCAGCCATTCATTCTGTCTGGCAGAGCACATCAGCTGGCATATTTTACATGGATATTCTGAAATCACACCAGTCTCTGAATAGGTACTGAAAGTGACTAAGAGAAAAAACTATATGAAAAATAGAGTCAGGAGTCACACTCCAAACAAAACAAAACAAAACAAAAAACTAGAAGCATGTTTCAATTTTTAAAAATCAATTATTCATATATTGAATATTATTTATGTGGATATGCTTTTAGACGTTTATTTTTCATAGAGAACTAATATGCCAGAACACATACAGTATGTTTTGGGCCAAATGTAAAATATAAACATGAGTATATAAGTGTATTTCCCCAAGTATTATGCTTGCATAAAATAGGATATCAATTGTTATTGAGATATATATCTACATTTTTCTTATAACCACAAACCTACTTTCCACTTTCCTTTAAATATAAAATGAATTTTTCACACAAAAATAATAAAAGAACTGCTTCACCCATTTCATTGTGGGGTGGAAGGATGCAAAATAGGGTAAATGATCTAGAGAATTTTAGAGAAACTATAAGCAGACATCTGTAACTCCATTCATTATTTAAATACCTCCAAAGAAATGGCAAACTTTCTTTCAGTACCTTATCCTAGAACTCAAATTCCATATGTGCTACTTTAAGCAATTTTTTTCTTGCTACTTCCTCCATAGAGAAGGAATGGCTTTAATAGCTCCTGTAGGTGGGATCCATTTCCAGCTCCTTCTTCTTTCTCCATTACTATCCCTAAGAATCTTAGTTCCTTTTGTCTTTACTCCTGGAGTTCCCACTATGTACTTTTTATTCATTGTATAATTTTTCTTTTTGGCTCCCTCTCAGGATTCAAGGTTATTACAATTCATGATATTTATAATGTTCTTTTCCACATTTTTTTACAATAATATTCCATTTGAAATTAAAGGCCTTATACTCTCCTCCTTAGCTTTCCTGTAGTGCATTTATATAATTCTTACTGAGCTTTATGTATCTTGCTGTTTGCATCTTCTTCTCAAATCCACTTGTAATTTCACTATCTGGTCCCCCCAAATCCTAGGCACTAAAGTAGATCTTGACTGATATAATTCACTTTCATATATTCTATCTTCAATAACTGAATCATCAGGGTCATTAAAGACTAGTTTACACAACTTCCATTAAACTTTGAATAGTATCATTCTTTTACTGTCAAGGGCATTAGTTATAACTATTCTTTGATTATGTGTTGTATGGATTAAGACTTTCATTGCTCAGGAAATGATATGTGTTTAATAATCAGATTTTTGATTCTGAGGTTTTCTCACTAGCATCATGTTTTATCAGCTTAGTTTATCATGACATGAACATGTACTATAATTGAATATATCTAAACACATGACAGTAATATAATTACTATAACTTTTTTACTATTAAAACATTTTTTATTTATATACTTTACTTGTGGAGAATATTTGAAATATACTTTAAATGTGCATACCTTTGTCCAAGGCACATCCTGCTGTGGTCTCAAGACAGGAACCTATTGTAAAAAATATATATATATAATGTTTTCATTAATACACTTAGTATAACAGATTGAGAAATACCAAAACATAAAATTAAAACAAGAACATGTTTTAATGCTCAACCATTGCTCAATATTAGTATCTATCTATTAACTTCCAAAACTACTTTTGTATTTATTTTTTTGCTTTAGTTCATTAAGGAAAAAAGAATAAGGTATAAATATTCTAATATACTTCTCAATCTGAATCTCTAAATGAACTTTATTCCTTTATATCTTAAAAAAAAGCATTTTTTTTCCTAGAAAGAAACATAGAGGTAGATTCAGTTCCTGATACACAACAATTTCAGGCAAAAACTCAGATAACACTTATCAAAACTGCTAAATGAATTATTATGTTCTGAATAGGAAGATGAGGAAGTAGGTTAAACAGGTTTTATGACAATAAAAATCTTATAATATTTGTTCATCAAAATTGGCAATGGAACATCAATTAAGTTAAGAGAATCATTTTCACAGTCATAATAATGTTTTAAATTTTCAGGCAATGAAACTAGAATGTATGTTCAGATAATAGATTTAAACGTGTTCAAATGAACTTGGGTACTTCAGAAATCAAAAGAGGAAACAGAATCACATATTGCTGCATAAAAGACCCATATTTCCGTGATTTCTTTCAATTTTATTATTCTATTAGAGGCAGCGTCCTATTTGCAAATATGTGGATACCCATCCACATAAAATCACAGATCCAAATGTAAGAATTATCATTGCAAATGTGACAACGTTGATTACAAGAACTTCAATTAAATGTAATATCAAAGAACCACTTACTTTGTCCATATTTTTTGACATTCTATCTACTTGAAATTTCCAGATGTGAGGGGGATAGAAATCAGAAGGCATGAACTTCCTTGTGATCTCCACCAGTATGTTATAATAAAAGTTTTACCATGAATAAATAAATAAATAAATAAATAAATAAATAAATAAAATATATAGCATGTATAATGTAAAAGTACGTTTTTTCTTCCATATTTAAAGTTCACAAACTCAAAGAATCTTAACTCTAGAAGACACCTGAGTAAACTCAATTCAAACTGTGAATTAAGGGATTCCAATGTTATATGGAAGTGTCACACAAGTCCCTGGATAATCCAAGGGAATCAATCTTTTGGGTCACGCATAATTTTCCCTCAGCCAGTATTCAAGTACAGCGGATGTGGACACAAATGCAGACACATGCGTGCACACACGCGTGTGCGCACACACACACACACACACACACAAATTTAGGCTATTTTCTTTGTTCTATGGCCAAACCTAGAAGATCACATTTCTTAGATTTGAACCTTAGCCCCTGAATTGCTAGCTATACTGGACAATTTACAAAACCATTTCTGAGCCTAAGTTTGTTTTACATAGAGCGAAGTTGTTGCAAAGATTATATGAGCTAATATAAATAAATTGCTTAGAACTCTTCTAGGACATAGTAAGTAGCCAATAATTGTTGGCTATTTAAAACTACAAGACATTTGAAAAGTAAAAATTCTTCAAAAACCCTTTAAAATTATTAAATAATTTGGACATTTAAAAAATATTTCAAATGATATTTCTAGTCTACTAATCATCTCTTGAGTATGAAAATCTCCATTTGTATTTCTTATATTTGAATATAATTATAATTATATTTTCATATTACAATTGTGAGAAATAATTTGTAAATGTAACTATGGATGACAAACTTCATTCATGAAAGAATCACTAAAGAAATCAAAGTAAAAGTGGCATTTTTTTTCAATGAGGCATTTTAAATGGTTATTTAACATCTGGAAATCTATGTTCTGTATTTTACTCTTGGTCTGGAATGACTAGAAGAACAGAAAATCTTCTTAAATGACAGGGAGGCACTTAACGTTTTCCATAGGTCAGGCAAGAATCCAATTGTCTAATATCCATGAGAGCAAAAGTATGTGACAAAGAGGGGCGCCTGGGTGGCGTAGTCGGTTAAGCGTCCGACTTCAGCCAGGTCACGATCTTGCAGTCCGTGAGTTCGAGCCCCGCGTCAGGCTCTGGGCTGATGGCTCGGAGCCTGGAGACTGCTTTCGATTCTGTGTCTCCTTCTCTCTCTGCCCCTACCCCCTTCATGCTCTGTGTCTCTCTGTCTCAAAAATAAATAATAAACGTTAAAAAAAAAAAAAGAAAAGAAAAAAGTATGTGACAAAGAGACAGTACAAAACTGGATTGTCAGTGTTATTGCCAGGCTATAATAAATTTATCACAGAAGACCTGGTATCAATAAGGAAGAGTTAGATTGACAAAGCAAACAGATAATCTTTAGCTACTTTGCAAGCAAAAAGTGAAACAAAATAAATTAGTTACAGAGAGAGAGGCAAACCATCAGAGACTCTTAAATAAAGAGAACAAACTGAGAGTTGATGGGTGTGGAGACTTGGGGGCACGATGGACATTGAGAAGGATTGTTGGGATGAGCACTGGGTGTTGTATGTAAGTAATGAATCATGGGAATCTACTCCCAAAGCACACTGTATACCCTGTATGTTAGCTAACTTGACAGTAAACTATATAAATCAATTGATTGATTATAAAATATATGAAGATTGGGTTAACTAAGTACAGGGTAGAATTGGAAGGGGGAAAATGACTTGATAAGAGAAAATGAACAACAACAACAACAACAACAACAACAACAACAAAAAACAAAGGGAAGAAAAAAAAAAAAGGAATAAAACAATACCCTGGATAAGGAAAGCACTAAATGCCAAACCTGAAAGGTACACAACATATTTTATAAAGTATGTTTTGATCAGAATCTCTTTTTACAGATCTGGTGGTGGAACTCAAGGAGGGTTGGAGACTAATTCACATCATTTTAATGTTTTAACTCAGGGATATTTTTTTAATTTTATTTTTAAGGAATCTCTATACCTAATGTGGGGCTCAAACCTACAACCCTGAGATCAAGAGTCACATGCTCCACTGACTGAGCCAGTCAGGGGCCCCAGGGATTTTCTACCAAGGCTAATTTCCTAACCCCCATTCTTGTGACAGGGGACATATAACACAGCTGGGGTTAGCATGCTACTAGTTGCTACTGGCATCTAGTGGGTAGAGGCCATAGACACTGCTAAACATCCTTTAATTCACAGGACAGCCCATCACAAAAAAGATTCATGCAGCCCAAATATCAATCATGTGCTAATGTTGAGAAACTCTGTCTGTCTTAGCAGAGGAGGTGGAGCTGCCTCTTACCTCAGCGCTTCGCAAACCTTTCCAAATCATGAGATCAGATCATTTACATAGAGTGACTCTTCCAGGAAAAAGAGAACTGACTTGGTCAAGGTTCTTGAGAAAGGATATTTTAGTTGAAATTAATCTATTTAAACATTGCCCATCTAGCAGTTAATGTAGCCATGTATTAAACACAGGTTGATCAGATGCTAGTCATCAAGATTTTTACACTACATCAATGTGAACTCTATACATAATGGTATTCCCACTGCTTTTCTCAAATGTTTTGCAACATCAGAAAATATCCTAGTAAATTATCTGATTTTATTCTTTAAAAAAAACTAAATTCAAAGTTAGATATTATCCCATTTGAAATAATTCAGTTTAAGTGTCAGGTTATTTACCTTATCATTATTAGAAATTTAATAATTCATCATAATTCAATAGCTAACTAAAATTATTTTTATTTTTTTATTTTTATTTTTTTACTGTTTATTTTTGAGAGGGAGAAAGAGAGACAAAGCGTGAGTGGGGGTAGGTGGGACAGAGAGACAGGGAGACAGAGAATCTGAAGCCAGCTCCAGGCTTTGAGCTGTCAGCACAGAGCCCGATGTGGGGCTCAAACACATGAACCATGAGATCATGACCTGAGCCAAAGTAAGATGATTAACCAACTGAGCCACCCAAGAGCCCCTAAAATCATTTTTAAAGAAAATGAGGTGTTCAATATTATTTTATTTTTACTTTACACCAAATTAACAACTATTTTAAGTGAAACTAAGCTACATTTCTATTTATTATTAACATAAAGATACAATATACATGGCAACATGAAAGAAAACTAATTTTTGAGAACAAGTAAATTGTCACTAATATAAACTAAAATGTAATTTTGCATTATTATTGTTTTGCTCATTTCAGAATACCTCATTACTATCATGTTTCTTAGAATATTTAACCTGTAAAGTATGATGTTTCCTTGATATTAATTTAGTGGGATTCACAACCTAAAAAAACATGCCATGTTTTAGTTGGTAAATTTCCTTCAAGGATATCTGCAAAGGCCAAAAATTTGGGAGAAGAGAATCCTTAAAACCTTTCATCAAATACAGATGAATTTCTACAGCTAAAACCAACATATTGAGAAAACACGAAGGAAAAGAATAGGAGAGTTTCATTTGTGTTGCTATTATTGTGATTCAAAAGAAAGGCCCATTCAGATGGATTTAACAGACCTATTCAGAACATTCCACCCTAAAACATCAAAATATGCATTCTTTTCAGGTACACATGGAACATTCTCCAGAACAGATCACATATTAGGCCACAAAACAAGTCTCAACAACAACAAAAAAAATCTAAGTCATACCATGTATCTTGTCTGACCACAACACTATGAAGTAGAAATCAATCACAAGAAAATATCTGGAAAGAGCAAAAATACACAGAGGTTACATAACCTGCTACTAGACTATAAATGAGTCGACCAAGGAATCAAAGAAGAAATAAAAAACTTACATGGAAAAAAATGAAAATGGAAACAAAATGGTCTAAAATCTTTGGACTGTAATAAAAGTGGTCCTAAAAAGGAAGATTATGGTAGTACAGGCCTACCCAAAGAAGCAAGAAAAATCTCAAATAATCTTACACCTAAAGGAGCTAGAAAAAGAACCAAAAATATTATACCTAGAAAAAGGAGGGAAATAATAAAGATTAGAGCAGACATAAGTGATATAAGAATTAAACAACAACAAAACAAAACAAAACAAACCAGATCAGTGAAACCAAGACCTTGTTTTTTAAAAAGATCAACAAAATTCATAAACCTCTAGCCTACCTCATCAGGAAAAAAGAGAGAGAGAGAGGTGATCACCAAATAAACAAAATCACTAATGAAAGAAGAAATAAGCAACACCACAGTAATGCAAAAAATTGTAACAGAATATTATGAAAACCTTTATGCCAACAAACTGGACAGCTTAGAAGAAATGTATAAATTCCTAGGAACATATAATATACCAAAACTAAAACAGGTAGAAATAGAAAACTTGAACCAACCAATAATCAACAATGAAGTTGAATCTATAATCAAAAACTCAAGAAAAAACAAAAATCCAGGACCAGACAACTTCACAGAGGAATTCTACCACACATTTAAAGAAGAGATAAAGCCTATTCTTCTCAAACCATTCCAAAAATTAAAACAGGAAGAAAAACTTTCACATACACCCTGATACCAAAACCAGATAAAGATACCACAAAAGAAGAGAACTACAGGCCAATCTCTTTCATGAATATAGATGTAAAAATTCTCAACAAAATATTAGCAAACAGAATCCAACAGTACATTAAAGGTATCAGAAGCCACAATCAAGTGGGAGTTATTCTGTGATACAAGGGCAGTTCGATATTTGCAAAACAACCAACATGATACATCACATAAATGAAAGAGAGTATTAAAACCATATGATCATTTCAATAGATTCAGAAAAAGCTCTTGACAAAGTACAACATCTATTCATGATAAAAAAAAAAAAAAAACAAAAAACACAACTTTGCAAAGTAGAGGTAACATATCATAACATGATAGAGGCCTAACGTGAAAAACTCACAGCCAACATCATACTCAATGGTGAAAAACTGAGAGTTTTTTCCCTAAGGTCAGGAACAAGACAAGGATGTCCATTGTCATCACTTTTATTCTACATAGTACTGGAAGTCCTAGCCACAGAAATCAGACAAGAGAAAGGAATAAAAGGCATCCAAATTGGAAAGAAGTAAAACTTCCACTATCTGCAAATGATATGATGGTATATATACAAATTCCTAAAGACTCTACGAAAAACTACTAGAACTGATAAATGAATTCAGTAAGGTTGCAGGATACAAAATCAATGTACAGACATCCATTGCATTTCTATACATGAACAATGAAGCAACAGAAGGAGAAATTGAGAAAATAATCCCATTGCAATTGCAGCATAATACCTTACCTAGGAACAAACTTAACCAAAGAGGTGAAATACCTGCTCTCTGAAAACTATAAGACACTCAGAGAAGAAATTTAAGGCAATAAAAAGTAATGGAAAGACATTCCATGCTCATGGATTGGAAGAATAAATTTTGTTCTAATGTCTATAGTACACAAAGCATTGTACAGATTTAATGCAATCCCTATCAAAATACCAACAGAACTTATCACTGAACTAGAATAAACAATCCTAAAATTTGTATGGAAACACAAAAGTCCTTGAAGGGCAAAAGCAATCTTTAAAATGAAAAACAGGGGCGCCTTGGTGGCTCAGTTGGTTAAGCGTCCGACTTCAGCTCAGGTCATGATCTCAAGGTTCTGGGTCCAAGCCCCTCATAGGGCTCTGTGCTGACAGCTGGGAGCCTGGAGGTGCTTCAGATTCTGTGTCTCCCTCCCTCTCTGCCCCTCCCCACTTGTCCTCTGTCTCTGTCTCTCAAAAATAAATAAATTTAAAAAATAAATAAATAAAAATAAAAAAATCAAAAATCAAAATCAAAATCAAAATAAATAACTCCCCAAAACGAAAAGGTCCATATTTAGAGGAAACTTACAATGGTCATACATGCATAGCTATGCAATGCCATGTACCTAGTATTCTTCCTGTGTTTTGAGCAAAATAAGAGGTGTTCTTGCAAAAGGAGATTTACGTCAACAACTACTTCACCAGAGCAGGGTCACTATTTTATTCTAAAGTAAATCATCACACAATGACTAATGCCCTTCATGCCCAATATGAATGCTCTAAAATTGGACAGAGTTTCTGTTATTTCTCTCTTTATTAACTATTAGAATCCAATAAATTTGTTCATACAATATATAATTTCCAGATATATACGAAGTCTGTAAAATGGCTTACCTTTTCAGCCTATCTTGGAAGAAATTTCACTTCAGTTGTATGTCCTTACTGATATATGATACGATTTCATGAACAAGTTCAATAGATATGCTATATTCCAATGAAAGATGCTATATATGGTATGCAAACTGAACTTAAGAGACCAAATTAAGCTACTACTAAATCGAATGTCTTTGTATCTGCTTGTTATCAAACCAAATGTGCTTGTGGACATAATGCAAATTCAGAATGATCCCTGTGTGTAACATATTTTTCTCTCATAAAAGATGGTAATGATGCCATAATAATTAGTGAATAAGTGGGTAACCCTCAAGAATAGTGTACTGTGTATAATATTTTATATGAGCAAAGCAGAAATTTTAATATATTTGTGGTATTGGCTGAATTGTGTCCCCTCAAAATTCTTATGTGGAAATTCTAGTCTCCATTACTTTTGAATGTGATTTATATTTAGAGAGCATGTCTTTAAAAAGGTAACTAGCTTAAAATGAACTCATTAAGATGGGCCCTAATCCGTTGTGACTGGTGTCCTTTTAAGAATAGATTAAGACATACAGCCATTCAGAGGAAAACCACATTAAGACTCAGAGATAAAAATCCAAGGAAAAAAGCCCTCAGAGGAAAGTAACCCTGTAGACACCTTGATCTTAAACATCCAGTTCCCAGAATCATGAGGAAAACAAAACAAAACAAAATTCTGTTGTATAAGTTTCCAGTGTATGGTTCTCTGTTATGACAGCCCTAAAATATTAATAGAATTTGTAATTTCCAAAGTTAGAGTATAGCTCTACACAAACATGTGACAAGAGATAAATTTTAGCCTCAGTGCTTCTCCCATTTCTCATGCAATAATTGTCTTTCTCTTTCATGGGCTTCTTGCATAAGTAATACTTTTTTGGTGTTCAAGGACTCAAGAGGTTGTCTATCAGTGAACACAACTCTTTCTTGCTCTTTAAATGCATTCTCAAAGCGATCCTCTCCTGACCTAAAGAAACAGTCTATCACAAAGACTAATTACTGAGAACAGCTTAGCCTGTATCTATATTTGCAAAAAGTAAATAATACCTTTTTTTATAAAGCAAGCCTTTTGTGTTATTTTGCTTTGTTAGTAATGAGCAGGTGTGATGAAATTGCCATCTTCATTCATTGCTAGTGGTTGTATAAGTTGGAAAGCAATTTGCCAGCATGTATCAAAGTCTTAAAAATATTTGCTCCTTTTCACCCAGTTATTTCTCTTCTTGGAATCTCTCAAAAGGACTTATCAACAGACGCTGGCAAAAATTTATGAATTGATAATCCACTTCACCACTATTTATACTAACCCTTCTATATCCAAAAAGGAAGCAAGCTAAATATTTTCTAATACATTAGAGAAATTGAGTGTCTTCCCCAGATAAGGAATTATTGTGCTTTTATCTACTTTTTACCATGTTTTCAAAGACAACTTAATGGCATGAGATTACAAAGTGAGTTTTATAATTTTAGGTGATCAGGTCGGGACACAATGGTATTTCATTGTGTAAAACTACATTAACTTCCCCCCAAATCAGGGATTCGGATTCGTTATTCGTTTACTCTGCCAACCTTCTCTCCCCCTCCCTAAAAAAAAAAAAAAAAAAAAAAAAAGAGTCTCCTTTATAAATTTTCTTTTTTTTTTTTTGAACGTTTATTTATTTTTGGGACAGAGAGAGACAGAGCATGAACGGGGGAGGGGCAGAGAGAGAGGGAGACACAGAATCCGAAACAGGCTCTAGGCTCTGAGCCATCAGCCCAGAGCCTGACGCGGAGCTCGAACTCCTGGACCGCGAGATCGTGACCTGGCTGAAGTCGGACGCTTAACCGACTGCGCCACCCAGGCGCCCCAAGAGTCTCCTTTATAAATTAATAAAACACTTAGAATTCCAAGAAGCAGATATGAGTCACTAGGGTATTTCAGCAGAATCCCCCCATCATCTCAGGAGAGCAGGGAAAAACAGGTTACCACAGCTATAATCTGTTCATACAACCTGGTACTGCTTCAATATTCAAGTGACCTGCCTCCTCTTCTGTCTCCGAAATAACTGAAACTTACGACATCCAATCACAATTTTCTTTTCTTATTCTAGGATCAAGAAGTAGTCTTCCTTTGCTCCCTAACAGAAGTATAAGAAAATATCTCATGACATAAGACACAGAAATTTAAAGTAATGTTTTCAATATTTTTGAGAGAAAGAGAGAGAGAGCAGACAGAGTTGGGGAGGGGCAGAGAGAGGGAGACACAGAATCTGAAGAAGGCTCTAGACTCTGAGCTGTCAGCACAGAGCCCAAGGTGGGGCTCCAACTCATGAACCACGAGATCATGACCTGGGCCAAAGTCAGATGCTTAACCACCTGAGGCACCCAGCCACTCCAAGACATTAAAATAAATAAATAAATAATAAAATAAAATAATAAAATGAATAAAATAAAATAAAATAAAATAAAATAAAATAAAATAAAAATAAATAAATAAGTCCTCCACACTTTATTCCATACCTTTGTTATAATGTACCTACACTGTTTTATTCAAACAGTCTAAACCTTGTTGTATCATTATTGCCAAGTGATAGCTTAGTCAATTTATATTTTCAGAAACGTAGAAAAGATTGTAAATGGCACATGGCTATAAATACCAATTCATCCTGTTGAGGCAAGATTATCACCAGGGTACCTGGAACATTCCACCACTCAATTATTTATATAAACTGTGAACAGACATGTGTAGAGCCCTTTTCATGTAGTATGTACATAGAAAAAATTGAAAAACTATATATATGAAAATGCTCTTGGTGGTTATCTCTGAGTGGCAATTTTCTTCTATATATTTTTCCGTACTGATTTTTTTTCCTACTATGACAATGTATCTCCTCTACAAACAGAATCAATGTGTCATTCCAGAGAAGCACTGTGTTAATCTTCTATTCTACTTACTCTGCAAACGAGAGAAATGGGCTGGACTCACCCCAGTAACTAGGCAAATACTGCACATATGCAATATGGCCCCCTTTCCCTGGGCCATAGTGCTCTGAATATCACGTGTTGCCAATACTTAGGGGCCAGGCCACAGTACCCCCCACAGCTAGATACCTTGAATTGTCAAAAGCTGCTTAGCCCTTGTGATCACTCAAACATTGAAGGCTGACTTTCATTTCACCTTCCCAGAGAACTATGTATATAAAATTCTATTTCCAAAATTTAGAATCTACGGACCTGGGAGAATACTGATACATATATGTATTTCAGGAAATTAACCCCCTTTAAGAATTACTTCACTCTTTAAACAATAGTATATTGGCCAAAGTGCAAATTATTTTTGATGCAGTGGCTATAGTGATATCTTGGGATGAGGGTTGCAGGATTCAGGCACTAGTTTTATCATTTATTAACCTGTGTTCTTGGGCAAATCAAATCCTCATTGGGGCTGATGATCATCTGAACAAGCTCCATGAATACTATCAATTTTAAAAGCCAACTAAGGCTACCCACTTGAAAGAAGTGGTCTATGTCCATATGAATAACTAGTTCTATTTTGGCACTGAAATACTCAGTTTGAAGGAGCCAGTAACAAGTTGGGTGCCACATTACACTTTTAAAAATGTGACTTAGGCACTCTTACCGAGGTTTTGAGGGGGATTATTTTAAAATAAATAAATAAAGTTTCTAGTGTGTTATACCCTTAACAGTTTGTTTGAGTTTATGAACATGTTGTGAGTCTGGCAATACTGAAGAAGGGTTAATCATAATATTCTTTCCCTATCTTATTCATGACAGCACTTCATAAATGCCCACTTTTCAAAAACTCAGAACCTAAAGCAACAGAAAACAAATAGAATTAATGTGCAGTGAGAGAGCACTGCCATTACACTGGTTTGGCACATCATTATGCAGAACATAGCATTAGCACCTTGCAAGGAGGGAGGTCGGAGGAAGTGGGTCCCTCATTATTTTTGAGAGCAGGACTTGAGCACCAGTTTTAAGATTTGAATATTCCATTATCATCAGTCTATAACTGGCATTTATGGATCTGTCACCCACTGGATCATCAGTTAATTACATTAGTAATCAGATCTCATTTTCCTTTGTCTTTTTAATTTTAACCACAGAGTTTTGTCCATGAAGGTCACTTGTTTTATGGTACTGCTAATACAGACACATTATCATTAATACTTTAGTTAAAATATTTCTATAAAGCTGAAGGGTTGGTTCCTTGTGAATTTTAATCCATGTTTTTTGAGAAAGAGCAGATCAAGGTCCTAAATTCCAGTGTTGTCAAAAACTCTGGCTTTGGGCAAGTCATTTAACCTGTTTGACCTCATTTTCTTCTTTGTAGAATGCAGTAATTAGGTTTGCAATCTAGGGATCCACTCATTTTTGAGTATTTATAGTTCTATACCTAAACTGTCTTTTAGGAAGAAGAGTGGTAGATGGGAAATTTATGTAGCATCCAGAAGCTGTAATTTATTAATCTTCCTATCTAAGTGATTTTATCCTCATCCCATCCATCTTCCATTACAGTATGGGCTATCATACAAAGAGGAAATTCTGTTTATGTCCCTTCCCCACTAACATCCTAAAAGATATTCCCCATCACCACAGACAATATATAAACTTCTTGGTTTGGCATTTCATGAAGTAAGTAGTTCCTGTCTTTCTCAGCAGTCTCTTCTCCCACCACTAACTCTTATCATCCTTCTGCTCCTGGGAAAACACAGACAAACAAACACCTGCTGCTCTCTGAGTATACCATGTTCTCTTTCACTTCTGTGCTTTTCATATTCCATCTCTTGTTCTTCAAATACTCTTATCTTATTTCTCCTACTGGCTACACCCATACCTCAGGCTAAATCCTTCAGCGCTCAGATTATCCCAATCCACCTTTCCATCCTTCTTCTGGGCTTAGTTGTTTGTCCCTAAAATGTATAGGTCTCATATGTCTTACATTCCTGTATCATAACCCTGTTGTTGCTTTCAAGGTGTATCTGTTTCAAAACACCTGTCAGTTCCCAAATAGAAAGGACTTATTCTCTCTCTCTCTCTCTCTCTCTCTCTCTCTCTCTCTCTCTCTCACACATCTAACCCAATGCCTGGCACATAGTAGTCACTCAGTAAACATTTATTAAATGAATGGACAGAAATTAACCATATGTTTCATAGAATAATTTATTATTTGTTGCTCTTTTTGCAATATAAAAAGTTATACAAAATATAGTCTACTCCCTGTTACCTTACAATAGAAAATTGAACATGCTGGTCTTATAGCCTAATCAGCCATAACATATTAGAGATGGTGACTTTCACTAGACTTTTCCTTATCTTTACTTACTTTTCTCAAAACTTTAATTTGAAAAAAAAAAAGATCAATATAACCTCATAAAGCACCATTTATATATCCTCTTTCCAACAACCACTCACTTCCACTTCATAGCACACCAGACAGCACAGCTTATTTCTTAACTAGATAATAGCCAGCTAATTTTACACATACATTTTCCAAATAGTCAGTACATACTTTGTCCTATCCTCTGAGTTGAAAGGCATAAATTCGGAGAATCAATTTTCTAGTCATCTTCTAAAAATACTTTTTAAATTGAGCATCCATGTGAGTATAGTCTGGGCACCACTGAGTAGTTTTATAAATATGTACCCTGCCATACACACACTCACATTTTGAAACAGACATACTATCGTGGCTATTGTGTGCTATATTAAGAGCCCTGGAACTGAACTTAGGAAAACTAGATATACTCATCTCTGGGTTTCATGTCATCTATAAAATGATACGATCAAAATGGATTTTTTTTAAAATTTAGAATTCTTATTTGGGAGGAGAAAAATCTGATGAATTTCTGGTACAACTTTTGTCTAATATATCCCCAACACACATACAAACATACTCATTTGTATACACACACACACAGTGCTAGTGGTATAGTTGTCAAAGAATAAGTATGTCTCCCATAGATAAATATATAATTTTAGAAACCTGTCAATATTTCACAGTAACTTTAAAGGAAGGTCTCACTCTTCTTTGTAATATGTGTTGTAAAATAAAATGCACAAATTGTACAAATATACAAAGAGAATTAGAGCTCTACCTGGAGACAAAAAAAAAAAAAAAAAAAAAAAAAAAAGCACTCTTCAAACTGTTAGCCAAAGGGGTTTTAAAGGGGCCATTGTCTAAAATAGCATCTGTGTAATATAATAGAAAGAAGATGCTAGAAAAGCTTGGATAAAGAAAATATGCCAAGGGCAGGAGTAAGGACTAGATGGGATTCATCAGTAAAACGCAATGGTGAGATTGGAAGAAGATTAAATCAATTAGATAAAAACTAACCATTATTAAAGTAGTTGCCTAGTTGAAGTTTTACATGAGGCTCCCCTGGCTGTCAAGAGACATGTAACATACCCAATAACACAGCAAGTCTAAAGCACCAAACATTCCCCTTAAAGCACAGTATGTATGTGTTTAACAAGTATTAATTTCCTTTCACTGAGCTAGGTTAAAAGTTCCCAAGTTGAAGTTCAACTTTAATGAACTTTTATAATTTCTCAAAGGATTAGTCTCTCTTTCCAATAAATTTTTACCATTCCCTTTTGCTAAGATGCTACTTCCCCTCATTAGACCTTAGGTAACTTCTATTCTTTGTCAGATCTCAACTCAGATACCTTTCTCCCTAAGTATTCCTGACACCAATGGTTGCTTGGATTCTTTCTGTAGAAATTTTCATAATATCCTGCACCTCCCCATCACAGTGCCTGTGTGTGTGTGTGTGTGTGTGTGTGTGTGTGTGTGTGTGTGTGAACAGTAACAGTAAACTCAAGCTGCATGTCATAAGATGTACTATATTACATATATCTTAAGGCCATCATTAAAGTTATAATTTAAAAGGAAGATAACATTTTCTAAATCTTCCTAACCCCTTCAGGCCACTGCTGTAATAGTTCAGATTGATAGTCCATTGATTGAAGGAACACATTTGCATCTTTCAAAGATTATTGAAAAATATGGATCTTCCAAAATTGAGGTAAGTTACAAATTTATTAATTGAAGGTAATGGAAACCATGTTTTCTAAACATTTCATTTAAGAGATGTAGAAGCTGGACTAAGGAAATTTGAGGAACTTGCTCAGGCTTACACAGGTAATGAGTAGCAAAAATAAAACCAGACCCCTCAGCTCAGAACTACTTGCCCGATGCACCTTGCCTTTCAGGAATAACTGCAATAAGCAAAAAATAGGTCTAAGTTATTCATGTGTACAAAAAAAAAAAAGGACACAGAAGATCACTTCGGGAATTTTACCTCCTTAATTGCACTATTCTATCAGGGCTTCTTAGTTATTACCATAAAACTCCATTGTGTAAGAAATAATTCTCAATTTGAAATCAAAATGCTTTATTGAACACTCAGAAATCCCCCAAATTAAAGGTCATTTTATTCTTTTGTGGTTGATGCATTGGCTTCCTCTAAACTAGCTTGTTTAATGCTATTCTTCTGGTAAGTAAATTATAAATATCTGTTGACAAACTCACATTATATATCGTTCAAGATATCTGAGTAGACAAGCCCAGAATATGAAGTCACATAATTTATTTTGTTTTTTTTTTAATTTTTTTAATGTTTATTTATTTTTGAGACAGAAAGAGATAGCATGAATGGGGGAGGGTCAGAGAGAGAGGGAGACACAGAATCTGAAACAGGCTCCAGGCTCTGAGATTTCAGCACAGAGCCCAACGCAGGGCTCGAACTCACAGACCCTGAGATCATGACCTGAGCCGAAGTCGGATGCTTAACCGACTGAGCCGCCCAGGTGCCCTTGAAGTCACATAATTTAAATACATGAAGGTATAGGGCACCGGGGTGGCTCAGCGAAACCTCAGACTTCAGCTCAGGTCATGATCTTGCAGTTCATGCGTTCGAGCCCCGCATTGGGTTCTCTACTGTCAGTGCAGAGTCTGTTTTGGATCCTCTGTCTCCCCTCTCTGCTCCTACCCCACTCTTTCTTTCTCAAAAATAAATAAATAAATAAATAAATAAATAAATAAATAAATAAATAAATGTAAATAACCAAATTGCCATGAAATTCATTATTACACCTTTAAATTTATATTTAACCACTTTGTTTCAATTCTTTCTAGGTTATCAGAGATGATTATCATTATTTTAAAATAAAAGGAACAAATGTTAAAAGCATTCCTTCATGCAATAGCAATTCTTAAAAATGATCTCTAATAGCATAATTGTTTGTTTCAGATTCTACTTATATATTTTATTATGAGTTGCAATTTTCTTGCCCATTACAGGAGATATACATTTTATATATATTCTTGTTTCTTAAGTAAGTATATTGTACACTGCAATTAAAAATTGCCACTTCCTCTCTTGCATGAAATATCTGAGCTAATAATTTGACCTAGAAGGAGTAGAATCTTTCTTTTCATTAAATTCCGCCTTTCAACAAAAGCTTCGTTAGTCTACCGAGTCAGGACAAGTAATACTTTATATGCTAGAGTAAACTGTTCTTCCTGGTGAACTAACAAATTAAAATGTAATGTAGGATGATGACACTGGGAATATTGAAGAATAGCCACTGATGTGGGAAGGAATCCATAATTAAACCAAGATGTACATTTTAATTACAATTGCATCAAACTGATGGTATAGAATAAAATACAGTTTGAAGTAGCCCAAGGAAACTAATTGAGAGCACAAGAAAGCCATGTCCTATCCTTCGTTTTCTCTCCTACTTTTTGCTCTAGGGCCCTCCTCTCACCTTCAACCTTCCAAAGTCTCATTTCATTATATCTTGCTAAGAATTAGGAAGCAATTAAGTAATTTTTCACCACCTTCATCTCAAGGTAAAGTAATTATTCATTTTTCTTTCTTTTGTGTGTGTCCCTGCTTCTTTTTTTCTTTTCTTTTTTTTTTTCTTAAACTTGGTTTGCTCAAGAGTAAAATGAGCCACAGTACTTATCAGCTCAATGCATACACAATTGATACTAAAGGCAACTGACAGCAACCGAAGCCAGAGGTTAGATGCAAATCCATTAGTGATTTCAAACCAGGGTGGGGAGGGGGGGGGCATTCTTGGTGAGTTTCTGATAAAGCTGAATAACTACAGAAATCACAAAATAAGACAATGTAATTTGAATTAATATGTCATCAGACAGATTCACAGAAAGCTTTAAAGAGTGCAAAAGGTTTTCTATAAGGCAATCAAAGCCATATTTGCTGTTCATATGCTTACAAGTAAAATTTCTTTTCTTTGACATATAATGATTTTAGTTTAAGGGTCGTATTCTAAGAATACCATGCAGAGCAATAAGCTAACATCTAAAAATATTCTTGCCAACTTTGAAGCGGTCATATCAAAGAAATGTTTAGAAATTAAACAATATGCTGTAGAAAAATTTTAAAGTGTATGCTGGGGAAAAATTTAGGGATATAATTTTAATTTAACCTCTCAAATTTTTCATGATTTTTTTTGGTGTTAATAAATTTTCAACCATAGTATTCATGATTTATATTTAAGGAAAAACAAATTTGTTTTCAAAGTTTACTTTGAGAGTGCACAGGAGAGGGTCAGAAAGAGAGGGTGAGAGAGAGAATTCCAAGCCGGCTCCACACTGGCAGCACGGAGTCAGATGAGGGCCTCCATCCCACAAACCCTGAGATCATGACGAGAGCCGAAATCGAGTTTGATGCTCAAACCCACCAAGCCACTCAGGTGCCTTGAAAAACAAATTTTTAATATCTAATCTCACATTTTAGAATTATAAATCACTGTATTATTTCCTTTGTCCCTCTTTTACAAATTTACTTCCAAACCTAGAATGAACTTTCATAAGGGAGCTCTCAAGTCAGACATTTTATCATTAAAACATAGTGACACTTCTTTTGCTATGACGTTACTTGGGATTTTTTAATTCCAGTACAGTTAACATGCAGTGCTGCATTAGTTTCAGGTGTATAGTATCATGATTAAACAATTCTATACATTAGTCAGTGCTCATCATGTTAAGTGTACTCCTAAGTCCCTTCACCTATTTCACCCATCCCCCTCACCCACCTTCCCTCTGATAAACATCAGTTTGTTCTCTATAGTTAAGAGTCTGTTTCTTGGTTTGTCTCTTTTTTTTTTCTTTGTTCATTTGTGTTGTTTCTTAAGCTCCACATATGAGTGAAATCATATGGTATTTGTCTTTCTCTGACTTATTTAACTTAGCATTATACTCTCTTGACCCATCCATATCATTGCAAATGGAAAGATTTCATTCTTTTTTAAGGTTGAGTAATATTCCATTAAATATATGACCTCTTCTTTATCCATTCATCTATCGATGGACGTTTGCATTGCCTCCATAATTTGGCTATTGTAAATAATTTTGCAATAAACAGAGGGGTGAGTATATCTTTCTGAAGTAGTTTTTTCATATTCTTTGAGTGAATACACAGTAGTGGAATTACTGCATCATACGGTAGTTCCATTTTTACGCTTTTGAGGAACCTCTCTACTGTTTTCCACAGTGGCTTTACTAGTTTGCATTCCCATCAACAATGCATGAGGTATTTTTTCTCCAAATCCTTGCCAATATTTGTTGTTTCCTGTGCTTTTTATTTCAGTCGCTCTGATAGGTATGAGGTGATATATCTCATGATGATTTTAATTTCCTTGATGATTACTGATGTTGAGCATCTTTTCTGGATGACACTTACTTTAAGAATTTTTAATTAGCAGATCAATGACATAATTGAGACCATACTGACTCATTCAAAGGCAATTACAAAGCCCTGGTTCTCTAATGAAGTTGTGCTGGGTTAAAATCTGAAGAACATTTCAACGTCACAATACATATGTGTATGTATATCTATACATGTATATGTATGTATATGTATGTATACATGTATACACCCATATAAATGATATATATTTGTATATATGTAATGGGTATGTATATATTATACACATGACATATACATACAGTGTCACAAAAAATATGTGTATGTATATCTATACATGTATATGTATGTTTATGTATATATACATGTATACACACATATAAATAATATATATTTGTTTATATGTAATGGGTATGTATATATTATACATATATAATGGTGCGGGCACAGTTTGGATGAACATAACTCTGTGTACCAGCAAAATTTAGCTAAAAACCTATTTTGGAGAAGGAACTCTAATTAGTTAGGGTCTTTGGAAGTAATTTAAAAAATTCAAATTAATAAATAGGAACAAAAATATGAAAGAACATATTTTTGTTATTTATTTTTGCTAGTAATAGCAAGTAATAATTATGTAACCAAAAGCTTATTATATAATAAAAGAGAAATAATAAGACAAATATGAAGTTACCATTAGGCCAACACCATACTAATAATTGCTTCAGGCAAGATATACCAAAGGATGCTTAAAATAATTGGGTGAAGCAGGATATTCACATAATCTCAATTTGTCTCTCCAAATACAGTTATTAGTTACAAAGGGAAGAATAACAAATTTACAGTGGAAAGACCCAGCACACGCTACCTTAATCAAGTATATCCTGAGAAATAAAGTATCATGTACCCCCAGTGAGAAGTACTGACAAGATTACACTACTTCTGTGGTATTGCCAAAAATGCATAACCTCAATCATGCAAAAAAAGACCACATAAACCTAGAATGAGAGGCACTCTTCAGAGTAATTGACCAGTACTCATCAAATGTTTCAAGGTGGTGAAAGACCAGGAAATACCTAAAAATTATCGTAGATTAGCAGAAACTAAGACAATAGCAACTAAATGCAATTTGGGATCCCAGTTTGGATTCTGAAATAGGAAAAAGATATTTTGAAAAACCAGTAAAATTCCAGTAAGCAGTATTAGATTATGAAATACTGTTGTATGAATGTTAATCACACTATTGTCCAAAAAAATTTTTTATTATGACTATGTCAGGTATTAACATTCAGGGAAGCTGAATGATGGGTATATGTAAACTCTTCGTACCATTTTTTTTTTTGCAATTTTTCTACTTATCTAAAATTATTTCAAAAAATTTTAAAGCTGTTTTAACAGAGCTTCAGGTAGGTGATGACATAAATGAAGCCAACATACTCTAAAACTTTCTTTATAGCTGTCAAATTATTCCAATGTCACCATTTTGCTGAATTATATGATTACTCATTGTCCTAGTTCTTCACTCAAAATAAATTGAGCATATATTACCCCTCCTTATTTCATTACCAATACTATGAATAAAACCAACAGCTTAAGCCTATGTTTTCTAAAATCATTACATGTATCTATCGCCTAATTGTCTCATATTATTTCATCAAATTCAAGACAAGTACTCACTGACTGCTAGAGTGTGCCATGTACTCAAGAAGATATAAGATGATTACAATATACATACCTGCATAGATTAACAAAATCTAAAAAAAAAAAATAGTTTATGTAATTTATATCTTACATTCCTACTATAAACTATTATCATGTAAATTTAAATTATGGTGATATATATTGATAAATTTGCATGCATTTAATGATTACAGTTTTGGTTTAAAAATGATACTATCAGGATACCTGGGTGGCTCGGTCAGTTAAACATCTGACTCTTGATTTCAGCTCTGGTCATGATCTCACGGTTCATGAGTTTGAGTCTCACACTGGGCCATGTGCTGACAGTGTGGAGCCTGCTTGTGATTTTTCTCTCTCCCTCTCTCTCTGTCCCTCCCCTATTCACTCTCTCTTTAAAAATAAATAAATAAACTAAGAGAAAAAAAGATACCATCACTGATAGAATATCAAGAACGTCAAGAATTTAAAAAAGAGAAACAAATCAAAAAATAGACTCTTAACTATAATGAACAAATAGATGGTTACCAGAGGGGAGGTGGGTGGGACGGATGGGTGAAATAGATGAAGGGGATTAAGGTACTCCTAACTTGATAAGCACTGAATTATATACTAAATTGTTGAGTCACTATATTGTACAGCTGAAATGAATATAACACTGCATATTAACTACCCTGGAATTAAAATTTAAAAAATTAAAAGAACCTCAGGAGTTTTGCCATCATTAGGGTTGTATATAATGGTATGAGGTCATATGGGCAGCAGGGATAAAATAAGTTACTACGTAATGGAAATTTGTGACATAAAGTTTAAATTTGTGGAAAAGACTGTGAGAGGCACAGTAGAATATTGGAGGCACAAAAGCACAGTGCAAAATCCTTGGCCAGGATTAGCAATAGGAGGGGTATTTTCAAACGACTAGCACTTGGGCAGTAATTCTAGTTCCTATGTTAATACGAATTTTAATAATTAAACATTAATTTATGTTTTTAATTAAAAAATTCCTATTTTCCATATATTTCATCAAAATAAATGGTATAAAATATTTCATTTGGAAAACAAGTACAAACGCTACTGTATAATGATGACATCGTCAGTAGTCAGTGATTGGGTGGTAGGGAGTACCACTTCATCAAGCTTAAAATGTTTATTTGTTAGCTGCAGGTTCAAGTCCAAATTTGCTTATGAGATTGGGAATTATGCTGTTGATATATAACGATAGACAAGTCAGGCTGCACTAAAGTGGAACCTAGTATTTTGTACCTTTTTCATATCATGGGTAAACAACTAAAGATGACCAATAAGCACTTACAAACTAATATACATATCTAGGAATTGTTTCAGCTTAGTAAAAAAGAGTCAAATCCTTTATTGCCCAGAATTTAATTAATGCATTTAAGTTTACTCTGTGAAGTTTCTTTAGTTACAGTTTACCTCACATTTTCTCTCCTAAACACATAAATTTTGTAAAGAAGTGAGTTAAATAAGATTCCAAAAACAAGAAACAAACAAAGATTATGAAAGAAATACTGAAAAAAATATCAGGTAAAAGGGTCTTGGGACACCTAATAAGGTGAATAAGAGAAAAGAGAATAAAAGAATTGTATCACAAATGGTCAAAGACCTGAGAAAGATCAAAGCTCCAAAGCAGATAAAATGAAGTAGCAAAAATTAAATCTGAACAATGTATATACCTTATAATTAGCAGAAATTATAAATTTGTACACCAGGTACAAATAGACCATGGAGTTATAATTTTTTTCTGATTTTTTTCCTGTTTTTTCTTTTAAGAATATCTCAATGTGCAGAATAGTAACTGGTAATATTTTTTCCCTTTTTTAAATTTTATTTATTTATTTTTTAGAGAGAGAGTAGGGGTGCAGAAAGAGAAAGAGAGAGAGAATCCAAAGCAGGCTCCATGATGTCAGCACAGAGCCTGACGTGAGGCTCAATCCCATAACCCCAGGATTATGACTTGAGCCAAAATCAAAAGTTGGATGCTTAACCAACTGAGTCACCAAGGTGCCCCTGGCAATATTTTCACCTATGGAAGGTCATGCCATAAAAAATAATAAGGTGTAAAAAATAGCAGTTTCACTAAGGGGCAGCAACAGATTTTTATTTTACCTCAACAGACACAAAATAGAATATTAACTTTATACAATGAAAAAAAAAACAGTTAAAGAGGGAGAGGGAAAACAAAAGACCAAATAGCTACTGGGTAGGCTTCCTGTGGTTTATAACATTTTAAAACATTTATAAAATTTTAAAATCTGGCCAAATTTGGTCAAATTTTAAAGAAATGTTATTTTGTCCATCTGGAGTTGATGTACAATAAGCACGGGGAGGGGCATCCTACAAGGTGAAGTTCATAGGATGTAAATAGACTCAACTAATAAATTGGGTACTCCAGAATACTTCATCCTGCATTGTTATCTCTATCCACAAGGCCACGACCCTCTACTGAGGGGGGAAAATCAACATCTTATCCATGGGATGGAAACATGTTAGTCCAAGCTGTAATTTACCAAGATGAGTGGGGATCATAGTCAAGATGAACAAATCATCATGACTACTGAAATCTGTTTTTCAGTATAAATTACGTGGATGAGTTTCAATGTTCTTCTTGCCTTCAAACATGGAGCTTAAGCACTTAAGTACATATTTTATTTATATTTGTGGAATAACAAAAAGAACACAAATATTTTCTCAATTCCCAAAGCATCAAAGATGGTCTTTGCAGGCCCATCTCTCTTTCTGATCTGTTTTCCTCCAATTCTAATGTAGAGGCAGAGATCTCTAGCTCCTGACTCTGTTCATTTGCTCTCTGTCGTTGATGTAACTTCATTGAGCCCCAAGTTGCTCAACTGTAAAATGTGTCTAATTTTATGGCTTATATATTGGACACTTGTTTAGAATGAAAAGCAAATATGAAGATCTTTATCAAATACTTACCATAATCATCATTATCATTCTCTAATTTGTTTTCTTGCCCCCAAAACCTCTTTCCTATAAGCCCTAACTGAGGACGTCTGTCTGTTTTCGGCACTTGTTTTGCTCTGTTGTTCATAGCTTCCTTTTCTCTCAAATCTTAAAATCTAACTAAGGCTTTGCTGCCCACTGCAGGAGGAAATGTGGATAAAGCATTCTCCTTTCTGCCTGGATTCTTCAGTGACTTTATCTCTAGTGTTCTGTTGGTTGTTCCATAATTTATTCCCTGAAGGACATGGCTTATAAATATTTTCATATTTTCCTGTGAAAATATTAATTTAATACCTTAAAGGTAATTTAAATGAACTATTACATCCATAACACCAAAGTAAATACAATGACAGTCACATATTAACAATTATCTTTGTTGTTAATTTTAATGAGTATATAGACATTCTCTTAAAATGTTTGGCCTTCTACTTCAGTTATTGTATTTTCTGCTGTTTTTCTGCTATATTCATTTACCAGATCTGTTCAAAACTCGTAATACATCTCAAGCATTGCCTAGAATAAAACCAAGTATTCTAACACTCAATAAATAAATTTTGAATAAATAAATAAATAAATGGATCTACATTACTACATGTACAAATGCAAACTAGTTTCTTAATAAGCATAGTAACTAAGTCAGTTTGAACAGATCTTAGTGAATTTGGGGGGAAGACTGAGGGTTAGCACTTACAATAAATTTAAAAGGTGAACAGGAAAATGTAATAGATAAATGTGCTGAGCTTTATTTTTAACAGTTCATAGTAAAATATATTAGAGAGTTTTCTTTGAGTTTTCTACTCTACACTAAATCTTATATAAATGTTTTCAGGGCTGATAGAAAATGTTTTCTTGAACTGTCACTGTATTCCATATTACTTACTTCATATTACTATATTATATATATTACATATTATATATATATATATATATATATATATAACTTATTTATTCCATATTACTATAAATATGTGGATTCTCTGATGAGGTTTAAAAGTTTTGTTGTTTTTATACAAAAGTCTACAGTTAACTATGTTAATTATAATGGGATTGCACCTTTAAAAATAAGAAAGTGTACTGGAGTTCTTTGTAAAGTGTGCACATATTTGTTCTATAAAAGATTTGTAAGATCATAGAATCATAGGTGCATTTTTAAAGCTGAAATGGACTTTAAAGATGATAAATTTAAGGAGTTTGTTTTGAACCTGTGCAATTATAATAATGAACTTTAATTCTTTCCTAATGGCCTAGATGGAATTAATTGGTTATTTCAATATCAGGACTGATCTTGTTTAGAATTTTAAGAGTCTCTTCTTTCCCATAATGAGGTCTATCAAGCTAATTTATAATGCTCTGAAAGCATATTTTTAAAAGACTTGACATTCTCCCTGTACCATCTTTCATCTTTCTTGTGCATTATTTGCAGTGAAGAAGAAACCATTTTTGTTCCTTTGTAACCCCACTTTGGCCAAGCTATCATTTAGATCTTCCTAACAATCTTTTTTTTTTAACTATGTTTCCTATGTTGATAAAATTTTGTACATGTCAACAGATACTATTTTCAAAGATCTGGAAATTGTTTTTCACTTGATAGAAGTTAAAAGCTATCAAATTTCTAAGTAACTGCCATGCTGCCATCTTCTGGTTATTCAGTAAGAATTTTATTTTATGCTTGCTTCTCAACTTCATATTTAAAAGCACTTCTTGCTATACTTTAAAATACTACCTCCCCAAATTTGTATTAAATCAAAGACAACAGTCTGAATGATTAGAGTCACTGTATTTAGAGTTCAGTTGGCCTGAAATCCTACTATATAACATCCTACCTGAAATGATGACATTGTATACATTTATGTATAAAAATTGAAAAAAAAAAAGATGGAAAAATATTTTTTATCCTATGACTATTAACCTTGGAGACTGACAAGGTTTCTTGGCATTTTTCTATCATATTACTTGTTATGTATCTTCTCACAACTTTTCATTGTGGCAGCAAGATGACCATCATTCTGTCAATGACTGTGAAATTTTCCCAAATACACAGTTTGTGTTATTATTAATTAGTGATGCTATTTTAATGGTGTTGAAGGTAGCACTGAACCATTTTGCCTATTTAACTGCCTTATTTTAACTTTAAAATTCCGCCACACTTACTGTGGTAGCACAGGCCAAATGCCCACAAAGGAGCACAAGGAAGTCAGAGTTTCACCTTTCTAAGAGCTTTTCTGTTTTAAGGGATCACTGAAATGTACAGCACCTTCTTTCTTGTGTGTTAATCTAATCATTTCAATGTATTTTTGTGTGTGAAATTCACTCCACTGACATTCTCATCTTAGTAGCCTTTGGGACAAAGATAGAATCATTTATATAGGAAATAAACTGATGTCTCATACTGAACAATAATTTTAAAATGTAAGATATTACATATATAACTTCTAATTCAAATAAGGAACAGTATTTTCAAGTCCCATGCTTTTTTAGATGAGTATAATGAGAATATAAATTATAACAGCTCACTGAAAATAAGAATGCAAATGGTCCCAATAAATGTTTAGCAACAGAGAATATTTTCAACTGTTTATTAAGTGCAATCCAAAATCTAAAGCATCTGAGACAGGTGCTAATTTCATTCTTGTTATTAGTAATTAGTGATGAAATGTAATGTAAGTAGCTCTCAAACATTTGCCATATTAAACAGGGTTTAAATATAAGGGACCATTAAAATGTAGTTTTTAAACTTAATAGACTTGGGCAAACAGGTATTTTGAATAATCAAAACCTCTGAGAGCATATACCAAGATTAAATGGCAAAATTGGACCATTTACAGTGGCACAGAGGTGACCTTGTAACCGCTGGATACAGTGTGGGTGTATGTGGATTGTGCTGTATCCAGATGATTCCTAACTCTTCTGTTCACTAAATTATACAGATCTGAAATTCTTGTTATTACTTTGCCATAAAAAATACTTTTTAGTCTCTTACATTCATAAAAGTTGCTTTTATTCATACATTAATAGACAGGTATCAATATAATGGATATTCTATCACTCCACAGCTTTACTGTAAATAAAACAGGCATCTCTATTTATAAAATGTACTCTTTGGTTCACATTTTCTTTTTCCCTAATAATCAAAATAGAGCCTCTCTCTCTCTTTCTTTCCATCTTTTTGAAAGTAAAGTCATTATACCCACAAACAAAATGTAACACACTTTCCTGGGTCAAACCTGTGGCTTTGTATTTATTAGCAGCACACTAGCTGAACTAAATATAAAACACCCATAATATGCATACAATATAAATATAATTAGAAAGATAGATATGATTGTCAATATGCCTCCACTGAGACTCTTTTATGGTGTTAAAATTTTCCTTATCAGAAAAATAAATTATATTCACAAATTCATTCCTCTGACACATACCCTAGACCTAAATCTAGAGGGGGGGAAAAAAGACTATTTTTTTTTTTATTCAATGTTTATAAAAGTTTCAAATTTGGGGCATCTGGGTGGCTCAGTTGGTTAAACGTCCAACTGTGGATTTCAGCTCAGGTCATGATCTCACAGTTTGTGAGTTTGAGCCCCATGTCTGGCTTTGCACTGTCTCTCTGTCTCTCCATCTCTTACCCTCTGTCTCTGCCCTTTCCCTGTTCATGTTCTCTCTCTCTCTCTCTCTCTCTCTCTCTCTCTCTCTCACACACACACACACACACACAAAGTAAATAAATAAACTTAATAAAATGTTTCAAATTTAACTCTAGACAAATCATTTTATTTATTTTTTTAATGTTTATTTATTTAGAGAGAGTGTACACAGAGACAGGGGAAGGGGCTGAGAGAGAAGAGAGAGAGAATCCCAAGCATACTCTGCACTGTCAGTACAGATCTTAACTCAGCCCTCGATCCCATAAACAATGAGATCGTGACCTGAGCCAAAATCACTTAACTGCTTAACTGACTGAATGACCCAGGTGCCCCTGGACAAATCATTTTAAATAAAACTATATAGCAGTAAAAGTATCTCATTTGTTCTTTCTCCTTATTAGTAGTGCCTACTGGATTTCCATTACACTGAGTCCTAAATTCCAGTTAATTTTAAGAAATGAATATAAAGGATGGAATAAATATTAAGATAAAAATTTAATCACTATAAAGTTTGAAAATAAATGTGACTTTTAGTTGTATGGTGCTGGAAATATTTTATGAAATACAAGCTAACACTTCTTAAAGCAGAAGAATCATTAAGAGAGCTAGAGAATAATCAAAAGGGGTAAGAAATACAGAAATTTAGGTTCATTCCACCAACATGTATTGATCTCCAGTTCTATGCCAGACAGCTATGGTAGGTTCAAAGATATAACTTCCTGCCCTCAAGGTGGCGAAAGATCATTAAGGGAGTTAGGGAAATATCTATCAAAACAATGTGATGAGCATTTGCATGCAGTGTTCTGAAAAGTACAGATTAGGGACTGTTAATTATGTCTGTGATGACAAAGGGATGACATATGGGCTAGGCCGAGTAAAGGACATGTAAATATTTGCCAGATAAAGGAGTGGGTATCCGAAAAAAACAAGAGTGACATCATTAAAAGTTTGGAGTTTTTAAAGTGGGCTGGTATAGGAACAGTGAGCTCAACCAGGAGGCTATTGCAGAGAAAACATATGGGACAACTTAGGAGAAAGAAACAGAAAGGTGAGGGACCTTGAATGTCAAGCTAATCAAACAACACAGAAAATTAAACTTTAAGGAGATGATGTGTCTTCATGATAATAAATAACATTACTCATTGGCTATTTTACACGTGAAATCTAATCTGATCCTCACAGCAGTCCTAAGAAATAAGAAGTACTGTGTTCCTCCTTTTACAGAAAGTAAAACCAAGACTAACAGAAGATAATTATTTGGTCTGAAATCAAATATGTAGTAAGTGACTCAACCTGGATTTCTCTCTAGAGGTCACACTCACCTGCTGTGCCAAATTGTCGACTTGACCACACTGGTGTTTTAAAAGATAACTTTATCAGCAGTTTTAAGTGACAATATTAGACAGAAGAGACTCTAAAAGCCAAAGAGAATGGTTAAGAGGATGCTACCATAATCTAAATGGGAAATAACACATGTCTAAGTGAAAGCAGGGAGTGACCACAGGGGAGGCAACTTTACCTTGAAGCCCAAAAGGCTGAGTTCAGGATTCTCACCGGCACAGGCCACTGCTAAACCCTGGGAGAAGCCGTAGCAGGGCTTCTTATGGTCTTACAGACTTGTAGTATTTGCAATGCATTAGCCACAAATCGTTAAGGCTGCTGTGTCTGAACTCTGCCTTCCAACCTGTCACATTTTTGCTCCTATCCTATGGTGTTGGAAAGGCCACGTGTACTGGCAATTTGGCTTTAAAACATGTTGGGCATATAATTAGCTTGAAAATAGTGGGATCTAGTTAAGCGGTTTGCAATACTGTCCTCATATAAGTTAGTTATGGAAAACTATCCCACTGTAGGAAAAGCTATCAGGAATACTCCCGTGTCAGTTCACTTGGCTTTGAAATAGAAAGTTGTAAGGCTGGAGGTGTGATCACAATACAAAGGTCTCCTGGCACTCTGCACAGGAAGGATGTGGAGAGTGGAGAAGAAAAAAGTGGAGCCGAAGAAAATTCTGAATCATCATACAAAGTATAAACGGACTATCATGTTCTCATTGGTACTTACTCAAAACAGGATATCAAAGAAGGAATATACCATGCTAAGTAATGAATCATATACAATTATAAACATTCCATCACCTCTTTAAAAAAAATTGGAGATGGAGAGCCTGGGTGGCTCAGTCAGTTGAGGATCTAACTCTTGATTTCAGCTCAGGTCATGATCGTGGGGTCATGGGAACAAGCCCCATGTCCAGCTCCATGCTGACAATGGAGCCTGCTTAAGGTTCTCTCTCCTCCTCTCCCTGTGCCTCCTCTTCCACTCATACTCTCTCCCTCTCTCTAAAAAAAATTAAAAGACTTTTTTTTTTTTTTTTGGTGGGAATCACATGAAATGATTTGATCAGTATTTCTGTGTTGTAGGGCATAAACCTACAGCCGTCCTTCAAATAGCAAACCTGCCTGTGGGTGAAGTTGCACATTTTATGTTTCTCATTATATCAGATGTCTCAGTACATCTGACACATCTTCTGACAATGTCTGATGATTCCAGACTAAAGAGCAAGGAAAACTTTCACTGACACAGCAAAATGATCAAACCATACTAAACACAATTATGTTTCAATTTTCTAAAAAAGGAAACAAACATGGGGCGCCTGGGTGGCGCAGTCGGTTAAGCGTCCGACTTCAGCCAGGTCACGATCTTGCGGTCCGTGAGTTCGAGCCCCGCGTCAGGCTCTGGGCTGATGGCTCGGAGCCTGGAGCCTGTTTCCGATGCTGTGTCTCCCTCTCTCTCTGCCCCTCCCCCGTTCATGCTCTGTTTCTCTCTGTCCCAAAAATAAATAAAAAACGTTGAAAAAAAAATTAAAAAAAAAAAGGAAACAAACAAAAAATAGATAACAAGGTTGTTGTCACAAAAAGTAACTGATGAGTATATAACAACAAAAAATTTTTAAAAATGCTTACTAGATCCATGTGTCTGAATGAAGGCAGGGAGTGACCACAGAAGAGGCAGCTTTACCTTGAAGCCCAAAAGCCTGAGTTTAGGATTTCACGTAGCATAGGAATTCATATAGCATAAGAGCAAAATAGAGACTCTAAGAATTACTACAGAACTGAAACTTATGTATCTCACCTACAATTTTTCAAAGCCATTGACCACAAGCTTCCTTTCACCCTATTTACCTTTTAATAAAAAACAATTGATTTCTACTTAAGAAATACATGAGGAAGGCTTGTGGTCAGGTTGAAAAGCCTATTAAATACTCATAGATTATGTTGGGGTGATATGTTTTAGAGAAAATTTAAATTTATAAATTAAATATTTGACATAGAAAGTAATTATAGAATATAGTTCTCTATGTGAATTAATAGGTTTGAAGACCATTGGAATTTGAAAATCTTGAACACAGAATATTACACAGAGTATACTGAAGTTGCCCACAATCTTCTGAAGGCATAAGGGCAGAAAGAAACAGTAAAAGGCCAGTACCAAAGATCTCAAAAAAACAAAAATAACCACATGGAAATCTGTAAGTTTTGAAAGAATGATACACCAAATTCTGTAGGCTGCAAAAAAGTAAGAGTCATATGGTAAGTGGTGTCAATTCAATAGTCTATAAAACGCTGACGAGGGCCAAGAAAAACACAACTGTTGCTAAGGTCACATTCATAAGAAAATATAAGTTCTATTAAAAATAATGAAAAAAAAGAGAAAAGGGCGGTATTAGAGGAAGACTACCTTTAGGTAAAAAACAAGTTTTAGTATACACAGAAAGTAACTAAAGAGAAAATGAGATTTCAATAAACATAAAAATAGTTAAACATAAGAAGAAAGTCTGAGGCTTTAACAAAAGGAAAAAGGAAGAAAATGAAGGAGTAACATAAAGGAAGTTGAACCCACGAACAAGACTGCTCGGATGTTAGGTTTTCATTTTGAACTTCCATATTCATAAAGACAAAAGTAAAACAGACTTAGAAACACAGAAAGAAAGGACATGGGTTAAATCTGCTTTATAGCACAAACAGAAAGCTCTTGTAGTCTGCAAATTTCCTTTCTTAACTGGTCTTAAAGGGTGCCAGCCATTTGAAATTTATAAATTATATATAGCAAGAAAAAATCCAGAGAAGATTTTCTCAAAGGAAACAGAATAAAATTTTCAAAGTAAAATACATTTGTGAAACTGAACATGCACTATCCCATTTAGATGATCTCAATGCCCACTTGTGTTATAAAATAACTGAAATATCTTCCAGTTTAAGAAGAAGAATTAACTTGTTAGTTTTACTTAACATTTCTGAAACTTATATGAACTCAGAGCTACTTGGCAAAAAAGAAAACTAGGGTGACCCTGAATTGCAGATTTCTTGAAATAAATAGCAACAACGAAGGGTCACTTGATTGAATGATTTTCCAAACACCTTGAAATGATTTGTAACTGAAATACAAACCTGTAAAGAAACAATGAATGATGTGAAACTAGATGGCTGAAGGAAGAAAGGAAAGAAGGACCACTCTCTATGCACCATAATTTTTGAAATACAGAAACCACTTGTTTAATCTTTGAGGTTCAGTCCAGAACAAAGCAGATCATAAATGAATTTTGGCTGACTGACTGGTACCTCATTGAGATTAAGTGTTTAATTATACTTTGTCCAATTTATGTAAAGTCAAAGGGCCATGGATATATCCTAAAAACCAAGCTTACTAAATGTCAATAAATAGGCTCATCCACAATTTCTAGCTGATACTGATACGTATACCAATCAATTTAAAGCCTGCAAAATGACAGTCACTCAAAAAATTAATGAACGTTACTTAAGAGATGTGCAACATAGCATTTATATCTCTAAAGCAAAGAGATAAATGATAAGTGGAGCTTTTTTGACAACTGCTCAGGCATAATCTCTTGGCTCTATACTAAGAGTTTAGAATGCATTTAAACAAGAAAAACTTATAAATGAAAGAAGCACTTGACTGATTTTTTTTTTTTTTTTACATTTGAGGAGGAATAAAGAATCAGACACTTATTTAAAAGTCCTTTTCTATCAAGAGTAAATATTAGGCACTTCTATCATCTAACAACTCTGAATTTTAGAGGTCTTTTAGTGACAAATATAAATGGGAATTTTTTTAAGTGGTGACTTTCCAGAATACATTCATAGAAAGGAAAACGCTTTCATACATAGTAAGTCCTCTCTGATGAAGTAAAGCTACCAGCTTTAAGCCAGTTCTCTTTTCTCTATGCTGCAACAAGTCTAAGCAAGCTAAAGATGAAAGGATGAGAAAGAGTCTCTTCAAATACAAAAGAAGAGTGAAAATGTGCTGTACCTACACTCCAAAGGGATTTTCCTTTTGTCAGAGGCTGCCCTTGTATAAACCATGCTGTTTAAAAATCATGCTAATCTTGCTGAAGCTCTTATTGCATTCCTTCAGTTGTTAATTTTAAATAATTTGTAGAAAGGAGAGTTTCTCTAGGTAAACAAAGAAAACATCTTTTTGGCCTTTGGAGAGTAAGTCAACAAAACTTTTGTTGGATTAACTTTTGTTGGATTCGTCTGGGATGCTGAGAATTTTGTTCCATTTTATTGACTGATTTGTCAAAAAATCATTTTAAATTTACAATGTTTAAAGGTTAAACTCACAAAACAGAGAAAAACTAACTGCCTGTCATGAAATTGGCCAGGCCATTGCTTGACTTGCTATAGAATTTCCTATAAACCAGAAGGATGCTCTTTATGCATTTTCATCAAAATACATTTTGGTGAAAAGCTCAAGCACATAGTACCCATGCCGGAAGTGCATGATGATAAGAGTTAGTGGTTATGGTTCTATTTAACATAAAAATAGAGTCGGCTTGGATAATTTTCAAAATATAAGGACACAGACCAGTAAGTTGTATATTGAAGGGAAAAAAAGTTTGTATCCACTTTAGAATCTGAAGACTACCTCTTATAAGGCAATAATTTGCTCCTCAGTTTGTCGCATAATCCAAACTTAATGTCTGGGTTCCAGCAGCAAATAGCTTGTTGCCCTAATATTGGGGCTATGTCTACTTATTTACACCTCTCTTCTATCGCCTAGAGATTATTTACATGTGTGTTCTTAGGGACTATTTTTGTGGGCAAGCCTAGCCATATATTAACTCACCTTCCTGAAAGATAAAGCCCCAGCGATTAGGAAATGATTCCTTTTTTCAACTCTGCATCACCAACATCTAGAACAGGGTATGGCTTATAGTTGGTTCCAATCAAAATTTGTTTTCTATCATATTATACAATTTAGACTACGTTGAGTACCAAATATTACACTGATTGTATTTGACCATTATAAATATGGTTAGATTATCAAATATAGTATTATCCACATGGATATAGAGAACATATTTCCATACAGTATTTATATACAATCATACAAAACATTTCTAAAATGTCATTTGCTTCATATCCGTTTGTTTATTATAAATTCCAGAACCTATCACTAAGTAAATGTGCTGCCAGACATCTAAGCATTATGCAGGTGGAGATGATATGCCAAATTACTTGAAATGTCAGAGGGAATATTAAAAGAATGATTTGGGGAAAATACTAATGTTGCTATAGTCCTCACTTAAATGAGCTCTATGATAAGGCAAGTCAGTAAAATGTTCAGTGATAATCCTTATTGGTTGTAAAAAAGAAAAAAAAATGTCAAACTTGTATAAGAAACACAAAAATTCCCATCACTCTCTAATATAATTGCAAACAGAAGAAAGTGTATTTTTTTCTTTAATAGGACATTACATCCAATAAGAGTTAGCAATCTATTTTTTTTTAAGAATTTTTCATTACAGATGCAGTAGTGAAATTTTTACTCATTCTAGTGATCTTCTAGAATAGATGAAAATGCTTAACCAGCAAGGTTTAACAATCTTCTAATTAGGCACTTTACAATTAAACGTAACTGGTGCCTTCATAATTTCTAGGATCTTTGCCCAGTATTACCAGTGGTGAGTCCAGTTGGAGTGCTGATCGTTGGGTGAATAGGAACAGAATTTTTAACTTCCAGATGCAGTTTTTTATTTTTCTTTCTTTTTTTCTTCTTCTTCTTCTTCTTTTTTTTTTTTTTTTTTTTTTTTTTTTGGCTGTCAAGGAAGGGACTGTTTTCCCCTTTTATTAATACTTGCTATTATTAAAGGTGAAAACATACAGCAAGTCAGATAAATAGAGGAATTTATTATTTAAAGGGAAGTTCATGAATATTCTGATAGCAGGCTTGACTTATTTTAATGGGATAAGAAACAGCCTGAGATAGTAGTTTTACAATAAATTAAGGAATACAGGAGACCTAAATTTTATTTAGTTTTACACCATCTCAAAAGAGGCGCCTATCTTAACTGAGTTTTTGTTTCTTTTTGTTTTTCTTTCTTTTGAGAAAAGAGAGAGTGGAGGAGAGACAGAGGGAGAGGGAGAGAGAAACTCTTATCAGGCTCCACGTCCAGCATGAAGTCCAACACAGGGCTCATCCCATGAACCTGGGATCATGACCTGAGCCTAAATCAAAAGTCCAATGCTTAACCCAACTGAGCCACCCAGACGCCCCTTACTGAGTTCTTTTACCTAAGCAACAGAAATGAAACAAGGACACCTACAAATGCCTGCTACAGTCCAGTGTTAAAATTTACATAATCAGAAATACACTGACGAGTTTTTCTTTTTGTTAATGTGTGAAGTTTATCTTACCTGACAGCTAGTTCTGATCAGCTTTTAAACCTGTTGTATTTTTGACTAGAATTAAGTACCGCACTATGTTTAGGCCCACCCTTCTACATTTATCTCTCTCTCTCTCCCACTCCCCCCCCCCCGCCTCTCTCTCTCTCTTTCTTTCTCTCTCTCTCATAAAGCTATCTTAGCTGAAAGATGCTTCATCTTTGGGACACAGTAAGATAGTTATATAATTGTGCAACATTTCATAACATGGTCATACACTGCACTGAGTTACCTGCCTCTAAAGCCTACCTGTGGGAACACGGATCAATATCCCAAAACCCATTGGTGTATCTGCCACACAGGTAATGCATTTTTAAAAATGTTTTCAAAAAGGGTAAATTGGATATTAACTGATATGGTAGATTCAGGAAGACATTCTAAGTTTGTGTAATACTCACATGGCTTTTAAATAACATCACAAACTTTCACTCAGAAAGGTACAGTCACTTTGCCTGGACTCTGTTGTGAGAAAGATTCTCTCAATTTTTATTCCAATCAGTGCTTGGCACAATACAGGTATTAAATAAATATTGGATAAATACACAAACTTTTAAATGATCTGTGGGGGAAATTACATACAGAAACTCATGAATAAAAAGACACATAATCTAAACAAAACTTTAACAAGAAGTTTTCTTCTAAAAAAAACCAGCTTTCTTCTTTGTCACATTATACACTTCAAAGAGGTAAGTGGGGTGTTTTTTATATATGATTTTTATAATAATTTGGTGACCCAAAATAAGATTTTAATCTTATATTTAATTTTACTTGCATTTTATATATACACCTGAAATGTTTACCACATAGAAGAAATCCTGTCATAATTATCATAATTTTATATTGCTCTCCTAAAGGCTGAATGAGTCTGCAGAAATTTTTTTTTAATTTGTAATGGCAATACATTACAATTGTAAAATATTGTAGAGTTTATATGGTGCCATCATGTAATATCTAAATTGACCCTAAAAGACTTTGCAGTTAAGTATGAATACCCCCATTTAAATAAAGAACAATAATTCCACTCCATTGTGGCTAAAAGTACAGTCTCTGGGGCCAGGCCTGGGTGTGCATCCTAATTCTGCCATTTACTCCGTGACCTTGAACAAATGTCTTAGCATCTCCAAGCCCCAGGTGAACGAAGTAAAAAAACTTATACTTTTGATTTAAAATTGGAAGGAATAATGCACAAAGTGCTTAGCGCATGCTCTCCCTTCAGCAAGTGTACAATAACGATTTAATTAGTAGCAGTAGTCTTCCAGCGCTTGAGAGACTGAATGAGTGATTGAACTGTTAAGTGACTTGTTAGGATATAGTAAAGAGCTTGAACTTAGGCAGTCTGACTTCACAGATTTTGTTCTTCAAACCAATACTCTGCCAGCACAATTAAGTGAAAAATGAGAAGTGAAAATTTGCTATCTGAAAGAACATTTCTGGATTAACTTTCACAAAGTAAAAATGTGTAATTTGAATATTTAAAACCCTTTTCATCTATTATAACTTAGGGTTTATACATATTGAGATTTCTTAAAGTATACTCCTATGCAATATTTGTGCTAGAAAATCTATTCATCAGTGAAAATAAGATACTAACTTTTATAGCTTAAAACCTATTTAGTTAAAGTGGTACCTAATTACTCTTTTCACTAAGGGAGAATCGCCTTTCATATAGGTATTTATCATCCTCTTGCTCATGCACATTAATGCTTCTCTTGAACTAAAAAAAAATCCTTTATTCAGTGAAAAATAGAACCTAGAATCACTATCATGTATGGACTTCTGTAAAATAAAAGAGAAAGGAGAAAAGACAAAATAGGAAAGAAATGTACAAAAAAACCTTAAAGTGAGCCAAATTAATATACTCACTCCACAAATAGTGGAGCAACTTGAACAGAAGCAGCTTTTAGGAGGGACTGTGATCCTTATCCTAAAGAAAGGTTCAAAATGCAACAGCCATTAGATTCAAAACCTCACTGGGGAACAGATTAAATGTAGATGGGGACAAATTCATAAAGGCACAAGGATGATATAGCATGTACGGGTCTTATTTGAAAGGTTTTTGGAGTTAGAAAAGATTTTAGGCAAGCAGCAACACAACTCAATGGTGTTGTGAAAAACATACTATACACATCCTTACAAAACATATATTCCCTATTCGCTGTCCTCTTATTGCTCACACATCCGCAATTTTGTTAAGGACTGAAAATCCTCTGATTTCAAAGAACAGGTAGACAAGATTCACATATGGCTAATCAAACACAATGAGAAGTCTGCTGAGAAACTTAAGTGAAGATCTCAGAGAAAAGTCAAGAGTAATGCAAGGAGATAGATTCCTTTCTCTGACCTCCCCAAACACCTCACCCCCAGCTAAACCAATTCTGGTAAGTATCTAGCTTTATTTTTCATGAGAACATGCATATTTCCTTTTTAAGCCACCCTGAATCAGATTCTCTATTTTTATATTTGAAATTGTTCACAACTATTGCATAATCCATAACTATATGGACTAGAGGTTATAGAGATTAAAGTTTGATTGAAGAGGTGGATATGAAGCTAACTCTGATGTCCAAATGTGTCTGACCAAGAAGTCTGCCATCCCATCAATATGGTGACTCTGATGTAGAATATACATTTGAGGTTGTAATGGAATCTTCAGAAAGGTGGAAATTATAAAATATGTAACTAGAGGCAGATAAACAAGGAAGTTATTTATGTAGAATTTAGCAGCAGATTTGAAATATCAACTGTGGAAATGGATAAAGAGGTGAAAGATGATCAAAGGCAAAATTCACAATTTGGAGGCTGAATGGAGAAGTTAGCTACACAACCAGAAAAACAGATTTGACAATGTACTATGGCTGCCAAATTAGCAAGTGCAGTCTTATTTGTGGAGACCAAGTCAACAGGGGTCATTTGCAACAGATGCACCGCTCAATCTTTAAGAAACCAGTGGGAAAAAGTGGTGATATTAAGGGTTGCTGTCAAAAGCATTTCTAGAGCCCTAGGAAGGTCATGCCATCCACATCTAAAACATCCTCCGTTCTCTTCTATTTTCACTTCCACCTACAACTGCCACTACTAATGCCTCCACTTGTTCTTCAGATATTAGCTTAGAAAATTTACTCTTAAACTATCCCCTTGCAATACATGATTATACTTATCAGTATATATAGCACATTAGTATAAGTTTATTTATCTGTTTACCTGATGGATATATGAACACCTTAATGAAACAGGTTGCTCACTATTGTATTCTTGGAAGGAATGGTTTGAGTGAAATAGTTCTGATTAAGGGAGCTCACAACTTTGTAATTACCATCAACTCCTTCCCCAACTTGTGTGTCTCCTTTGCGCTGGAGTAGCTTACAACACTGACATGGTAGACCGCATGGGATTGTGCAGAAAGACCATGCAGAAAGACCATGTTTGTGCAAAACAAACCATTGTATAATCTTGTTCTACTCATCAAGCTTTAGGAAAGCGACACACATATTTTAATCTCCTGATTACTCTTGTATTAAAATAAAGGTGATAGTAGCTCCCCTCCTCTACTCTCTAGAATTATAATAGAAAAGCACAGAATCTATATATATGAATAATAGCTGGCCTGAAGCTATAGCCAAAAAGAATAAGTAGAAGGTTTGTTGATACAAGGGATGTTGATCTTACATATCCTTATGTTGGCCATATAATCTCTATCTATTGAGATAACACTTCCACCACTAAGATAAGTCATTTCAAATAATCGTCTTTGTTGTAGAAGCATCATTACAGCTTATAAAAAGAATTAAAATGTTTTTCCTCTCCTACTATGAAAGAAGCTAACAAATTTGATGTCTGACAATCAAACATGTTTTATGCTAAACAAATTTTCCGTTAAAAAACCTAAACCAATACGTTTAAATGTAGGAAATTGGTTTTCACAAAGACTTGTTAATGGGTATTGCCACATTAAAATGAACAAAATTCATCTTTTATTGGAAACATCTTCATCCAAATCAACCACTTTACATATTTAATAAATAGCCATATGTTTTATGCAAATGAGCTACCTAATGCATCATAATTGCTAAAGTGCTTTCATACATTTATATAAATCTCACTATTTGACAATATAATATATTCCTGTGAACATATTGAAAGGACTATTTCCCCCCCCAAAAAATGCCTTATTAGCTGGGAAAAAAAGGAAGAGAAAGAAAAGAACTTTTGCATATTGTGAACCAGCTACATATGTTGCTTAAAGTTTTCTAGGATGCCCCATCCTAAGATATCACTAGGGGCTAGGCTGCCATCATCATTGCAATAATGGGTAAGGTGCATACCAGTAATAAAAGCTACTAAATTGGAAAAAAAAAAAAAAAACCTGCAACAAAGGGTGGATCTCCATTTTTCTATGCCTGAAATAATAATCACTGTTAGGTTAAGTAATAATAACTGTTAGGTTAAGATGAGAAAAGTCACAGGATATTAATGATACTAGTGAAGAAAAAAAAGTTAAAGTTTGTTTTCTTAGTGTGACAATTAATGGGAAATAAGGATTCTTTAAGTGCAGATTATTAGTTTATATGAGTAACTGCTGCATTCGAAGGCCTAATCAGGAAGCTGTAAATAAGCAAATTACCAGCTGTCAAAAAAATTATCACTATCAAATTAAATGAGCTTCCCCCAGGCATGTTAACATTGCTTTCGCCTGAAGGCCAACTCAAAAATGAATCATGAGGGAGACAAGTCATATAAATAAAATAGATTTTAAATTAATTCCTTGTGTAGACTAACTTGAAAAATACACCTTGAAACTCATTTCTAAATTTTGCAACAACAAAGTAACTGCAGTGATGGCTGACTACTGTAAGCCACATTAAGCATTCTTCAATGACCTCTGATTTCTTTTTATATTGACATAAATATGATTGTATAATCAAATTGGCTAATAAACATGGTAATCCCATAGGTCAGACCAAAAAGTGATTTTTAAACATTGAAAGTGGTAGATAAAAGCAACGTATGATTTATAGTATTCATGGAACGAGAAGTCAACTTAATGCTACTTATTTAATGTTATCTATTCCAAAAATTTAGTTCAAGAATATCTTTAAAAGCCAAATACACAAGATACATATATTTTCTCATCCTGTCAAGTTTATTTGGTCTGCTATTTACACAGATACATGAAATGGAAAGTAAAATGTTGTAGCTAGTTTATTTTGCTTTCCTTTCATCCAATTTTTATAATATTTTAGGCCAACCCTTATCCACAGAAAGTAAAACAAATGGGATGAGGAGTGAGGGGAACTTCTGTGAATGTTATGTAAAGAAATAAAAGAAAAAAAAGTGCATACACACAGGGTGTCTTGAAAGCACATAGTTTACTGTGTCATTTAAAAGTCAGGAGTTCTACCTGAAGGTTAAACAAATTTAAAGTTAGTCATCTTTGTCTGCCACTGTGAAGCTAGTTAACATAATCATTATGAAGGGTAATCTACTATGTTCAAGAATCATGGGCACATTGGGTAAGAGTTAAAATTTTGATCTTCTATGGGACTTTCTTCAGTTTAATTATTTGTTAGTATTTATTTGTTTATTCTTGAGAGAAAGCTTGTGTGCATGGGAGGGGCAGAGAGAGAGGGAGAAAGAGAATCCCAAGCAGGCTCCCTGCTGCCAGTGCATGGGGCTTGATCCCAGGAACTGGGACCTTGGGGAAAACACTTAAAGTTTACATTTAACTCTGATCCTCTCACAACATCCTCTTTGTTGACTTGTCTTGGAACTCCATTGGTCTCATTTCCCTCTTAATTGTTAACTTCATCTAGCTGCACTCTGAGTCTCACCAAGGTAGTGAATGGCAAAAATTTAAGAATATATGTTTTTTTTTAATATGAAATTTATTGTCAGATTGGTTTCCATACAACACCCAGTGCTCCTCCCAACAGGTGCCCTCCTCAATGCCCATCACCCACCCTCCCCACCCTCCCACTCTCCATCAACCCTCAGTTTATTCTCAGTTTTTAAGAGTCTCTTATGGTTTGACTCTCTCCCTCTCTAACTTTTTTTTTTTCCTTCCCCTCCCCCATGGTCTTCTGTTAAGTTTCTCAGAATCCACCTAAGAGTGAAAACATATGATATCTGTCTTTCTCTGTATGACTTATTTCACTTAGCATAATACTCCCCAGTTCCATCCACGTTGCTACAAAAGGCAACATTTCATTCTTTCTCATTGTCAAGGAGCATTCCATTGTGTATATAAACCACAATTTCTTTATCCTTTCATCAGTTGATGGACATTTAGGCTCTTTCCATAATTTGGCTATTGTTGAAAGTGCTGCTATAAACACTGGGATACAAGTGCCCCTATGCCTCAGCACTCCCATATCCCTTGGGTAAATTCCTAGCAGCGCTATTGCTGGGTCACAGGGTAGATCCATTTTTAATTTTTTGAGGAACCTCCACACTGTTTTCCAGAGTGGCTGCACCAGTTTGCATTCCCACCAACAGTGCAAGAGGGTTCCCTTTCTCCACATCCTTGCCAGCATCTATAGTCTCCTGATTTGTTCATTTTAGCCACTCTGGCGTGAGGTGGTATCTCAGTGTGGTTTGATTTGTATTTCCCTGATGAGGAGTGACGTTGAGCATCTTTTCATGTGTCTGTTGGCCATCTGGATGTCTTCTTTAGAGAAGTGTCTATTCATGTTTTCTGCCCATGATCAAGTGGGATTCATTCCTGGCTGCAGGGCTGGTTCAACATTCGCAAATCATTCAATGTGATACATCACATTAATAAAAGAAAAAAGATGATCCTGTCAATCGATGCAGAAAAAGCATTTGACAAAATTCAGCATTCTTTCTTAATAAAAACCCTCGAGAAAGTTGGGATAGAAGGAACATACTTAAACATCATAGGGGGCACCTGGTTGGCTCATTGGGTTGAGTGTCCAACTTCAGCTCAGGTCATGATCTCACAGTTCATGGGTTCGAGCCCCGCATCAGGCTCTGTGCTGACCTCTTGCTCAGAGCCTGGAGACTGCTTCAGATTCTGTGTCTCCTTCTCTCTCTGCCCCTCCCCTTCTCATGTTTTATCTCACTCTGTTTCTCAAAAATAAATAAATGTAAAAAAAATATTTTAAAAAACATCATAAAGGCCACTTATGAAAAGCCCACAGCTAATATCATCCTCAATGGGGAAAAAACTGAGAGCTTTCCCCCTGAGATCAGGAACACGACAGGGATGTCCACTCTCACTGCTTTTGTTTAACATAGTGTTGGAAGTTCTAGCATCAGTAATCAGACAAAAAAAGGAAATCAAAGGCATCAAAATGGGCAAAGATGAAGTCAAGCTTTCACTTTTTGCAGATGACATGATACTATACATGGAAAACCCAAAAGACTCCACCAAAAGTCTGCTAGAACTGATACAGGAATTCAGCAAAGTCTCAGGATACAAAATCAATGTACAGAAATCAGTTGCATTCTTATACACTAATAATGAAGCAACAGAAAGACAAATAAAGAAACTGATCCCATTCACAATTGCATGAAGAAGCATAAATACCTAGGAATAAACCTAACCAAAGATGTGAAAGATCTGTATGCTGAAAACTATAGAAAGCTTATGGAAGAAACTGAAGAAGATACAACGAAATGGAAAAACATCCCATTCTCATGGATTGGAAGAATAAATGTTGTTGAAATGTCAATACTACCCAAAGCTATCTACACATTCAATGCAATCCCAATCAAAATTGCACCAGCATTCTTCTCAAAGCTAGAACAAGCAATCCTAAAATTTGTATGGAACCACAAAAGACCCCAAATAGCCAAAGTAATATTGAAGAAGACCAAAGCAGAAGGCATCACAATCCCAGACTTTCGCCTCTACTACAAAGCTGTAATCATCAAGACAGAATGGTATTGGCACAAAAACAGACACATAGACCAATGGAATAGAATAGAGATTCCATAATTGGACCCACAAAAGTATGGCCAACTAATCTTTGACAAAGCAGGAAAGAATACCCAATGGAAAAAAGACAGTCTCTTTAACAAATGGTGCTGGAAGAATATTTGTTTTTAATGGAGACCCACACCAACATTTAGTGTTGGTCATGTAGACCCAAAGAAATGGATCTTTAAATGGTGGGATGCCCAGTATTGTGGTAGATAGTTTGCACTGTTCCATATCCCCCAGGAAATATGACAGAGCTGCTGACAAGCAGCCCTAAGTTTGGTAAAAGAACTCAGCCCTCTTGTTAGGTGAGCTTTTAAGCCAGGTGTTTCACCTCCTTAGGAATCAAGCTGGTGCAGTGGGTCAGAGAACACAAATTCTACACAGTCTATTCCGCAACCCCCCCCCCCCCCGAAATACAGAGATTTTACGAACATTATATACTCATGTGAATAATGTTGATATTATCAGAGAAAAATATATATGTAGACTTGCAGATAGGAAGGGAGCAAAGAAAAGAGAAAGACCATTTGGGGAGATAACTTTGTGATTGTGATGGTCCTTAAGACAATAACTACAAATATTATTATTCCAGAGATGAAAACACAAATAGCTGGTAGTTGTGACCTTTAGTTATTTGTTTGTAATAACTGACAAAGATTTACTATTGCATATTCATTTAATTGGAAAGCTCTTCACCATCACTTATTACCTAATTTTCTCATCACAATCCTAAGATAATGCCAGAATTCTCCTGGATGGGTCACCTACATTCATTATGTGCACCTCCGACATACCAGTCAAAAGAGCTTTCTGGGGCTTTGCAACACTGGAGGTAGAGTACTGATAAAGGACACCTGGACACTGGCTCCACCTCTCCCCACCCCTCATGTGTTCTCCAGCATGGAGAAATATGTGTACTGATGTTGATTTTGGCTGGAGGATCAGCAGGAATCCAATCCCTGTAACAATTTCTTCTTAAAGGCTTACACATGGGGCACCTGGGTGGCTCAGTCAGTTAAGCATCCGACTTCAGCTCAGGTCACGATCTCACAGTCCGTGAGTTCGAGCCCCGCGTCGGGCTCTGGGCTGATGGTTCAGAGCCTGAAGCCTGCTTCCGATTCTATGTCTCCCTCTCTCTCTGTCCCTCCTCCATTCATGCTCTGTCTCTCTCTGTCTCAAAAATAAATAAACGTTAAAAAAACATTTAAAGGCTTACACAGTGGAAATTCCTCCAAAGGAGTGAGGACATGTCATGTGAGCTGAGACTGGGGTTCAACAAGAACTGCACCTAGCAGAGTCTATATGATTCTACCCCTGGGTTAAAACTTAGGCCTAATAATCAACTGCTGCTGCTGCTGCTGCTGCACGTATATACTGCTGTTAGAGATAGTGGGTCTGACTTCTGTCAAGGTTTGTTTTGTTTTTGTTTTTGTTTTTGTTTTGCACCAGTTAAGTCCCAAATGTAATTTGATTTTATTGTGTAAGTGGTATATATGAATGTGGCCCCAGGGAAGGCCAGGGTAGGGAACTGCTCACACATAAGTGTGGGCTTCCTTCTAGCCAATTCATAGCCTACCTGCACGAGCACAACCATTGCATTTAGGAGGCTTTGGAACTTCTCTGAATATTTCTTAGAGATATAGCTATACAGAGATGGTCATGTTTGATATTTAGAATCAGAGAAGCTGAAGAAAAAAACATTACCCAAAATGTAATAGCTGTAGATAGGCTCTGCATGTAATATATTTTCCTTTTAGGTGTAAAAATTACTGATATTTTTAAACGGAGGTATTTTTAAATAATTTTACGGCCATTATTAAATATGATGTAATAGAGGGAACCTGGGTGGCTCAGTCAGTTAAGCAACCGATTCTTGGTTTCAGTTCAGGTTATGATCTCACAGTTCTTGAGCTCGAGGCCTGCATCAGGCTCTGTGCTGGTGGCTGGCACAGAGACTGCTTGGGATTCTCTCTTTCTCTCTCTCTCTCTGTCCCTCTCTGCCACTCCCCTACTCTGTCAAAATAAACAAACATTAAAAAAACATGACTTAACAAAACTTTCTGAAATAGATTTCCATTATTGTCATTGCAATGACCATGAGAGATAAATACAGAGGCCCAGACCACACAAGCTAGGAAGCAGTGAAGAGGGGATGTGAATTTAAATACAACCATATTTTCATTAATCAATTCCAAAAATAAAGGGTACACATATACATGCATGTGTATCTTTATGTGTTTTGAAATAAGACAAAGTTACGAGAATTAGCTCTGGGACCAGACAATCTGTATTTGAACCTTGCTTTGGAACTTACTAGCTTTGAGCTCTTGTATGATTTAATTAAACATTCTGAGATTCAGTTTCCTTATTTGTTAGCAGCCATTGATGCTCAGTTCCTAAATCCATTAATTTGTAGTTGCAAATTGTAGTAGTCTAGGGAACCTGGGTGGCTCAGTCAGTTAGGCATCCTGCTCTTGATTTTGACTCAGGTCATGATCTCACAGGACGTGAGTTCATTGGAGTCTGCACTGGCAGCATGGAGCCTGCTTCAGATTCTTTTTCTCTCTCCTTCTCTTTGTGCCTTTCCCCTGCTCATGTTCTCTTTCTCTCTCTCCAAATAAACAAACATTAAAAAAATGTAATAGTCTAATTTGCCCTATCCATTATATTTATTTGTTGAGATACTCCTAACAGGACATGCCACTACTCTGCTCTTTTGTTAACTAGAGGTAGAGTCCATATAGGAAATGCAAGATAAATGGTTGATTCTTTTATTTCACTTACTAGTTTTCAATATAATCTAATTGCTTCTCATCTCTGAAGTAGATCAGTTCTTAAAATATCACTTTGGGAGCACCTGGGTAGCTCAGTCTAAGTGTCTGACTCTTGATTTTGGCTCAGGTCTTGATGCCAGGGTCACGGAATCAGGCCCTGTGAGGGCTCCATGATGAACGTAGAGCCTGCTTGAGATTCTCTCTCTCCTCTCTCTCTGTCTCTCTCTCCCTCTCTCCCCTTCTGCCCCACCCCTGTCCACACACACATGTGTGCTTTCTTTCTAAAATAAATTTTAAAAATTAAAAAATTAAATATCCTTTTGAACTCATAGACTTATACCATGTTTGATAAATTTCAGTTAATTGCAGACTATATTTATTAATTACAAATTAACCTATAGAAGACTTTTCAAGTAATTTTCTGAATCATCTTGACATACACCTATAGAATCTTTAGTAGCTTGCTTGCTACCTAATTTGAAGAGATATTCTAGGTTCAACCTGTCCTAGTCCTGACATTTCTTCCAGAAGCCTGGTTTCAAAATACTATTTCAAAACTACAATCTGGGTGCTATAGATATTCATTACTACTGGGTTGATCATTACTTCTTGCTTATAGTGGCAGAGCTAGGATACACACACACACACACACAATATGTATATATGGATTCATATATGTATGGATTCATACATAAACATATTTTTCAAGAAAAAAAAATCCTCTTAATACTAATGCATCCAATGCAAATACAGGACTACAGAGGTTTTTTTAATTTATTTTTTTAATGTTTATTTATTTTTGACACAGAGAGAGACAAAGAATGAACAAAGGAGGGTCAGAGAGAGAGGGAGACACAGAATCTGAAGCAGGCTCCAGGCTCTGAGCTGTCAGCACAGAGCCCAACGCGGAGGTCAAACTCACAGACGGTGAGATCATTACCTGAGCCGAAGTTGGAAGCTCAACCGACTGAGCCACCCTGGAGCCCCAGGACTACAGGGTTTTTACTAAATCTTGTTCATATTGCACCATTCTCCTCTTGTCTATATCAAAAACCCTGATTTTTGAGGACACAGAATAGAATTAAAAGATCCAGTCATTATCACTCATTTCTTTTATTCATTTTCCAAAAAGAAAGCCTCAGAATATCAATATTAACACTGCCACCATAAATAGGACTAATAAAAACAGTTTTTAAAATTTAAATATGCTTTCCCATAATCCCTTATTTTATAGTTGTACTACACAAACACACATATATACATATATTTGTGTGTATCTACACCATCTACATCATTCACATCAATAACCTGTATCAATGCCTGTACACTCTATCTACAGTCAAGGCATAAAGCCACGACACACTATATGCTTTCCCTTTTAATGGTCAGTTCTATGAGTCACTAGGTTTTAAATGTCACACCAATCTTTGCGTATACCTCTACTCACATGGCTGTCTGAAGCTGATTCTACAGAAGATTCTCAAGAAAGACTCTAGGAAACAATGGAGTTCTTAAATAGCAATAATGAGTTTTCTATGCTCTTTATAAATCAGTTAGTTTTTCTAAATATATTGTCATTGGCCCACATGGCTCTCATTTCTTTCCTTATCATTTTCCTCTAGAATTAGGTTTCTGTTGTCTAATAATTTATTTTCTTCCAATTATTAGTCATTTTCATTAGAGTCCAGCATTTTATTAGAATATTTCTTGCTATTGGTAATTCTATGTTGACATTCTTAGGTACTGAGATTATCTTTCAAAATGCAGCTTCAAATATCAGGAATGTTTTCTTTATTATAGTTTTGATTATTCTTTTCCTTTTGTTTTCTGGGACTCCTGTTATTTATATGTAGGAACTTGAGATTTGTCTCAAATCTTTTCTCTTTTATACATTTTCTAATTTTAGAATTAACCTTCCTTTAACCTTTTTTTTCCTCAAAGCTTTACTTGTTAAGTATATTTCCTTTTGTGTTCTTTCTGGTTTAATCCTCATATCTGAAGTGATTATTTCTTTATTTTTAATACTTTCCTGAACTTTTTACTTCATTTTTGACATTTTCCGTCTGTTATAATGTTCCTAATTTCTTGTAGATTATTTTGATATACAATGGCACAGCTTTGAACCATTTTGTGGGCATGTTTTCTGTCATAATTTTATTTTTTGTCATAGAGTTTTTTGATTATTCAATTAGTTAATCCAGGAACAATGTGAGTCACAAAGTAATTTGTCAGAATTAATGGATAGAAATGTTTAGTTCTCCCAATAGTTAATTACCAAGTATAAATTGATACAAAAGTATATGTATATGTCTTCTACTACTTGGTACTTCCAGGATGCTTTGTGTTCTTAGTAGTGATTTTCTACTATAAACTTTTAGATAAAATGTGTGAGTTGCAAACACCTTTAATAAGATCTTTGGCCACTTGATGTACTAATCAAAGTCTTAAGAAATTAGGCAAGATTTTTTTAAGACCTTTATAATTTTTTTAAAATTTTAAATACTTACCTATTTCTCAGTAATAAATATAACAACTATTCAATGTAGCAGTTATAGTGTCATCTTATTGATGACTAAAAATGTTTAGCCTCTAAAGAGGAGATAATGCCAAATTTATTTGATGATGCTCACTTTCATATATTTTAACTGTTTTCAGAAGCAATATGATGTTATAATCGATAGGTTTGCTGTAAAATATGTGTTCACATATAATAAAGTTATGACAAACATATTGTTTAATTATTACGTCTACTATTTGTAACATATCTTAAATAAGTCCATAAAACTTATTGGAGTAATATCCTTTAGATGCATCTGTAGTTTAAGGGAAGAGGTATAGTGGGATATAAAGTTTTACAGATATTTTGCATTCATCTAGGACATTGCTCTTCACGTTTAGAAGACACAAAAAAGAATATTACCTCAAGTATTGTATTAAAAATTAGGGAAGGTCAATTCAAATTGGAGTTGACATTTTCTTCACTGCTTATGTCTATAAACTGGTAGCATTTATTTATATTTGAATATCTACACTGATGTTCATTTTCAGAATATTTATAGCTAATCCAAAAAATATCAATCCTTTGATTTCTACTATGAATAATAACTGACCTATGCTAAATACAAGAAATAAATAAAATAAGCCAATGTTTACCCAGTAAATATTAAGCATTTACAATAAAGTCTGTATAAATATACAAAACCACAGGCGCTGTGGAATTGATCTTTCTCTGCCTTTAAAACATTATTTCCTCTTGTTTGATGTGGCCAAGTGATGTTTCTAGAGAAAAGCTCAGATGATTTATAAACTATATCTCAAACATGATTTTTAATATAGGGAGGACTATGTAGTGGTATGCTGGCTAATTTTTGACATTAAATCAGTCATCGCATTTATGTGACATGTATCTCCACATACATGATAACATGAAACAAACTCACTACATTAATTGAGGCACTAAGCTTTAGTGAGCAAGTATAAGCATGGTACAAGTATAATTATTTTTAACTCAGGAATTATGCCTGGCACATCACAGGCTTAGAAATTAATTTTAACTCTAGAAATCTACATTATTATCATTATCATTATTATTATCAGCATTATTATCACCTTGAAGAAACTCATTGTTTTAAAAAACTATTGTTATCAGATGCTTATTATTTCCATTACATCTATAAAAATTATGAGCACCTAAAAGTAATAATTAATAAAACTCAATCATTCAACAATATTTGAGTGCCTATAATAAAGTAAATTTCATTTCTTTTGCTTAGTAATCTATTAAAATGTGGTGTTTGAGTAATAGTCCCATATAGCATGGAATTGAAACCTCCAATATGTTTTCTTAAACTTTAATCTATAACTCCTGACATTATAATGTAAAAATAAAATTCACTTTTACATTTACATTTTAAAAACCCATATACACCTCTTTACTTCAGAACTTTGGAAATATTTTTTTTTTTATTTTGTCTGTTCATTTTCTGTTTTTTTATTTTATTTTTTTGTTTTTTTAAATTTACATCCAAATTATATGCATATAGTGCAACAATGATTTCAGGAGTAGATGGAAATATTTCTATGATGTTTGTGAATGCACAGTGAAAAATAAGGATCAAAGTTTAAAAAATAACTAATAGATAGGAACTATCTATTACATGTAAATTTGAAAGTATTGTTTCTCATTTGTCATGTTATTTGAGCATTTGACTTCTTCTATTTCTTACTTTATTTCTTATTTTGAAAATGATGATATAGATGACTACTCAGCATAGGACATGCGACTATTAAGTGTGGAGGAGAGAGGAAGCAGTTTATGGAATATGACAAAGTATGACCCTAGTTTTGATAAACATCTACATTTATCTTATTTTTATAGGCATTAACATTCTAGAATCTCCTGTATTTCTTAATTTTCTTAATCCACTGAGAAGTAGAGTCCATTTCCATCTTTGAAAGCCAAAAGGGACAGTTTCCTCTTCCTGTGCAGTGGCAGCTAGAACACGAGCACGTTCAAGTTTTCCTTCACAAACTTTAAATGTCAAGGGACTGACACACAAAAAACCCTGTACAATATGAAAGTACAATTTTGCAAGCCTGGTAGTGGAAATTGTATGAAGTCCGGTGGCATGGTATCAGCAGTGCCTTCTTAAGCAGACTCTTGAGGCACGTCTTTAGTTGTGTTTCTATTATTGACGCTTTTCATAGTTGTACCCTCCTGTCAAAATCTATCTAATATATTCCTTTCCTTTTAAATTTTTCTTTTAATTTTTTTATACTGTTGTTAGCAACCAAGAAAACAGAACAGAAAATGGATTGTAGGTATCAGTCCCTCAAGAAAATATAAGAATTCTGGGACTGTTTAGCTGACTGCATTAGGGCTGATGATGGGAAAATCTCATGAGCGCTTCAGGAAGGAATCCTCAATTTATTTAGCACCAAACCTAAATGTCTTGCTCATTATAGTCTGTGGACACCCATTGGAGGCAAAGCCTCAGGGTGTAGTCCAGATAGTCATTAAGTACTGACTACGAAGGTTAACATAAATTCAGTGACTGCACATTTAGTTACCTGCTTTAAAAAGCACTGGGTCCGGGGCGCCTGGGTGGGTCAGTCAGTTGAGCGACCAACTTCAACTCAGGTCATGATCTCACAGTGTGTGAGTTTAAGCCCCGCATCAGGCTCTGTGCTGACAGCTCACAGCCTGGAGCCTGCTTCAGATTCTGTGTCTCCCTCTCTCTCTGCCCCATCCCCGCTCATGCTCTCTCTCTGTCTTAAAAATAAATAAAACATTAAAATTTTTTTAAATGCATCGTGCCCCATAAAGAAAGTGAATGGCATACCCATATTTCTCAATTCTCAGCTGAAAAAATACGCTAGCCCCCTCTTATCCATGGGGGAGAAGTTTAAGGTCCCCAGTGGATGCCTAAATCTGCAGATAGTACCAAACTCAATACATACTGTTTTTCCCTATATATGATAAATTTATAAATTAGGCACAGCAAGAGATTAATGCTAATGATAGAATTATAATAATGTACTATAATAATAAAAGTTGTGTGAATGTGATCTCTCTCTCAAAATATCTCACTGCACTCACCCTTCTTGTGATGGTATAATAAAATACCTGTGCATTGGGATGAAGTGAGGTAAATGACACAGGCACTGTGATGCAGCAGTAGGCTATAGCTGACCTTCTGATGTAGTGTCAGAAGCAAGGATCATTTGCTTCGGCACCATGGTTGACCACAGGATACTAATATCATAGAAAGCAAAACTGCAGGCAAGAGAGAATCACTGTAGACTGAAAACCAGTGTCTCCTATCTCTTATAGCCTCAGGCTGAAGTAGCCAAAACTACAATAATTCTATGACTGATGATTTCCAATGTCAGTTCAACCCACAGGATTCCAACTATAGTAAATTAGAGTATTGATCTAGAGAGAGTTACACCCAGAAATTGGAATGGGAATACCCCAAACATCGAAAGCTACTGATCCTCCTTGCCTGGCCAGGAAATTTTTATAACTTGCCCTATAGGATTGTTCATTCCCAGAGTGAAGATGTTATCATTCTTTTTCCTAAAGGAGTTAACTTGCAATAAAAAGCCAATTATCCACATGCTTCCCACCCAGCCACCACTCATTGTCCTCTCTATATACGGTGAAATTCCATCACGAATTGAAGGACCAATTGCAGAATAGAACATTTTATTCCTGGAAAACAACTGCAGAATTTTCCTTATAAATGAGTAATTAGAAAATCAGTAAATCATAGCTATGGATATTATTTTACCAAGAGGAAGGGGAGCAAACTTTTAGATCAGTCTAAAATTAAAAATATGGATAAATTTGTCAGAGTGTCTATATTTATCATGATAACCTGGACCTCTGGGTGATTGTAGTTAGTGCTGTTGCCTGGCTTAGAAAAACGTGTATCTAAACTTCGCCCTCACCAAATGCCATTGCAATGCCAGAAATATTACAGAGTAAAGAATCCAAAACATTAAATAAACTATTAGAACTATTATAAGTGTTTTTTTATCGTGAAACTTACCTAATTACTCCTTCAAAAAATTCTCCTTTGCATAAAGATAATCAGGTGACCAGAAGTATTGAGAAATACACAGGTGAGTTGCGTCAGTTTCATGACATGTGCTGTTCTGTAGACTAGTATGTGCTGTTTTGTAGACTGGCATGCCAATGAAAAGCTATGGTTGAAACAAGACCCCTGATTTCAGCATGCCTGGGTAGATCTTGGATTGGTAAAGAAAAGAAACTACATTGAAACACCAGAAACAAAGTAGACATGTTATCATGCTAGAAGACAGGGTCTACTAAGATATGAATATTGCAGGGATATATAGGGCACTATTCACGTCTTCTTCAGAATCAAAATAAATACACAATTAATTAGAATCCCCAATAGTAGATACTTTAGTAGATAGTATACTAGGTGGTCTGTGTAACAGTCATTCATTATATGTTCTATGTTAGTAAAACCTAATTTTGTTCAGGTACACAACACTCATGAAACTTGATTCCTATTTCCATACATTCTGATATCTAAGTAAATTGTGACTATCTTATCTGTATAGCTAATCATTGATTTAGGCCTGGGGAACTGTGATAAAACTATGAAACATGAAGTGAATACTTCTAAGGGCTCCCTAGAAATAAGTCTGCTTTTAAACAGAAACACAGAAAGAGATAGCACTCTTTTATCACTGGGCTATAATGTGTCTGGATGATGCCTGGAATTTTAATAGCCATACTGGGATGACTAGACAATTAGCCTATGGACCAAGCTGGCATGCTGAAAATAGCAGAGCACAAAAAATATGAAGACTCTTCAGTCGTTTTTTTTTTTTTTTTTTGGGGGGGGGTGAATTAACCAATTGTGAAGACTCCTATCTCTCTCCTTCTTATAGGATTAGAAAAAGTTACGTCTTATTTATTTACTTTTTAATTTTTAATGGTTATTTTTGGGAGAGACAGAGCACAAGCAAGGGAGGGGCAGAGAGAGAGAGAGAGAGACAGAATCTGAAGCAGGCTTCAGGATCCGAGCTGTCAGCACAGAGCCTGGGTCAGGGCTGGAATCCCGAACCATGAGATCATGACCTGAGCCGAAGTCAAATGCTTAACGGACTGAGCCATGCAGTTGTCCCAAACGTTACTATTTTAGATAGTTTAATTGATATTGCTTTTTACTTTTGAAAACAAAAATAATTCCAGGTCTGGGGAACAAAGGCATGTTTTACTGGAATGAGGATGATTAAGGGATCCATGGTTCCTCACACAATCCCTGACAAACACAGAACCTCTCCAACAAAGAGGAGGCAAAGACATGCTATATAGCAACACAGGTATGTAATGTAAAGCATCCTTTTAGGTTTCTACTAAAGGACCTGCAGGGATTTATCATAGTCTGTGCTTTGAGGAAAGAGAAAGCCCAGAGCCAACTACCCTGCGTTATTAGACAGCCGCTCTGATTGGCACAACATTAACTGTTTAGAACCCAAAAGAGCACAAGTTCACCAATCAGTGTGGAGGCTTGTAGGTTGGAGTAATAAATGGGATTTTGCCCCAAATTTGCCTCCTTGAACCCAGTGAAATCCCTAAACCGTCCTGTGTTTATTCTATCAGTTGTCACATACGCATTTGGAAGCAAGCAGCAAAAACTTTCACTACTCCTTTTGTTTAGGAAGTAAGTACTATCTTGGCAGAAAGAACTAACTAAAAGACTCTGAGGCTAGTATTTCTCCCCATCCAAACAATCAATAAAAATCAGTATTATTTCTCTGGGTGAAGTATCCAATTCATACAGACATCTAAGACTATAAACACACAGGATGGTAATTACTACTGCATCCTCATTCAATTTTCCGGTTTGGTCAGTGAAGAAGTGCGTATGTCATGACAAAGGACACAAGATTAGCACATGTTTAACTGATTGGTAACTCTAATTACAGTTAGAGTTTCACATATGGTTTCCTTCCTTGAGCTAAGACAGTAGCTTATGGCTTATAGTATATAGACATTAATCTAATAAACACTTTGTTTTCTCCAGCCCCCCCCCAAAAAAAATAGGATATGTTTTTACCTCGAAGTAAGAGAATGCCACTTTACTACCTTCCTTTATTGTCATACTAGCCTCTCATTGCTGTCACAATATAATAGACAGGGTCTTTAGTTATATAATCATTTGACAGAATATAGGCTATTCTATTACTTGATGACATCATATTATTAGGACCAAGTTACCAAGGATTAGAAGGTATTCTAGATATCAGTTTAACACACACATTAGTACGAAATACTTCTGCATACAATTTCAGTGAAGTTTCTGGGAATCCATTGATATTGGCCAAGGTAGGGTAATACTTTCCTAAGAAGACAACAGTTGTATCCCCCGACATTAGCCAAGAGGCAAAATACTTGAGCGTGTTTATATTTCAGAAGCCATAAACAGCATGTTTAAGTGACAGGGCTCTAACCCATTAATCAGTTATCTGAAATGAATGCCACTTTTGAATAAAACTCAGAGCAAAAGAAGACGCTCTAATTTCTGATGGTGACAGTGTAAGGATCTCTGCTACTGAGCAGATGCAATAGTATGCACAGTGTCTGTGACACATTGGGATAGAACACGCAGAAAGGAGCAAGCCCAGGGGCATGTGGGTGGCTCAGCCAGTTAGGAGTCTGACTCTTGGTTTCAGTTCAGGTCATGATCTCATAGTTCATGGGGTCAGGCCCCACATCAGGCTCCTTCTCCTTGCTTACGGCATGGAGACTGTTTGGGATTCTCTCTTTCCCTCTCTCTCTTTCAAAATAAATAAATAAAAAAAAAAAAAAAAAAAAAAAAGCAAGCCCAAGAATAAGAGTCACACTGGAGACCATTGAGGTTTTGGAACAAATCTATGCCTTCTTCAGCAACTAAATCTCCTTTGATAAATAGCTCTTGGCCTGTACTGGAATTTAATGAAGTCCAACTATCAAAGCATAAGACAGCAGATGACACTGTAACCTTACTGAACTAGGTATTTTCCACTTTGATCAAAAATTCGGAGTGACCAGGAGAGGACTCCATTATCATACAGAAGTGGAATCAACTGAACCAACTGTATAAGCAAACTGTGCACATTCTCAGTGCCACCATCTTAACACACTACAATGCCTTCTTCAATACTCAACTCTGATGTCATGGAAAGTAGTCAGTTAACAAGAAGGGAAATGTTAGCATCAGTTTTACAAAAAAAAAAAAAAAAAATTGCAGGAGGCTAATCTTAGTATGAGGAAATTTTATCAGTGTATCTCATTGTCCAAATCTTTCTGGAAAGGGTGTTGGCCCGAATTAAAAATTCTACAGTAATTCATTGACAATTGGTGTGGACAGATGTCTGGGGAAATGTGGAAAGCAAGACTCCAGGTTTAGTAACAAGACAGTTTGGGGAAGAAGGAATGTGGAAGGACCTCCCAGAGTAGCCCCGAGAACATGAGGACATCTAGATTATATCTGAATGCAAATTTTTAAGAGTCATTTGAACACTAACAGAAGGGAGAAAACTATTAATAATCAGGTTGACAAGATGAACTTTGTGTGGGTCAGTCACCTTCATTCTTTAGCCTGTGTTGGGCCTATTGTATGGGGTTGTAGACCATGTGGCCATGGAAGCAGACATAGAGGCTATGCAGATCCTCAACAACATGAACTTTTTCTCACCAATGCTCACATGACTACCGCCGATGAATGCCAAACTGGCTAACTGTACGTACCAACATGAAGATCATATTCCAGGGTGATAAAGTAATTACCCAACAGCAGTGATCTGAATCTTCTTGCTACTTGATGAAAAGGAAAGGGTGCAGTTTGGGGGGTGATTTAACCTATTAAAGGGAAATATTCTTGGTCCTCTTCAAGAGAAGAGACTACTATGGACAAAACACAGATGACACTATAGGCTGTCTTTTTACACAGCATAGACTGTCTGGGTTAACATCCTGGTTCTAATACTTATTAGCTGTGTGAATTTGGGCAAGTCATGTAACCTTTGGTAAATCTAATTTCCTCAACTATAAAATAAGAGGAGAAATCTATATTCCAGGACTGTTATGAAAATTAAGTGACTTAATATATATATGACACAAGACAGTAACTGATACCATAGTGAGTACCATATAAGAAATGGTTAAATAGAATAGAAAAATGTATTATGTAGAGGTAGAAAAACTAATGGAAGACTGATAATTGTGAAACTTATTTCAGAATTAAGTATTTTGGCCATATAAATGGCTAAAAAGCATAAAATGTGTGGTCTTAGCTGCAAATGAAACATGAATATCTAGAGGGTGAAGAATTAATAAGCACCAATTATATCATCATAACCAGTTGCTGAAATGAGGTCTATAATAACTCTATCCGTGTTCTTTTCCCTATATTATGTGCACAAAATTAAATCCTCACTTGTTTTTACTTTCTTCCATGTTTATCTCATTTTTGTATATTACATGTGTGGGTGAGGGTTAACTTTTCAATGTAGTTCACAATTTATAATGAGATTGATCAACACATGACAAAATAAACAACACCACTCAGCAATACTATACTTGATACCAAATGAGTGGATGAAAGTCTGAGCTATGTCTTTCTGGGGGAAATGGTTTAATGAGAGATAGTTAAAATATCTAAACTCAGGAGCAGTGTTTAGAACAGTGGATGTAGCTGATGTATGACCAAAGTGCTACAATATTGTGGACACTAGTGAATATCCATCTTCTGAGATTCCCTTTTCCTTTTAGGATAATCTCCCTATTGTGTGAGTCCTGGAGAGAAGTAGGTTCAGTGTTCCATAGGTTTCCAAGGCAAAGGGACAATACATCTGAGGACACAGTCTTATCTCACAGGTTTAGGCCCTCAATCTCCAACTCAAATTTTTGAATTTTGATGAAGTAAAGGAAAGATCCAGTTTCACTGGAAAATCAGTCAAGGCAGATGTGAAAATGTGAAAGGTCCTGCAGTGTCTGTGACACAAGGAGAGGGACTGTGATGTCAGTGCAGCATCCTAACCAGACTGCTGGGGCTTTGGTGGTGGTCTCTGTTCCCCATCATTATTGCCATTTTTCTGAACCCTAGATCTCCAATTCATTCAGTAGGACTCATTATTTTGCAAGCAATCAAGAAACCTATTATGTGTTTAGACATATGCTGATATGTAGCTGTAAACATGCACATATAACAATACAAGGAGAGTATTTGTATAATATTTCTAGAAAATTGTGAAAATCTACATATCCAATTAGTAATAGTGGATAACTCAGGGTGATATAATTTTGTGGTTGACGCTTGCAGTACATACTTTAATATATTTTGTGCCCCCCTTATAAGGCTTAAAAAATAGATCTTGTTTTTTTTTTTCTAATCGTAATTTTATCATCCAATCTATAAGCTTAATTTTCTCAAAGGATATAAAACAACAAAGAAGTAGGTATGTAAAGGATTCACCTGATAATGTTGTGCCTATTTCTGCATTGTAAGTTAACTCACTTCATTGGAGTGGAGAGCCAAAAAGATAAGAGTAGGAGATTATGAGTATTAGGAAAAAATGTTGTGAATTGGAAAGAGGGATGAGGGGATATACGTAACCAATAAAAATTGGTTTTTTGAAGGGCTCCTGGGTGGCTCAGTCGGTTAAGCTTCCGACTTTGGCTCAGGTCATGATCTCGCCATCCGTGAGTTCGAGCCCCGCGTCGGGCTCTGTGCTGACAGCCCAGAGCCTGGAGCTTGTTTCAGATTTTGTGTCTCCCTCTCTCTCTGACCCTCCCCCATTCATGCTCTGTCTCTCTCTGTCTCAAAAATAAATAAACATTAAAAAAATATTAGTTTAAAAAATTGGTTTTTTGTTTGTTTTTTAAGTTACATTTCTTTGGGCTTGGTTTTGTGAGAAATAAAAGGAGATAAGGTGAAATTCAGCAGGTCCTGGCACCTGCACTGTTCTTGGATAGAGAAGAACAATAAGCTATTAAGCTTTTTTTTTTAATGTTTATTTATTTTAAAGACAGAGAGACACAGCACAGGCAGGGGAGGGGCAGAGAGAGCCCGAGACAGAATCCAAAGCAGGCTGCAGGCTCTGAGCTGTCAGCACAGAGCCCGACACAGGGCTTGAACCCAAGAACCATTAGATCATGATCTGAGCTGAAGACGGACACTTAACCAACTGAGCCACCCAGGCGCCCCTGACAATAAGCTATTAGTAACAGTGAATGAAGGACCATGGAGCTCAATCCAAATGCCACGCTTTGCAGGAAGTTTTTACAGAATGTATCTTAGTACACCAGAAAGTACTCCTATTTTTGTTTTTCTTGTTACATTTCAGCTATGTGTACTTCAAAATATTCCCTAATGTTTAGTAGCAAAACATCCCAATTATTTGGGACCTCAGGAATCATAGTCAGAAGTAGGTAGGAGTGGTAGTGGTGGAGTTAACAACCATGATTACAATGCAGTGTGTGTGTGTGTGTGTGTGTGTGTGTGTGTGTGTGTGTGTGTGTTTTCAAATGTTCTAAGAAGAGTTGAAACACAGTAGACTTATCACATATCCTGGGGTTTAATTATTAGTTATTCTCCTACTAGCTACAAAACTTGTGCTAGTGAACCTTATCTCTACATCGTCAATTCCTGATGTTAAAATGAGCAAAAATGAGTACATAACTTAATTAAAATAAACAGTGAATGAGATAATTTATGAAAAGTATATATCCTAGTTCTTGGCACAAACTAAGTGCTCAGTCAATTTTACATAATATTGTCTTTATGTAATGCTGCTGTTATTAGAATATAGGTTATATCATAGATTGAGTGATGGAATGGCCTTCAGAATGCATTTGTTCCATGCTCCCAAATGTATAAATTGTAGGCACCAAGGGCAGACTGCCCTAAAATGTGCCACTTTGGCATATGGATTACTTAAAAAAAAGTTACTTAAGGGGCACCTGCGTGGATCAGTCAGTTGAGCATCCGACTCGATTTCAGCTCAGGTCTTGACCTCACATTTGGTGGGATCAAGCCCAGCAATGGGCTCTGTGCTGATAGTTCTGATAGCTTAGAGCCTGCTTGAGATTCTCCATCTCTCCCTCTCTCCCTGCCCTCCCCTGCTCATGCTCAAGCACTCACACAATCTCTCAAAAATAAACATTTTTTGATGTTTATTTTTGAGAGAGAGAGAGAGAGAGAGAGAGAGAGAGAGAGATTGCCAGCAGGGGAGAGGCAGAAAGAGAGGGATATATAGAATCTGAAGCATGCTCCGGGATCTGAGCTCTCAGCTCTGAGCCCAATGTGGGGCTCGAACCCCTAAACTGTGAGATCATGACCTGAGCTTAAGTCAGACACTTAACTGACTGAGCCACCCATTCACCCCTCAAAATAAACATTTACAAAAAAGAATTACCTGGGTGGCTCAGTCAATTAAGAGTCCAATTTTGGCTCAGGTCATGACCTCACAGTTTGTGAGTTTGGGGTCCACGTCTGGCTCCCTGCTGTCAGCACAGAGTCCGCTTCAGATCCTGTCTCCTCTCTCTGCCCCTCCCCAGCTCACAACTTCTCTTTCAAAACTAAACTTAAAAAAAATAAAATAAGGGGTGCCTGGGTGGCTCAGTCGGTTAGGCGGCCGACTTCAGCTCAGGTCATAATCTCGCGGTTGGTGAGTTCGAGCCCCGCATCGGGCTCTGTGCTGACCTCTCAGAGCCTGGAGCCTGTTTCAGATTCTGTGTCTCCCTCTCTCTCTGACCCTCCCCCATTCATGCTCTCTCTCTCTCTGTCTCAAAAATAAATAAACGTTAAAAAAAATAAAATAAAATTTAAATTTAAAAATTTTAAAGTTACTTAAGAGATGTTGTCCCATCTAAGAAGGATACTCAGAGCCTCCTCTGTGAAAGCAGGAAACAAATTCCCCATGGGAAAGCATCTTCCCTGTACCAGGAGGTACAAACATCCTTATCACCAGAAATGGAGAATTTGGAGCCCAGGAGGCTCTATAAACAATCCTTGTTACTTTTTACTAATTAACTACCCCAGCCCAAATTCTATTTTGAATTCCTTACTATTTGAAGTTCCCACAGATAAGTTTTGTCTTGTCAACTTCTCACAGATTTCTTGCCTCTTTGTCTAAAAAGTATAAAAACTGCCTGCCTTGTTCATTTCTTCAGGTCTCAATTTCATTATTAGGCCTCCGTGTGCACATTATAAGACATCATTTATTTTTCCTGTTCATTGGTCTCATTTTAATTCTTAGTACAGCTGGAAGACTGTTAAGGGTAGAGAAGAATTTCTCCTTCCCTTCAAAATGAAGGTGGGATGGACTGGGAGAGAATATTTACTTAAGGTCACATACAATTTTGATGGAAAAAACAATAGAATCTAATTTTCATGAAACTTAAGTGAGACTTTTCTCTATCTGGTGTAGGTCACAGATTATCAGAGCTACACACAAATACATACTCAGTACATATTTGCCCAAAGGACATGCATGTATCTTAGGTTGGGTGCTAACAAGTATTTTGACCATATTCATAAAATCTAAACAAAGATATGTTGCATTTTTTTTAACAGTTTCGTTTTTTAAATATGTTTGGAATTGCATGTAAGTACTCATGTAAAAAAATTCATTTTTTTTGTATTTGCTTGGACAAGGAATTGAAATGAATATTTAATATGAAAGTATAAATTTTTAATATTAGAAAATTTTTGCTTGTTTTTTTTCCCTCTAAAATAGCTAAGGAAAGATATTTTTAGATACATATATACATATTTATATACTCATGTATATTTAAATCATGAATGAAAATAAAGCAGAATATTGAGAAAATGTATGCTTGGAAGAATTTTGAGATAGAAGGCTTTTATATAATCTGTTATTTCTTTTGAACCAACATACGTATGATTGTCTGCTTGGAGTAATTTTAAATGGCAGTAACTCAAAGCACAAAAACTTGAAGCCTAAAATCACCTGGAGTAGAGCAGTTTTCTTTTTGTATGGAAACCAAGAAGCAAGAATCCAGTAGAGTGCTCTGTACAAACACCTAAAGATTATTCCTTTCCCAAGTGAAAAGGGGAATTGAGTCCATGCTAAGACTGACAGTTGTTAACAAAAGCTGGTAACTCAGGTGGATTTAAAAGGAAGGCAACAAGGAAAGGTGGGATGGAGGAGAGGCGGGGTGCGAGAAAGAGAAGAAAGAAAAAGGATTTAAGAGCCAAGAAGGGAGATCAGGCATCATCAGTACAAATTCTAAAAGTAGTATGGTTGTTATAATCTGATGCTCCTGCTGGCAAGGAAACTGTATGTTTAAGCAAAACACCAACTAAACCTAACTATTAAATAAATAGATCTAATATAGATGTATATTATGCACATATATATGATACGTATATTATATACGTGTATTTGTTTTACTGGCTTTAGGGCAGCGTTCTTCAGTGTTTGCTTCACACACCAGGTGGTAGGTAGGACACTGCACATGATGTGAAGTAAAATTGACTTTCTATGTATATATTTTACTTAATCTTTATTCTGTGTTTTTATGCAGGTTGCATACTGAACAAAATGTATTAAAACAATAGTTCTTGTAAAACCCTATACGTAAGTAAGATCACCTATTGGGGTATGTGCATGAAACTGTTTAAATAATAGTATATGTGTTATTGGGGGATTACCAGTCTAAAATTCAAGCTAGGGTTAGCAAACTAGCTAGTGGCCCAAATATTGTCTAACACCTGTATTTTTAAATCAACTTTTATTGGAACACAGCCACAGTTACACAGTATCTATAAAGGTTTTTCACTAGAACAGAACACTTAAGTTGTTGGAACAGAAACCTTATGTCTTGAAAAGCCTATTTTTTTTCCTGTAACCATTTACAGAAAATGTTTACCATTCTCTTTGCTAGAGAAAACTGACAAGAATTCAAGTCAAAATTGTTTGTGAATAAGAAGAGAAACTTAATATCTCTTAGGGACATGGTTCCAGAATTTATAAATAGTTGTTACACTTTGGAATTTTCTGTTGATAGAGAAAGGTGCCAGTGTATCACTTTTTTTTTAACCATAAATGCTAATGTACACTTTATATCTGTTTCCTCAAATTAGGCCTTCTCTCCATTGCTAAAGAAGGTGAATGACCTTGGCAAAGTTACTTACACTCTGAGACTTGGTTTACTTATATAAAAATAATTAAAATAGAGACTCTAATATCTTATATGGTTCTGTAAGTGTTATGCCTGCCTGTGTTCCATATTTGGGAAATGAGCCCTCAGTAAATGATAATTGCTTCTCTTCCCACATATTTTGGCAGGATCTGACTCTATAAAGTATAAAGAGATTTGACTCTATAAAGTAACAACTATACACAAGTTTGTATTGATCTTTGAAAAAATATATATGTGTATGTATAACCATACACATTTGCATGCTTATACACACTATATATCTAAAAAAACAATAAATATAAATATAAGCAAAATATAAACAATTACTGACTTAATTACATTAAATGAGAGCAGAAATATAAATAAAGGAACAGGCAAATGGATGTTTGAGGGGTGTTAACTGATTGATGGAATTTAGCTAGGATTGTGTCAGTGATCTCATTATTAGACCATGGCAGCTAAACTCAGTGTGGACTTGAGATCCAAGTGGGATCAGTATTTCATAGTTGGAGAAACAAAAACGTTTTGGATGTCTTTAAATAGGAGAGTTCTAGTGGTGTATGCTTCATTTTAATCATTTTTTTTACCTTTTACATATTTTGAATTTTGTCAATAAAAATCTATGTTTTTAATGGAAGGACCACAGTTTTCTACTTTTATAGTCCTAATACATAGCTAAGTGCCTAGAAAATATTAAGTTTGTATTTATAGGATAAGTGAAAAAGAAGCAGCATTGAAATTACATGCTAATGGGAAGGAGTAGGTGACAATGAACAACATAGATCCCTCATAATTACTACAAATTACTGAAATCATGTGTTGTATTGATAGATTTATCTAATATTTATCATTTAATATTGAATGCTACACAAATCTCAGTAACTAGAATTTACTCAAAATACAATATAAAATATCCGTTTTTAGAATTCTTAAGACTTGGTTCTGGAAGTGAGCATCTACATTATTCCTAAAAATTTTAGGAAAGAAAAGAACTTTAATACCCAAAAACTTCTCATATGACTGAAGGGTCCAAGTGATAGGGTACTTGAGTCAGTGGTGATATTCAGAGTCATGCCCTGTCTTCTTTGACATGTTGGATTTATTCAGGCCAATGTAAAGAACAGTAAGGTAAAAAGGCAGAAGCTATAAAGGCTGGGTAGAAAGTTCTCAGCAGGAAGCCATGAAGTCAACTATATGAAAGAAAATCTAGACTCCTAAACAAAGACAAGGCAAATCATAAAAGCCAATCTGTAGGCCTGTGCTGGTTACTCAAACCTGGCAATGGTTAGCAGACAGCTGCAGTTAATTTACCAGCGTGCCAACTACAGAACCATTTTCAGCGCCACCTCTGTGGGGGTAGGGCATCTCATTTAGGGTAGTGGGAGGTGAGGCAGAAGCTACAGTCTGATCCTTGTCAGCACCAGCACAAGGGAGGAAAAAAGATTAGCAAGATATTAATCTACTTGTGTTTAGAGGAAGACTAAATCCCAGTGTTATTGAAATTATGTAGCAAGGCATGGAAATTAGTTTCCTATTTTTAATATTTGCTATTTGGAAATTACTTTAGTGTTAAAGAGATTATAATACACCCCGCCCCTGGCAATATATTTAGTTTCTCAATTTAACACCACTTTGTTCTCCCTCAAATCATCACCAAATTTCCAATCTTTACACCTGTACATAAAGCACAGCAGAAAGGGGTATTATCACAGCCTTGGTATCCGGGACCATTTATAAATAAAATTGCTCTCAGGTTTTCTCTAATGCTAAGTTTTCACAAAGTGGATCCAAACTTTAAGGTAAAGAATCAGACCCTAACGTAAGTGTAGAAGCAACTTTAGTAAATGATGTTAATAGAAAATACACTAAGTTCTCTTGAAACTCATTGCAGAAATTAAGCCCTTAAAAACACACTAAATAATCTGTTAACATTTCAATGGAGTTTTTATAAAATAAATTCATTTCAGGTAATTGGGCTCTTGAAAGTAGTATTAATTGATCATATAGATACGGAATGTAGGAGTCTCAAAACTAAGTGCACATGAGTTATCAGAGGAGTTTACAGATGTTTGGACTCCATGTCAAGAGGTTCTGATTAATAATTTGCAGATACAGTTTGGAAAACTATTTTTAAACAAGTCACCTAGATCGTTACTCTGCTGAACACCAAACAAACCGGAAGTGAAAGAAAAAATGTAACTGAAAGGGCTTAGGGCTGACATTGCTTGGACAGAAGAAACAGAACATGGAGGGTCAGAGGGAGGAGGAGTTCCTTTTGATTAGGAACTGCCAAAATCGTGTTTGAAGAAAGCCACATTTTGTACCCACAGGAGAATTAAAGAGAGTGGGAGATCATGAGAAAGCTTTTATCTTGAGCAAAACTGATGAAGTGACATAGTGGTGATGAGTGAAACTAGCAGAGAGAATATCATGCCATAAAATAGAAAATTCCCTCAGTATGCCAGAAAAAAGAAAATAATGTATTCAGACATTCAACTAATTAGATTATTCTTCTAAAAACTTTTGGTTTTAAAATGTTATCAGATTATCCTGGAAAATTACCTTTAACTTGGCTCTTAGGTAGAAAGAATATAATCTAAAAGCAATCCTAAATGTCCTCCCAAGATGGTTAAAAGTAAGCCCTATTTTTCTGTCCCCATGGATAAAAAATAAATGAAACAACCAAGCCCCATTTGACTCCACACCCAAAAACTGACTGCTTCATCATTTTCCCTGCAATGGGACACATATGCCATCCACAACAAATTACTAATGTGCTCTATGATATTTTGCAAATAAAACAATGTATTTTTACTTGTGAGTACCATCTGCAGGATTTCAAGCATGCAAAATATTTTGATGCTTCAGGGAATTTTATATAATTGATGCTATATTTTTCTGAGAATGGTTCAAATGACTGATTATGAAATATCTGCCCAATTGCACTTACATTAACTCTTGAAAATAATCCCCACCCTCTGACCCCAGTTTGGGCAGTCAACCCACTTCTTCACCAGTGCCCTCTGACTTCCCCAAATGCCTATCATTTCTTAGGAAAACAGAACCCCCTAGGCTCAAGGTAATGAAAGAGGATTTCCTTCCAGAAGTATTTGGTTATTTTTCATTAATCATAAACACAGAGAAATAGGAAGTTTCCTTATGCAGAAGCTAGTATCTATCATCACCACCGTCCCCTTCTTTCTGTTGTCATGAGAACTCTCTAGGCAAGGCCAGATCTTCCTGCCAGGCTGCTGCTCTTGAACAGGAAGCCTCCAATCATCCCGGACTTACCAGAACCATCTGGTGCTTGTGAAGTTATCTTGGAGCATTAAAAGGGGAGCTTCTAGGGCCTTTCTGTGGAGCTGAGGCCTCAGGCCGGGAAATGAAACTGCTTTGCTTTTTCACTGAACCAGCTGAGATACCTGCCTGTAGGTGATGTACATCACACTTTTTAAAAGAGGCAGCTCCACGTGATGAAGCTACATCCTGCTACATCAGCCCCCAGCAAGAAGTGCCAGAAAACGAAATCACACAAGGGTAGCAGCAGCCCACGTGATTCGCAATCAGCATTGAGGACTTTTCTCATATGGAAGAACTTGTGAACAAGTCAGATGAGCTGGGCTGCCAAATTGAGAGCAGTGAAATGGGGAAAAATTTTAAAGGGCTTCTGATAAGCTACACCCCACTTCAGAATCTCCTATTTTCAGTCTGATCTCTATATTAACCTCAGAAATTATCTTTTGGATTTTACAGTATACTTTTTGGAAACAATAGCTGTAGAGTGAAACGCTCTTCAGTGCTTTTTCTCTTCAATACCAACACATTTAGCAGCCATATCCCCATTCATTTTACCATATCTTGGCTTGGGTTGTGAATAAATACAGACACATATGACCACTAGACTATACGCTTACTAAGGGCCAGGAATACATTTCAAAATCAGAATCCAAATTATGTAAGATGCGATGGTAAATGCTCAGATGCATACAGAACAAGTAGAGATGCCAGTTGTTGCTTTTATAAGCATTTAACATAGTTTATCTCATTTCATCATTTTTTCTTCTCAAAATTGCATGTGTTTTATTTAAATAGACCTTTTATATAAATATGTAGTTTATTTTTTTAAATTTTATTTAAATCCAAGTTAGTTCAGATATAGTGCAATAATAATTCAGGAGTAGAATTTAGTGATTCATCACTTACATATAACACCCAGTGCTCATCCCAACAAGTGCCCTTCTTAATACCCATCACCCATTTAACCCACCCCCCCATCCAACACCCTTCCAGCAACTCTCAGTTTGTTCTTTGTATTTAAGAGTCTCTTATTGTTTGCCTCCCTCTGTTTTTCTTATTTTTCCTTCCCTTCCCCTGTGTTCATCTGTTTTCTTTCTTAAATTCCACTATGAGTGATATTTATCTTTCTGACTTATTTCACTTAGCACTCTCCAGTTCCATCTACATTGTTGCAAATGGCAAGATTTCATTCATTATGATCACTGAGTAATATTCCATTGTGTGTATATATACCATAACTTCTTTATCCATTTGTCAGTCAATGGACATGTTGGCTCTTTTCATAATTTGGCTATTGTTGATAGTGCTGCTATAAACATTGGGGTGCATATGCCCTTTTGAATCACCACTCATTATTTTGTCTATTCAAGAAGTGAATCCTGAGAAGACAGATGCTTAGAAAAATAAATCTAGTGGCAGATCCAAGCTTTGAAATTTGGCACTCTGATTCTAGGAGCTATGATCTCAACTAATGTTTCTGTCTTTTTAGTAATCTATGTTAAAGACATTAAGAAAATCCATCACATAGAACAGATAACATATCAAATTTATCTTCATATCTTCATTTGCTTCAGCAGAACAATCTTTTTCTTTTTTTAAATTTTTTTTAATGTTTTTACTTATTTTTGACAGAGAGAGAGAGACAGAGCATGAGCGGGGGAGGGACAGAGAGAGAGGGAGACACAGAATCGGAAGCAGGCTCCAGGCTCTGAGCTGTCAGCACAGAGCCAGATGCGGGGCTTGAACTCACAGACCATGAGATTATGACCTGAGCAGAAATCGGACGCTTAATCAACTGAGCCACCCAGGTGCCCCAGACCAATCTTTCTCAAAATGGCACTCATGTAAATAGAACTGATACATGCATGTGCTTACTTCTTTTTCTTGTAAGAAACCATGTTATAAAGCCATTGATCTTCAAGTTTCTCAAGTACTAAAAAAAAAAAAAAAAAAATTAATTGCCTTGATAAACTACTGAATAGGTCTCTGAAAATCAAACAATGCAGGTCTTAATTTTAATCAATAATCTGTTTATCAGAGCATCCAAGATATTTTCTAAGTTGAGTCAAAGATATGTCTGAGCATGTCCAAATACCTGAAAAACAGAATGTGTTTATGTATTTGGAGGATGGTCACTTAAAGAGGAGAGTGTTTGGTGAACTTCTGGGAAAATTTGCAATGGAGGAAGCAGCTATATTTATTGGGAAAAGTGGTCCCCTGCACTACTCATAATGACTTCCACCTGATCCCAAAGGATCAGCTTGTACAGGTGTAATCCACCACATCTTTTTTCATAAGGAGGGATTCAGAAAAGAAACATACCTGGATTATAATAAAAACAGAAAGAGATGAAATAATGAACCCAGGAACCAAGTTAAAGAAAAAAAAAATCATTGGGAAGGTTATGATCAACAATGTTAAATTTTAATATTTTTTCATAGAAACAGTTGATTGATTTTACACGCACTGGTTTGGTTAAACTAGAACCAAAAAAAAAAAGTCAAAAAATATTCTCTTCTTAGACGTAATATATGCAAATCAAACTGTATTGCTATTATTTATCTTGACTGAAGGATAAGAGGAGGATAGGATAATTGAAGGAAAAGGAGGAGGAGAAGATGATTAAAAAAAAAAAAAAGATGAGGGAAGAAGGGAAAAAAATCCATAGGCTTAATATAAGGAATTGTTTGGATTATTCAAGATTTCAAGAAGCACATTTGGCTTAGATGTGATTATGAAGCTGTTGACAGGCATTTTGATATTTCAGTTCATTATCTTCAGCGATCAATACCAGAGTGAAAGATATACTAGCTGGATGCTAATTTACAAGCTGCCTCTTGTCTACTTGATGCTCCACCCATGATTACCAAGCTTCTTACAACCAAATCGAAATCTTCAAATACTTTTTCTGAACACAGCAACACATTGAAAGTATAGGTAGTTACCTTTTAAAGCTTAATGTAGTAAAGTCAGACAAGAGTATGGTTTCCCCGGGGAATAAAATCTGTCCAGCACCCAGCTCAGCTTCTAATCAAGATCAGCCATCAATGTAATGTGAAAATAAGCACACACAGACAGATGGCATCTGTAAACAAGCCCTCGAGCCAGAGCAGGCTATGCTGTCAGCTCTCACACGTTAAGTTAGCCAGACAACCCAAACCAACAAACACCAGCCAGCCACACCTATCCCTACCCACCAAATGACTTAATATTTAACTCTGGAACATAAAGGTTTCATTGGGATATATTTAACTCTTCAGTATATTAAACGCTGATTCTTAACCTTTCTTTGTAGATACCCTTTTTTAAAATTTATTTTGAGAGAGAGAGAGAGAGAGGGAGAGGGAGAGAGGGAGGTGGGAGGAGGGACAGAGAGAGAGGGAGAGACAGAATCCCAAGTGGCCTCCATGCTGTGAGCACAGAGCGGGATGCAGGGCTCCATCCCACAAACCATGAGTGAGATCATGACCTGAGCCGAGATCAAGAGTCAGACACTTAACCGACTGAGCCACCCAGGCATCCCTGTAGATACACAAATTTTAATCTTTCCAGTGATTCTTTGTAGGAATCAGATGCAACATAAGTCTTGAGACTTAGTGAAGATCCAGGGTCATGCTGCAGGCAGGAAAGAACATGGACTCACAGTACGGACAAAATGAAGTTAGCATGCAATTGCAAGTTGTTGTTGTTGTTATTGCTAATATTATTATTGGCATTGTTATTATCCAGGCTTGCCACTCAGTTTACTGACCAAATTATGACTAAAACATCAAACACACAGGGCTTACCAGTGTTTTCTAGAGTCATGATACATTTCTGACAATTCATAAATAAAATAATAATTAAATGAATGGGGGGGAGGGAAGATTTAATCCTCAGCAAAACCCTTTGGAGAAAGTTTACATATACAAAAATACAGTATTTAAAATATGTGTCCTTGTGATCAAAGAGGCCTTACATGCCATCTGCTAACTATGTGAATAAGTTAACTTATATAACTTATATCACTATGTAAATAAGTTAACCTTTCTAACTTCAGGACCTTCATCTGTAAATTGATGTTCGCAACACATATCCCATAGCTTATTTTAGATTAAAATAAAATGCCGTAGTTACACAATTTAGCATGTAGTAAACATTGAAGTACTGGTCTCTTATTTTACTAGGACTATAAGCAAAAGTGGGGTCAGTGTAAGAGATCCCTCTGAAGCAGCTTTGAGCAAAATTGATCTGGCTCCCATTGTTGCAGCATCCTACCACTGACTAGGAGATTAAAAGTTTAAAGTGAAATGCTCTTTCCAGGTAAGCCCTAGCATGGCTACTTCGACGCTGGCATACTTCTACGTGTGTTCCACAGAGTCAGTGGGGGATCAACCATATATTTTAGGATATACACAATGAAGAATTGAACATTGTCCCTTTCTGCTTCAGTTGAAGTTAAAACATTTTCTGCATGGCCTAAAGATTCATAGTTTTTAAGCAATTATTTTTGTGATGTTATTTTTACGGGATTTAATTAAATTCTTTGTAAAAGATATAAGGAAAAGTACTTTTCTGATGTATCAGTATATATATATATATATATATATATATATATATATATATATATATCACTCACAATTTTAGTGGCCTATACATTTGTGTTGCTTATTGAAAATCACTGTCATAAGAAATGCATAGCTCATTACTGCCAATTTTGGCTATCTTATTGTCTAAAATAATTAAATCATTAAGTCTGAGCTGCCTGTATCTAGTTAAAATGTTAATTGGCAAATTAAGTTCTGCAACATTCTTTTTTTTTTTTTTTTAATTTTTTTTTTCAACGTTTATTTATTTTTGGGACAGAGAGAGACAGAGCATGAACGGGGGAGGGGCAGAGAGAGAGGGAGACACAGAATCGGAAACAGACTCCAGGCTCTGAGCCATCAGCCCAGAGCCTGACGCGGGGCTCGAACTCCCGGACCGCGAGATCGTGACCTGGCTGAAGTCGGACGCTTAACCGACTGCGCCACCCAGGCGCCCCAAGTTCTACAACATTCTTAAATTTCATATTCATTCTGAGAATTTCTCTTACTGATAAATGTAATAGACTACCAACTCTTCTCCACAGAGCAATGAACAGAGACCAGAGATACACAATGAGGGAAGATGGACAAATTTTCATAGTCTCAGAAAGCTCCAAGGCCAAATGAATTGAATAAATTTCTTTACATAAAAAACATTACTGTACAAGTTAAATTTATAGATGAAAATAGAAAATTCTTCATTAGGAAAGAGTTGATGTGGACTATATATCTAGAATTGGAATTTTGAATAACTATAGGCCAAGATGCTGAAAGAGAATTTTTGGTAGCTATTATTTTCATCAAAGTGTTTGCAACTAGGATAAATGGCAATAGCAGGAAAAGATTTATTAGATACTAAGAAAAAAATTAAGACCAAATTGATTTTTTTTGTGACAGATCCTTAGTGAAAAGAAATTAAACATTAAAATCAGAAATCTGCTATAATGTACAAAGTTATACACATATATACCTTAAATAAAAGTTAAATATTATCACTCCTTCATATGGATTTGATCATTTTCATGTAATCCTTTTGTTTTCCTTGTAAATTTATAAGCTAAAGATCTTTTCCATGTGCTTAGAGTTATCTATAATTTTTTTTAAATTGTAGTTACCAAATTTTTGACCATTTACTATTAGACATGGTACAAAATAAAGGTAAGATTTTACTCTTTTTTGTTGTTGTTATTTAGTTTTGAAAGAGAGAGACAGGGTATGAGCAGGGGAGGGGCAGAGAGACAGGGAGACAGAATTCAAAGCAGGTTACAGGCTCTGAGCTGTCAGCACAGAGCCTGATGTGGCACATGAACCTATAAACTGTGAGATCATGGCCTGAGCTTAACTGACTGAGCCACCCAGGCACCCCTAGATTTTATTTATTCTTCATTGATAATCCTAGGAGGTCAAGACTGCCATTTTTGTATTCTTTAGATGATGTAATAAAAGCTTTGTAGAAGGTTAGTGATTTTTCCCATCACACAGATAATACATGAATCCTACCTAAATACATCAGGTGGATATCTAATGGAGTCTTACAGATAAGGTTTTAGTGCTAAGAAGTGAGCACACTAAATATACATCATCCTTACAGCATTAAGTATGTCACTTCATTTACATGGCCTAATTATACATGTATGGGTGGCCTCATATAATTTTGATGTTTATAGCACAGATTAGCAAGTTTTCCTGTGAAGGGCCAGGTAGTCTTTGCAGGCCAGACAGGCTTAGCTGCAACTACTCAACTCTGTTGCAATAGTACAAAAAAGCCACAGACAAGACAGAAGTGAAGGAGCTGGCTATGCTCCAATAAAATTTTACTTATGGACATTAAAATTTGAATTTCATTTAATAGACAGGTGTCATAGATATTCTTCTTGTAATCTTGCTTCAACCATTTAAAAATGTAAAAGCATTCTAAGTCTTGGAAGATACAAAAACAGATAGTAGACCCAATTTAGCACACAGGCTAGTTCACTGGGTCCCTGCTCTACAGTGTCTAAAGTTCTTACTGGTAGTGGTTTAGGCATTGGAGTATTCATAATATCTGGTATAACTCTATCCTGCTCTTTACATGCAAGATAAGCCTTGATTTACCATTTTTAATGCACCACATGGCTTTGAAATTATAGAACTAGTTATGCCCATAAAACAAGTTATATAACCCCTGGTCACATCATAAAGAACAAGATATAAAGCTTGTCTGATCCTTGAAACTAACTTGTCATTTCCAGATTAGAACTTAAACATAACATCTGGGATTGAAGAGAAAGGTCTTGGGAAGTTCTTGTACATTTGACAGAGTGAGAGTTTGCAAATTTATTTTAGTAAATCTTGGAAAGTTTATCAAGGAGATAGCTTCCAAGATTTTTAAAAAATAAAATGTTAAATATATTTTCTCAGGAGGACTCCACTGGTACTTACAAATTCAGCTATCAATTTTTATTTGTATATTTTTCTTATATTTTTGTTTTACAAGTTATATGTTCAACATATTTTTACCTGATTTTGATCACTTTTCTAAACAAAATATTTGAGCTAAAATCCAGTTTCAAAAATCCTTTTTAGGGGCACCTGGGTGGCTCAGTTGGTTAAGTGTCTGACTTTGGCTCAGGTCATGATCCCATGGTTCATAGTAGTTTCAAGCCCAGCATCTGCCTCTGTGCTGACAGCTCAGAGTCTGGAGCCTGCTTCAGATTCTGTGTCTCCCTCTCTCTCTGTCCCTTCCCCACTCATTCTCTCTCTCTCTCTCTCTCTCTCCCTCTCTCTCTCTCTCTCTCTCTCTCAAAAATAAATAAGCATTAAAAAATTTAAAAAAAATTATTTAGCTTCATGATTTCTGCAAAATTAATACCCCTCAGAAAGGCAGTGACAATTAAAATGAAGGATCTTACCTCTTATCCATTTTGACATGAGGCCAAAAAGCAAGTATTGTTGCATGTAAGTCTATCTCTTGGCAGATCTAGGAATGATATTCAAAAAGCCCAGAAGATACTAGTGATGCCAGTTTTATTTTTTTCTAACAACCGTACTATCAAATTAAGGGTCTTAGAGCACTTTTGCACAAGCTTTAACATCAGTGAAAGAAGTAAAAGCATATTTCTTCTTCTTTTTTTTGGTCAAATATCTATATATTAAGCAAAATGAAAAAAATCTAAAAGTAACATGATATTTGCCAGACCTTCCAATTGTAAATAATTTCTTCACAGGCGTTTAATGGATGCAAGATCCAAGTGGTCTTTATCATAATCTGTCACCATTCATGCCATGATAAATTTGAGGTCAAGTCAAAGCAGCCCTTTTTTTTTCTTTTACAGAAGAAAAGGTTACACAACGTATGATTATAAACATTAGAACAGCTATAATGAAGTATTACAGGAAAGCCATTAAAAAAAAACAAAAAACAAGTGGTGCCTGGTGGCTCAGTCTATTCAGTGTCTGACTCTTGATTTTGGCTCAGGACACAATCTCATGGTTCATGAATTTGAGCCCCGCCTTGGGCTCTGTGCTGACAGTGTGGACCCTGCTTGAAATTCTCTCCTGTCTGTTTCTCCCCCACTCATGAGTGAGCTCTTGTCCGCTCGCTCTCTCACTCACTCTCTCTCCCTCTCAAAACAAATACTTAAGAAAAGCCAAGCAAATTATGACTTTCATTTTTACAAAGTTTTATAATGGTAAGTATATTCTCGTATACTTCTCAGTTAATTCTCCCAGCAATATCCAGTTAAATAAAGAGGAGGAGACTGCTACCTTTGCCGCATCATGACTGATCATGAAAAACAAAAAGGAAAAGTTGGAACTGCACATAGCAAATTCCACTGAAAATGTTGGGAGACAATGCCTACTTAAGAAGTCTGGTAACAAAAAGAATCACATCACACATATAATGCAAACAAATGGAATCTCCGTTCACTGAAAGTAGCAGGATGGATGGCAAGGGAAGGAAGACCAGAATACAGAAGATTCTCAAAGGATGAAATAGAATCAGTGACAATCCCAGCAATCACAGGAGAAAGTAACTGTAAGAAAAGGAAATTTTAAAGAAAAAAAGCAAAGTTTATTTTCAAAATTCAGTCAGGAAATGATTATGGAATCTGTTAGACTGTCCAGTTTTTTAATGGTCCCCACTGCTATAGAGTTACCCTACTCAGCAAAACTTCACTCTCTTCTTCATTCAATTGGCTCCATATTTCCCATCCCCTCTTCACAGATACCTCCTATGGAAAGTGGCATTTGCTCAATACACTGAGAGAGCTCTATTGATCCATGAACTATGAAGGAGAAGGGAATGATCCAGGACTGAAAAGGAGAAGTGAAAAGAAATTCAGGGAAATAAGCTAGAATAAAATATGAAATGGGTCCAGAAGAATGAGAAATGGAAGCAGTGGTAATTATGAAATGACCCATATATTCTTCTTTCTCTTCTTTATCCTTCAACATTGGTTATAAACCTTGGAAGTAGGAACTTTGGTTTCAGCCTTTAAACCATCAGCTTGTTAATTATCAGCTTTTTGAAACTGTATTTAGCTCCAAGCCATCTGCCCAGTGGCTCCTGCAATTGGTTATAACACAATTACAAATCCTTTGCCCTCAGTGTCCAACATTGGAAATGGAATGAGGGACATCATCATGGTCTTTTCCCTAATGGCAGCTTTCTCAAGTCCTCAGACTTCTGACTCCTTCTTGCTGGGGTGTGAAACATCATTCTGTTTCTTCCCATTTGACTTGCATTATATTAGGGAGGCAGAAAAGGGAACAACAGTCTTTGGAATAGAGCCCTGAGTAAGTTAAATGCCTCCTGAACAAATGTGCAGTATCTCCTTCCCAGGCCTAGGTAATTGCTTTTTTATTTATCTCAAACCATTTTCCTCCTCTCCCACAGCCTAATAGAGTCACTCAGCACATACAGTGGATTTCATCACAGAAACTTGCAGGATGCAGGCTTTGCTGATAAAATAAATAAATAAATGCAATCATAGAGTCCATATTATAGCAAGTGGAAGCCGAAGTTTTACATTTATATATTAAATTAAAATTGCTTTCTGCCTATATTATACAAAATGTGAATTGTAGTTCAGTCAGACAGCAGACAGGTTGGTTGCTTCTTGGGCAGAGATGTCGGAAAGTTCTATTTCAGGGCAAACACCCCTCATGGGCCATACAGACGTTTATCAATACGTTAATATGGCAGTATTCATTCTAATCAGATTTAGTATCTGTCTTGTGTGAGAATAAAAGTCTGGGTGAAGGAATAGAGCATTGATATCTTCTATATGACCACGGTTGATGAATACTCTCCTTAAAGTAAATGAAAAAATTCAAATGGAAAGAAATTTTAAGTGAACAAAAAGAAAGTGAAGCTTTATCACTCTACACTGAACCATTGTCTCTGTCAAAAGATTCCCTCCTTAACACCAATCTGAACTTGATATTTTTCCCCTTAACCAGACACTCAGGGAACTGTGATCTATCATCAGTGCAATTGTTTTAGAGAATAGAGAAACACAGGCTCTGAATTATAAAAAGAACACATTTTGGTAATGAGCTATCTTTTCATCATTAAAAGATGCACTATTTCATGATACTCTGGAGGCTCTAAAACTAAAAGACATTTGCTACTAGTAGACACATATGGCCTATAAATATGATTACAGAACAGTTATGCTTTGTCTGTATTTGGTGAGTATAATGGAAATATCCCTGATTTTACAGTGAAAAACGCTTATCCAGAAAACAGTACATGTGACTTCAAACTTGCTTCGATTTCCTCTGCTCTTGGATTGGACAGATAATGATTGAAACAGATACCAGGAGGGGCGCCTGGGTAGCTCAGTTGGTTAAGCATCCAACTTCGGCTCAGGTCATGATCTCACGGTTTGTGAGTTTGAGCCCCGCATCGGGCTCTGTGCGGACAGCTCAGAGCCTGGAGCCTGCTTTGGATTCTGTGTCTATTTCTCTCTCTGCCCCTCCCCAACTTGTGCTCTGTCTCTCTGTGTCTCTCAAAAAAAAAAAAAAAATGTAAAAAGAAATTAAAAAAAAAAAAAAGAAACAAATACCAGGAATAGTGTTTAATCTATAGAACAAGAATGGCAAACACCTGGAAAACATGCCAACACTCCCAAATTCTGCTTTCAGGATGGAGACTGTAATTCACCATGGCACTCTTTCAACAACTCAATATTTTGAGAGGACTCAAAAATGCATACAAGGCAGTAGCTAGCAATTTATCTAGGTCTCAGTTTCTTGATTATCAATACAGCTAAACAAAAGTTCTGAGCTAAATGGTTTCAGGTAGAGTGAAGAATTATATAACTGGAAGCCTACTGGTTTTAATATTCAGTATAACTTTCTTATTTTAAAGTTGCAGGAATTAAGGCCAACCACAGTGAAGTGATTTGTTCAAACCAGCAGAATTATTTGTAGGACAGAAAAGGACCTAGGAGGAAAATAAACTTAGTCCAACCTATCAATTTCACAGATAAGGAAATTGAGCATAAAGAAGAAAGATTTGCCCAAGAACAGGTGTTAAATCTTGTGCCAACCCCAATCAACGGAGGTGGCTTGCAGGATCAATGTGTTGAAAAAGATGCCAAAGTGGAGTCTGAGCCTAATGGATCAGTTGATTAATTAGCAATGATCAGTTATCAATGTCTCTGAGGTTTGAAGGTAAGGAAGAGCAGAAATAGTGTTATTTTTTGAAGGAGCTAATTTAGATGACATGACCACAAAAGGAGGTTCTTCACTCCATCCGCAGTGCTTGGAATGCAAGCCCCCCACTGTTCTATAATGGGAGCCATTTTCAAGTAAATAGCCTTGATAAAATATTGTTTAGACCATCTGGATTGAATATGTGAATGAACCCAGTTAAGGCCTCCATATCAACTTGTGAGATTAGCAGGGGGGTGTAAGGATCCACACATCTTGCAGCTGCCCAGGAGAAGCCTCATCTATAAAAACTCTTGCTTGTTGAACCTACAACCTCCCAGTCTGGAGTGGTGGGCCTCTTTCTTCATTCGCTCCCTGGCCTCTGAGGACCAGTTTCAGATTATTCCTGAGAAGCACCCAAGGTTGTGAACTAACAGTACATGATATCCCTTTCTTAGCCTCCTTATTCTGAGCCCCATAGCACCAAAATAACTTCAGGAAATTATTTGTGTTCCCAAACAGCGCCCTCCTCCACCTTCAAGGAAAGAATGTTTCTGTCCTGTTTGCATTACTATTTTAGTTCATATGAAAGCAGAATTTTTAAATAGCTATAATTAAGTTGGTATCCTGATTTAATAGCATAGTTCTGTTAACTTAGTTAATGCTCCTGAGATCTAGTCTTATAGTGCTGACAAATTCAAATTTCTGAGCCTGCAAACTTCAAGGTCAGGCTCTGGAATATGGTAGCTTACAAAAATAATGTGGAGCCATTTGGGGAGAAGCCAGCTGGCTCTTTACTTTTAAAAAGCTTCTGCTCCTTCATGTGCCACACACCGTTTTCTTCAAAGTTTCATCCAGTATATTTGCACCTAATTTTAGATAACAGTATAGAAAAAAATCACAACTTAGAAAATAAATTAGAATATTTCACTTTAAAGGAGTGTTTATCATAAGGTTCCTAATAATAACAAACTCCCTTGGTACATTTAAAATAAGATTTGATTCACCCAAATATTTAAAAATAACTCTTCAGCAACATAGATCTACTGCATAAAATAAAATTCACATGTCCATGAATAATATCCACTGGGAAAAAAAACAAATAATTGATAATAAATGCATATAGCACTTCATAAGATCTGCTTTGGAAAGAGTCTTGATTATTATTCCACTGTGGAATCACTAAAGGCAAAACAGATGAAGGAAAGGGATTACAAAGTCATCTAGGAAAGACATCACCATTAACTTATTTTTGAAAATTCAATCCTTGAACAGCTTGAACCAAGTTTGAAAGAATTTTATTTATTTTCTGGACAAGTATTTAATTATCTGTATTGAAGAGGGCATATATGACTAATTTGTATTAAGGAAAGGCACAATATAGCATTTCATGGTTTCTTCTTGTTCATATATGTTTATAAGAATACAGGGTTACTAAACAAATTTTATCGGTCGTTCTAGAAGTTGCTATTTCCTATCAATTCCTCAATACTACTACTTTCTATTGTCTTCCTTATGTTTAGTTTGGAAAAATACCAGCTCAAGATTATGACAAAATACACTCACATTTCATAGCCTAAAGGAAGCCAGACAAAAATCCGATTAAAATGTGAGGCAGAATATGTTGACAACACTTAGACTATCTCATTTTGGAAATATATTTGTGAAGCTCCTCTAGTACCACTAGCAATTATATTATTTGTGTGTGTATTATATATAATACATTATATATATATATATATATATATATATATATATATAGTTGATTTCTTTTTGATAGAGAGAGAAAATGTGAGCAGGGGAGGGGCAGAGAGATGATCCCAAGCAGGCAGAGAGAGATGCTTTTAAGCAGGGTACACACTGTCAAGGTAGAGCTTGTCACAGGGCTTGAACTCAAGAACCCTGAGAACATGACCTGAGCCGAAATCAAGAGTTGAATGCTTAACCAACTGAGTCACTCAGGAGCCCAATATATTATTCACCCATACCAAAATAGCTTTGTCTCCAGTGATACTCCTTAGTCAAAGCTTTCTTTTATCACCATATAGCAGAAAACAGAGTTGTTAGTTTTATTGCAGTTTTCTGTAACATGACAAAAACTGCTGCATTTATAGTATGGATCCGAGAATTGGCATTCTTCCTTCAAGAAAAATGCAGTGTTGGAAATAAACTAAAATTATGTATTGGATTAACAAAATACAACAAAATTGTTGGCAAAATAGATATTGCAGTTAAAATTCTTATTTTTATAATCAAAATTTTTAAAATATTTATATTTCTTTCAACAGTAAAAGGAATCTCAGTTGGCTTTGTACCATCCTATGCCAACACACATAATGCATTAGTGTTACTCTTACAACCACTTTTAGATCACTAAAATTGCAAATGTATGCAAGTAGGGGAAGGAGAGGGAGAAAGAGGGAGGAAAGGAAGGAGAGATAGGGAGACAGAAGAGAAGGAATTTTTGCTAGGAAATTCTGCCATTAGAATCATGTGAATACATTAGGAGAAATACATTTTATATTATCCCAGTAAGATTCACTCCAATTAGACTCCCATGATAAGAGAGTAATTAATGTTCAAAACAGTCATTTCTTATTCTTATAACTCATTAAAAATTTAGATTATTTTTCAATTACTGATCTATATAATGTTTTGTTTATAGTGGTGAGATCATTCACAGATTTGTAGAAAAATTAAGGTACATATTGAAGTTATATACAGAAACCCTAGTTAAAATAGAGTAAAGGAATTATTAAAATTACTTACAACAGTAGATGATGACAACCTGGAATAACCAATGAATCGGAATCTTCATAAATAAGTATATGTATGTGTATGTGTTTCCACAAACCCAACCTTGTATTAGATTAATTTGCTAGAGGGCCTCCCAGAATTCAAGTAATCTGTTTCCTCATTAGATTACCAGTTTATTAGAAAAGGCTATATAACTCAGGGACCGATGGAAGAGGCTCACAGAGAAAGGTATGGGGGAGGGGAGCCAAGTTTCTTTGCCCTCTCCAAGAGTACCACTCTTTCAGCATCCTCTCAAGTTCACCAGTACAGAGGCTCCCCTATACATTTTTCCCCTGTACTTTTGTTTTATTATTATTATTATTATTATTATTATTATTATTATTATTTTAGGAGCCTTCATTATGTAAGCATGACTGATCAAATCATTGACCACTGGCAATTGAATCAACTTTAGCCCCTTCCCCTCCAAGAAGTTATGTGGGGAGGTGGGGGGAGGGCGGTGCTGAAAGTTCTCCTGGGAACCAGCCTCCCCACCTTTAGGGAGGATCCAAGAAGTCACCTCATTAGAATATCAAAAGAGGCCTATATTGATTTCATCACTTAGGAAATTCCAAGGGTTTGAGAAACACTGGGATAAAGACCAAATATGTATTTATTACAAATCACAATATCATACCAACTTTGTCTTGATTTTTTAAAAATAAATTCACTAATTCTTGCTGAAGAATAGATTCATAATAGATTAGATTGATTTGATTCTTATAAGAATAGATTTTTATAGGCCAAATGCTGCAAATAATTGCAAATTCTTCCTATCCATTATAAAATTGCTTCCTTAAAAGTATTTTCCAATCAATTTAACTTTGCTAGCAATGTATGAAGGAATCTCTTGGCAAACCTGTTCCTACAGAGTACCAGCATCAAAAAAAAAAAAAAAAAAAAAAGTTAAATCTGCCATTTCAAAAAAGCAAAGAGATATTTAGATAAAATAAATTGCTATAAGTACATTCAAATAAAAGTTTTATTGCATTCTTTAGAAGGGGGACAAGATAAATTAGGTTAGTGAAAATCTATCCTTGTCTATGCATACACCAGGATTACCCCTAACTGCCACACAGTGCCATTTACCTAAATCTGTCTGATTGGTGTTGCTAGTTTAAGATACAAAATAAGAACAAAAGCAAAGAAAACAAACACGTCAGTAAGGTAATGGCCTCAGTAAGGTATTTCTTGAAGTCCTTTACTATACCTTCTTATTCCTGTTTTAATTCTCCCACATGGGAGGGGCTGCAGGAACTGGAAATCAACTATAGTCTTTGGATCACAATCAAAGTTAAGAAATCTCCAACACAGGTGTAATTATCTGTATTTGGAAATATTTGTTGTTGTTCATTGAGCTGAATTCTTCAAGTTCTCTGAAGATATGCTGCACATGCTGTGTTCAAAGAATAATAAAGCAGCTCCCATTGAAACTAGTTTGGTTCTACAAACACAAACACTAACACCTACCCAAAATCTGTTTTGAAATTTTAGGAAAAGTGTGTACACACACACACACACACACACACACACACACACACTTCAAATGCCACTACTTAAGTCCTCTTATGTATATTCTATTGAAGGTGTCCTGGTGCCTTTTCGATTATATTTGAGGAGTAACCAAAATATTTAGGACATCAAAATTTACTTGATTTTCTTATGACATTGCTCCATAAAATAATTTATAAACTTTTCAACAGCAATTATTTCTTCATTGATGTGACAGACTTTAGCACAGGGGACAATAGTAGAAAATTTTATTTTGTAGTAATTTTATGAAATTATTTTTGGACTTTATTCATTCTGCAAAAACATTTTGAAAGGCCTGAGCTCAAATATTTGAGTGCATGAAATACTGCTGAATTTGGGGAATAGAAAGACAAATTAGGCAAAGTCTCTCCCCTTTGAAAGCTCATAACAGCCCACAGAGGAGATAATATAGGATGCCACTGCTAAAGTCAAACAGACTAATGGTGCAGACACCAAGAAAAAGACAGGATGGATGCGGGCAGGGGTGAGGGGAGGTTGGATTAATAACTGTTTCTGAGATGCGTTCTAGAAAATCTAGTGCTAGCTTAGGTAAAGGCAACAGTCAAGGATGAATCCAAATTTTCCAGCTTGATATACTCACCAGTCAGTCATACCATGCAATATAAAATCAGGCTACAAAAGCGTGTTTGGGGGCAAGGAGGATGTACTGAGCTTAAAGTTTGCCTGACTAATTTCTAAATCACCTCTCCTGCATTGTGTAGTAACTGAACAATTTAGAGGTTTGATCCCATGTACAGAGGTAGCCTCGATTAATCTAAACTAATCAGGATTATCCAACCCCCTTTGCAATAGTAGTGGCTTCAGAAGAGGTGACCTAAGGCCCTTGAGCAAGGGCATTCTTTCCATTTACCTCAGGGATTTATTTAAAGTGGGCACATGATCTTCAAGTCAAAGAAACATTCATGAGAGTTTGTCAAAGGTGAAGAGGTAAAATAGAAGCTTCCCAGATACCATTTAAAAAACTTGCGAAAAACAAGGTCTTTTTTTTCTTTTCTTTTTTTTTTTTTTTTTTTTTTTTTTTTTGGTAATGATCAAAGTAGCAAGAATTGATATTCTAGCAGCTATTCCACATTCAAGAGGGCAACCAGATAAAGTACTAAAAGAAAAACAGACCCAAAGATCTGCTTTAACTACACCTGATCCCCATCCTACCTCTTAATTTTGAGTTTTAGGTCATTTTGAGTTGATTAATCTTACTTGCCCAAAATACTTCAATTTGAAGATCTACTCTATGCGGGGCCTAGTAGTTTTGAAATCCTGATCGAGCTATGGAACAAGCAGTTGGGAGTAGAGGTCAGAAGTGAAGGAAATATCTGGAGTCTGTGATATAGATTTCATGGTCTGCAAAGTCTAAGTAGAAATACAGAAAGCATTAATACAGTTTCTATGCATTTCATAATGCAAGAGCCATTTTTCAAACTAATAATTACTTTATACCTGTGTAAGATTTAGCTTTCTAAAAATTAGGGTATTTTAGGGAAGATTATAAAATACTTTTATGTATTTTGGATATTAAGGCACATGATAGATATATATTAGATTCTACTAGATATAGATTATCTCATACATAAGAATACAAACTAAAATATCTGTATATTCTTATTTGTTTTTTGAAGTGGGTGGTATTTTTTTTTCAATAATCTGTTAATTTGTTTTTTTTGCTGAAAGTATTTACTATAAAATCTAAGCTATTTAGAACATTTATTATAAGTATGATAATAAAAGTAACATTTCATATTAGCAGATTTTATGTAATTTAGCTCTTTTCCCAGCAGGCCTTATATTGATTCTACTATGTTGTTTTCCTATATAAGAACTCACAACCTCAGCATGTTCCTCACACCTGAACAATATGTATGTACATATATACATATTGTTCTGTGTCCCTAAAACCACCTTCTCTTTCATTTAAGATTTGTCCATCATTGGGTGCTTGGATGGCTCAGTCAGTTAAGCATCTGACTCTTGATTTTGGCTCAAGTCATGATTCCAGGATTGTGGGATGGAGACCCGCATTGGACTCACACTAAGCATGGAGCCTGCTTGAGATTTTCTTTCTGCCCCTCCCCCGCTCATGCAGTGAGCATGCAGTGGACACATGCAGTGGACACATGCAAGCACTCTTTCTCTCTCAAAAAATAAAAACAAGGGGCGCCTGGGTGGCTTAGTCAGTTAAGCGTCCGACTTCGGCTCAGGTCACGATCTCGCAGTATGTGAGTTCGAGCCCCGCGTCGGGCTCTGTGCTGACTGCTCAGAGCCTGGAGCCTGTTTCCGATTCTGTGTCTCCCTCTCTCTCTGACCCTCCCCCGTTCATGCTCTGTCTCTCTCTGTCTCAAAAATAAATAAACGTTAAAAAATTTTTTTTTTAAATAAATAAAATAAAATAAAATAAAATAAAATAAAATAAAATAAAATAAAAACAAAAAGAAGATTGGCCCATCATTTAGCATCTAGTTTACGTCTTATGCATTCTAGAATGTGTCTAAGTTGATTTTTGTTCCTCGGATTACTTACAATGTTAACAATCTGTGCCATGTACTTTAGAACTGTATATATATTCTAGTTCTGATAAGTTCAGGTTTATTCATTTCATTTTCTTGAAGTTCATCATATATTTAGGACAAATAATGTTCTATAACACTTACTACAGCATTGTATTTCTAGGAATAAATTAATAACATTAAAGTATTTTTTAATTTTAATAATATCCAGACACAAATAATCAAGACATATAATCTGGTACCATAAATATGTCTTCCAGTGTTGTGACTAAAATTTTTGGTTTCTCAAGCAAATAGTCTAGATAAAATTCTTATCTTTCTTACAAATTTTAGGGGGTACTTTGGTAATGTTTACACACAAGGAAAAAGAGAACAAGAGAAATGGGTAGCAAGAGTGCTTGTAAAAATAACTAAGTCCTCAAAAGTTTAAAGGGAGAATAGGAGTGAAAACAAAAAAATGAAAGATGGGACTCTTAGAGGAGTCTTAGCTGTTATAAGTTTTCTTTGTTCTATTAACAAGGCCTTCTATGTGACTTCTGGGTTGATTTCTAGAGTTCTTAGGCATTTGTGACTATGCTCTCTTGGAAAACATCTTTTATATGTCACTACAAATGCCCAGTATCATTATAAAGTACAGTAAGTCTTTCAGTATCTTCTGAGTTTAGTGCCTAAATAGAACATTAGCATAGGTGCTCAGCATGACTGGAAAATAATATTTTACATTTATATAGCGCAACGCAGTTCCTATTCCATAGTAAAGATACTTGCTATAGTTGTGTTTGTGGTGGAGGCTAAACACAGCTTATACTAGAAGATGGTTCTTTTATAAGACATGGACTATAGTCATGCTAATTCTTTTGTCTTCATAGTTTTCAACCTTAGTGTTCAGACTCAAAGGTATGTTTATAGAGTCTCAGAAAACTTAGAAATCAAAAGGGTCTAAGTTTTCACCTATTCTATTGTTTCATTTAACAGATGAGAAGCTGATATTTTCCTTAAGATCACAAAGTTAACTGCTAACATTATCATGACTAGAATCCAAGTCTCCTAATAAATCAAACTACTTATTTTCCTGATCATATTTTTGGCTTAGTCAAAACATTTTTAATTCTATTATTTTTGAAATGAGAATATTTTGAGACAGATATGAATGATCAAATTACTTTATATAATCTTAAATTATCTTCCTATTCAGTTGGGATTAAAAATTTAATCCTTATTTAATTACAATCCCTACTCCCAAAAGGATTCAAGATATTCTGCATAATGAAATATGATACATAATAAGCCTATTTCGTCAACATACTGCTTCTATAAATAAGGTTATATTAACAAAGAAGGAATCTCCAAGGATTTGAGATTGAAAATATTTTTTCTCCTAAATGTGACCAGGGTCTATTTCACAAGCCAATGAAAAATAAGCTTTTAGCTTACGTGAAGAAGGAAGCTAATTGATACTCTCAAGAAATATAATCTTTCAAAGTATAGGTAGAGAAAAGCATAGATATAGCCTTCAATTGTCAACCCAAAATGATTCTCTTCTCATAGGTTAAAAAATTATTGGTCTGGCAGGTAAGTGGGTTTAAGACCAAGAGTTAACAATAACTTCCCCTCTTTGCTCCATATGAAAGCATGGGAACCAGTGAAAGAGATTTGGAATATGATAGAATCTGAGGAGATCCTGGCTTTTGGGGATCCTCTGACCACCTCCATTCCAACAAACCTGGTACCAGACACTCAATAGGAATGGTTTTCTTGCTCTACCAATATATCAACTAAACATATAAAGCCAAAATTGTTAAAAATGTGAGAAATTCGTCACTGCAGGAAACATGAGGACAATTAGCTATTACTCTGCAGATTGATAAAACTAGAGGAATCAAGCATTTACCCTGCCTTTTTTGAACAAAATAAATTGGCTTCAAATCTTCATATTATCAAAGAGATGATGAGGAAAGTGTCTTCCTCAAGAAAGAAGCCAGGCTAATAAATGCACAAGTAATGCTACATGCAGAAAATCACCATCCTGCAACCCTTAATGAAATAATGGAGCTAGACAATTACCATTAATTAATTCTAAAACCATTAGGTGAACAGTTAATGGAGATCATTATAAAGAATGGCTCAGATTGACACAATGTGAACACACAGATCAATCATAGTTTCTCTGAAAGTAGAACAACCAGATGTAGTGTGCCTCCTGGTATAATTCAATAGCAAGTACCTGAAGTATTCTTGGAAAAATAAGATGAGGACCTAAATCCAATCAAACCTCTAGTTATTATCAGTAAACAGAAAATGCAGGTGAGTTAGGAATGGTTTAAACATCATCAATAGAAAGTCTATAGGCAAAGAGATCATGAGACACTCTACAAACAAATGAGAAAAATGAGTTTCAAGTAAACAAGATAAAAATTTAAATAGAAAGAGACTTATGCAATGTGTTAGACCTTGTTCGAAGGTGATTTGAAAACATAAAAAAAGAATAAAATTACCTTTCTTTAGACACTCAGAAAAGTGATTAGAACCTGGATATTAGACATTGGTAATAGCATTTTGATATGTGTTTATGTATGTGTATGTATATACACACATACATCCTATCTGTTAGGCATTTATATGGAGGATCTACAGATAAAACAAGAATTGTAAAAGGAGATGTGTAAGACTGACAAAATGTGGATAATCATTAAAGATGGGGGAATCAGTACATGGAGATTTATTATAGTATGTTCTCTGTTTCATGGTATATTTGAAAATTTCTAAATAGAAAAATTTTCATTCAAAGAACTTTTATATAAAAACAGTGACAGTGCAAACTTCAGTATGTCATCCTTCTTTAAAATCTGGGTAGATCTGCTAGAAAAAGGAGGAGGGAAACACAGTGAAATTGACTAGGGCAATTGACATGCTACATTTACTATACATATGGAAAAACTTACAATAACTTACTAAGTTTCCAATAATCTTTAATATTTTCAAAGAGTTCAGATTTTACATTATTTAATCATAATGTATTTTGTTCAAAATTTTTAAAAAAACACAAATTACTAAATAATTACAGAAAATTGAATAGGAACTACATATTCAAGGACATTTCTATTTCACTGATATTAAATTTCTTGGATAGGAGGATGCTAATATGATTATGTATAACAAAGTCCTAGTTTTGAAAGATGCCTCCTAAAAAGTTGGGGATGAAGTGTATTTATCTCTGCAATTTAATTTGAAATAATTCAGCCAAACATTTCACACACACACACACACACACACACACACACACACACATGAACAAAAGGTAAGGAAAAACTCCATTTGTAAAATGTTAAAAGTTATTAAGTTTGTACTAAGGAAATACATGTGTTATAGTGTTCTTTCAACTTTTCTGCAGGTGTGAAACTTATTGTGGTAGATGGTTGAGGAGAAAATACAATTAAAATAAAAAGTTGAATAATCAAATTTTTACAAGTTTAAACATTAAATGCATTAATTTGATCTCATGGATCAAACAAAAAAATTAAAATATTAAATAACATTCATGAGTCCAGAGAATATTTCATACAAATATCTTCTTTAAATGGTCATTGAGGCAGGGATTGACTTGATCTTTAAGGTCTTGTTTTGTTTTTAACAACAGGAACACATGAGTATAAATATCCCAAAACAATCATCGTCTTATAAAAGCAGATGTTTAATGGCAATTAGTTATTTCCAGGCAATGAACTACACATTCTACATGTATTATTTAATTTAATTCTCATGAGAAACTCATGAGAAAGTGCTATTACCTTCTGGTCTCCCAGGCTGGAAAGTGGTAGAGTCAGGTTTACCCCCCTTTCTTACTATACACAGTATAACTCCTCATCACTTTCATCTTATCCTGACCCATCAGAGTTGACAGTCCCCCTGCTTTTACAAATGAAAAGTCTACTTTAATATAATGATTTGAAGACTATAAAAATAAATTCAAAATAAGTAAAGACGTAAATTAAAGCTCTGAAACCATAGAAATCCTAGGAAAGCACAAAGGCAGTAATGTCTCTGATATTGGCCATAGCAAATTCTTTCTACATATAGCTCCTGAGGCAAGGGAAGCAAAACCAAAAATAAACTCTTGGGACTACATCAAAATAAAAAGCTTCTTCACAGAGAAGGAAACAACAAAACTAGAGGGCAACTGATGGAATGGGAGAAGATATTTGCAAATGTCATATCCAATAAATGGTTAGTATCCAAAATATATAAAGAACTTATAAAACTCTATACCCCCAAAAAACAAATCATCCAATTAAATGGTCAGAAGACATGAATAGACACTTTTCCAAAGAAGACATACAGATGGCCAACAGACACATAAAAAGATGTTCAACATCCCTTATCAGGGAAATGGAAATGAAAACTACAATGAGATATCACCTCACACCTTTCAGAATGGCTAAAAGCAACAACACAAGAAACAGTAGGTATTGGCAATAATGCAGACAAAGGGGAATGCAAACTGGTGCAGCCACTATGGAAAACAGTATGGAGGTTCTTCAAAAAAATTAAGCAAAGAAATACCCTATGACCCAGGAATTGCACTACTAGGTATTTACCCAAAGAAGACAAAAATACTAATTTAAAGGTATACAAGCATCCTGATGTTTAGAGCAGCATAATCTATAATAGCTAAATCATGGCAACAGCCCAAATATCCATGGACTGATAAAGGGATAAAGAAAAGTTGGTGTGTGTGTGTGTGTGTGTGTGTGTGTGTGTGTGTGTATGCACACATACACACACAATGGAATACTATTCAGCCATAAAAAAAACAATGAATCTTGCCATTTAATGGATGGAGCTAAAGTGTATTATGCTAAGCAAAATAAGTCTGAGAAAGACAGAAACCATATGATTTCACTCATATGTGGAATTTAAGAAACAAATGAGCAAATAGAGAAAGACAGAGAAACAGATTCTAACTATAGAGAACTAGTGACTACCAGAGGCAAAGTGGGTGGGGGAATAGGTTACACCGGTGATAGGAAATTAGGAGCATGCTTGTTGTGATGAGCACCATGTGTTGTAAGTAAGTGCTGAATCACTATATTGTACACCTGAAACTAATATTACACTGTATGTTAACTGACTGGAATTTAAATAAAGCTTAAAAAAAAAAAAAAGAATGTAGACTCTGAGGCAGTCATTCTGCAAATTAAATTCCTGTTCCAATACTTACTTGTTGTGTTACCTTGGTCAAGTAACTTGCCCTTACTGTTCCTCATTTTCCTCAACAATAAAATGTAGATGGTACTGCTTCACAAGTCAAGAAGATTACTTGAGATAAGTGCATTTAAAGAACATAGTACTTGGAGTGCTGGGGAGGTCAGTTAGTTAAGCATCTGACTCTGGATCTTGCTTAAGTCTTCATATTGACCTCATAGGGTCATGAGTTCAAGCCCCATGTCAGGCTCTGTGCTGTCAGCACAGAGCCTGCTTGGGATTCTCTGTCTCCCTCTTTCTGCCCCTCGCCCACTTAAGCTTGCTCTCAAAATAAGCTTAAAAAAATAAAGTTAAAGATCATAATACAGAGCCTGTACATAGAAAGTGTAGTAGGTAACCCCCCCCTTATCTGCAGAGAATACATTCCAAGACTCCCAGTGGATACCTGAAGCTGCAGGTAGTACCAAACCCTATTTATATTGTTTTTCCTACACATGTATACCTATGGTAGTTTAATTTATAAATTAGGCACAGTAAGAGATTAAGAACAATAAAATAGAACAATTATAACATACTGTAATAAAAGATATATGAATGTGGTCTCTTGTTCAAACTATCTTATTGTACTGTACTTCTGCTGCTTCTAGTGATGACATGAGATGGTAAAATGCCTGCAGATGAGATGCAAGGAGGTGACTGACATACGCATGGTGACACAGAGTTAGGCTATTACAGACTTCCTGAGGATTTGCCAGGAAGGAAGATCATCTGCTTATAGACTACAGTTAGCAGGGGGAAGTGAAACTAAGGATAAGAGGGGCCTACTGTACCCAGTAAATGTTAGATATCATTACAATGGAGGACATTCCTTACTGCAGCAGTATCATAAGATTTTGAGAAAAAGCAACAATGTTCCAAAATAAAAAGCTTGAAGCAAAAATAGGGGGCAGGCAGATACAGGAGTAGCAATATTTATCAATTGAGTAGAAGACAGTCTAAATTCAATTAGATCCCCAAGCAAAGTGCCTGCTTAGTATTAAGTAGAAGCTTATTAAATTCAGTTACTTGGCAAACGTTTAACAATTAACACCTAAGTGCTTTACAACAGAGATTTAGAACAATATTTTACTTATTTAAAAAATAGCAGAAAAACAGTGTTTAAACTGAAACTTGTGGTTACTAATTAAAAAAGAAAAAATCATTCCATGAAGTGAGCACACTGCACCAGATCTCCTACCATAGCAAAGAAAATCAACAAAAGAAGTATTATCAAACAAAGGATCACCATGGATGTGTTGGAAGAATTCACCACTCTACTTAACATGGAAAGAGAAACTGTTCTAACTTATCAGGTAAAAGAAAAAGCATTAGTTCTCATTGGGGCTTTCTGCCTTCTACAGTGGCAGCTTCAGCTTTTGTTGGCTTAGCTGCACCTCTCCTTCCTATTTTATCAAAAGAATAATTAAGAAATGAAATAATCCTTAAAGCATAAAGTATGGTCAATATATTTCCCATCCACTTACAAAAAAAGTAATTATCCAGAAAGTCATAAGCCCTAGCTAAAACCTGGATCTTACAATCTTTATTTTTTCCAAAAGGGAAGTTAATAAGAAGTAAAGTAACAAAGTCTCTCCGGGTAATTTACCACAGATTCTAAAGAGGAGAGCACAGAATTGAAGTTAACAGAAATAGTGTTCGCCTCCTGCATTCTACATCTGCATTAATGACATGCCTAGGGTTACCTAGAAACCTAAAATACAAAAGCAAATTAGAATATAGTTTTGCTGTAACAAAAAACAAAACCAAAAACATATGATGTAAATACCAAAGACTGGGTACAATCATTCTTAATTATCTTTAACTATAATATTCCCTCCGCAGCCTTGGGTTCATATTTCTGAGTACCCCCTTGATAAAATAATTTACAGAAGCAGAATTTATGAGCCTATGTGGAAAAAGAGTTATGAGAACAAAACCATATTTGACATAGTATTTTAATAGGTTTATTATTCACCAAAATAAAACAATAGCATGTATTGAAGAAATAACATATTATTCTACATAAAAGGAAAAATATGAGTGATACATAGACTTCTTAGAAAGATGACTTTTTTAATAGGAAAAGAAACCTGTTAAAGGACCCTGTCCTTAGGGAATACTTAGGGAGTGGACTGGATAAGCAAGCATAAAACAGAAGGAGAAATTACTGTGCATGATGAATGAATAAGAATCTACCAAGTGGGACTGTGGGCTGTGAGGGTGAAGAAGAGGCGACTGGAGACAATGTGGAAGAGAGGATCAATCAAGCCTTTTATCTAGAAGGGGGAATGATGGGGGTCTTACTAGGGCAGCTGTTTACTATCCATTTTAAAGTCACTTATTCTGTAGCACGCCTGTGTGGCTCAGTCGGTTAAGCGTCCGAGTTTGGCTCAGGTCATGATCTCACAGTTCATGAGTTCAAGGCCCTGCATCAGGCTCTGTGCTGACAGCTTGCAGCCTAGAGCCTGCTTAAGACTCTGTCTTCCTCACTCTCTGCCCCTCCCACACTCATGCTCTCTCTCTCTCTCAAATAAATAAATGTTAAAAGATTTAAAAAAATAAATAAAATCACTTACTCTTCAATTTTCTAATCCCAAGCCAAAACATCCAAATCTTCACTAAAGTTCTCTTAAAAGCAGCCAACCACCTTGCCTGAGGGGTGTATTATGAGATATAGATATTGGATAAATCTGAGAATAAAAGAACAATTGCAACAGATGAAATGTAAAAATTGGTAGAAACAGGAATCACTATCTGGAGTAAATGTGAGCATCTCCTTCACTTAATCCTCAGACATCGAAAGGAATGCTGGACTTAAGCTAAATTTATTTGAATTGACAAAGAAGGACAAAGAGCCTTGACATCATCCCATCTCCTCAAATTCTCCATTCTCTGATAAAGAATAAAATTCCAACCACATTTTGCTTTTAGTCAGTGTTCAAAAGTATCTTACACCACATACAAAAATCAACTAAATGGATCAAAGACTTGAACATAAGACATGAAACCATAAAAGTCCTAGAAGAAAACACTAGGTGGGGCGCCTGGGTGGCGCAGTCGGTTAAGCGTCTGACTTCAGCCAGGTCACGATCTCGTGGTCCGTGAGTTCGAGCCCCGCGTCAGGCTCTGGGCTGATGGCTCAGAGCCTGGAGCCTGTTTCCGATTCTGTGTCTCCCTCTCTCTCTGCCCCTCCCCCGTTCATGCTCTGTCTCTGTCCCAAAAATAAATAAACGTTGAAAAAAAAATTAAAAAAAAAAAAAAGAACAAAGAAAACACTAGGGAAATCTCTTTGACAGGGTCTTGACAATGATTTTTTTGGAAGGACACCGAAACCAAAGGCCAAAAGCAAACCAACAAGTGGGACTGTATCAATCTGAAAAGCTTCTATACAGCAAAGGAAACCACAAAATAAAAATGCAACCTATAGAATGGAATACAATATTTGCCAATCAGATATAGGATACATAGTTAATATCCAAAATATATAAAGAACTCAAAACTATATAGCAAATATAGATTTCTCCAACTAAAACAAAGGGCTGAGGAACTAAGAGCCATTTCTCCAAAGATGACATATAAATGGCCAACAGGTACATGAAAAGGTACTCAATATCAGTCATCAAGGGAATGCAAATTCAAATAATGAGATATCAGTTCACACATGTTAGAACATCTAGCATCAAAAAGACCATAGTAGCAAATGTTGGTGAGGACGTTGAGAAAGGGGAACCCTCTTGCATTGTTGACGGGAATGCAAACGGGTGTAGTCGTGGTGGAAAACAGTAGGGAGGCTCCTCAAAAAACTAAGAATAGAACTGCCACATTACCCAGCCACTCCACTTCTGGGTATAGAACCAAAGGAAATAATAAAAACAGGATATCAAGGAGGTATCTGCACTCCCATGTTCATTGCAGCATTATTCATAATAGCCAAGATCTAGAACTAAGTGCCTATCAATGGATAAACAAGATGTGGTGCACGTGCACACACACACACGTGCGCACTAGAATATTATTTAGCTGTAAGAATGAAATCTTGCCACTTGTGAAAACACAGATGGACCTTGAAGGCATTATGCTAAGTGAAGCCAAAGAAAGACACATACTGCATGGTATCACTTACAAATGGAATCTTAAAAAAAAAAAAAATGTCAAATTCTTAGAAACAGAAAAGTAGTTGCCAGGGGCTGGAGGTGAGGAAAATAGGGCAAGGTTGGCACGAGGGTACAGACTTTCAACTATAAAGTGAATATGATCTAAGGTTGTAACATAAAAAAAAAAAAAAAAAATGGTGACTATAGTGCATAACATGGTGTTGTATAGCTGAAATTTGCTACGAAAATTATGTTTTCTCCAAACAAAAACAAACGAGCAAATACAAAGATAAATATGTGAGGTGATGGATGTGTTAATTACATAGGGGCATCTTTTCACAATATATACGTACATCAAATCCAATCTCTAGAATGTACACTTTTGGTATTTAACAATTTTACTTGTCAATGATACATCAATAAAGCTGGGGGAGAAAAAGGCAGTATGTCCACAACCCTTCAGTCAAACATGGAGGGTTTTTTGTTTTTGTTTTTTAATTACTGAGAGCAAAATCAAGTTTCCTTGAGTAAGAGAACTGATGCTTAAGTAACATATACTTCTGAAATTCTTTTAAATCTGTAAAGATTTACAATATAAATCTTAACCTTAATACTTGTGTCCAACAAATGTATGATTAGTGAGAAATTATCCTGTGGTGTACTTCATAGCCTAGAAATGTAAAATATTTCTGGTATGAGGGGTGCCTGGGTGGCCCAGTTGGTTAGGCGTCCAACTTCAGCTCAGGTCATGATCTTGTGGTCTGATCTGTGAGTTTGAGCCCACATCGGGCTCTGTGCTGACAGCTCAGAGCCTGGAGCCTGCTTCAGATTCTGTGTCTCCCTCTCTCTATGCTCTTCCCCTGCTTACATTCTGTCTCTCTCAAAAATAAACATTAACAAAATTTATAAAGTATTTCAGGTATGAAATTTAATGATTCCAAGTTTTATAATATATAGATGACCTTAAACCTTGAGTTTCTGTGAAATCATTTGAATAAAGAACATGATCATTTATTTTCTGCTACAAAGGATTCTGAAAATCCTTACATAACTCAAGGGAACAAAATTGGTAAAGTATCAAACTATAAACCAATAAGGTTTTTTTTGTTTTTTGTTTTTTTGTTTTTTTATTGCTGTAAAAGATGTTGCATTCTCTGGTCCTTTTTTCCCCCATATTCTCTAAGCTTCTGCCTCAAGCACTATTAACTTGGGTCCTAAATAATTTATTAAAATTCTATATATTTTGAGATCTCTTTATTTGGAAGAAAAATCAAGAGCCACTAATAAGGTAGAATATTAATATCTTAAATTGCTGAGAAAAAAATGAGTTTTTAAAAAGGCTAGATAATTTCAAAGTTGAATATTTGCTTATTAATAACCTAAGTAGGATACAACCCTAACAGTATCTAATACTTTAAAGAGAGAGAGAGAGAGAGGTAGAGAAGGGGAGAGGGGCAGAGAGAGAGAATTCTAATCTAATCAGGCTCCACACTCAGAGTGGAGCCCAACACAGGGCTCAATCCCATCATCCTGGGATCATGACCTAAACTGAAATCAAGAGTCCAAACACTCAACTGACAAAGCCACCCAGGAACACCCTTATCACCTTCTTATTTTATTTGCACATGGTCTACACCCAGGACCATGAAATCAGGCAATCATCATTAGTATTAGTAAACACAATTTGAAATCTAATGGTCAGTAATGACATAGGTTCTAAGGATCCATGCTGTAGACAGCTGAGTTAGAGGCAGGGTTTTGTAATATTAGTCATTTATAAATTGAAAGTTTCCAAGTTTAAGAAAGAATAACAATCCACAATATCACCTAATCTTATGTCTTTTAGTCAAATGCAATAAATATTAATTGATAAAATTGGAATACCAATAAAATTTAAAAACACACACACACAAAATCCATGAAATGATGAATACAGGACCCAAGAGAATGGCTTTCTCTGGTGGAGGTAGACAGGGGGATGGACAAGGACAACAAATGATTAAATATAGGATAATCTGGAGATCCTGGCTTTGTTTTGCACAGTAAGTTTGCAGGCGCTCATTCTATTATTAAAAGGGAAAGAAGGAAGATTACCCATGTATACACCAATAATGATTGTGTTTTGAACCAAGGATTATCATTAATATAATCCCGGGCACTTGAAGTCCAAAGGTGTGTGGAGGAACTTTTAGAATTCACCTTTGCTATAAACATTTAGGAAATATATTCTTACATAATCAGTATTTTTGCTTTATTAAAATGAATGAATGTTTTTCTAATGAAGAAACCTACTAAATGAAACAGAGTCACTGAAAAGGTCTTGAGAGAATACTTTGAAAATTTCTTTTTAAATAGGACTTTAGAAGCAAGCATACATTTAGAAATTTTGGCTAACATCTGTGAAATTGCACTTATATTTAAACAGAACTGTGAATGTCTCCCCAGGGCACCTACCATTCTATTTTAATTATGCCACTTAAAAAAAAAAACTGTTTTAACATCTAACAAAGCACACATGATGTGAAAACACTTGTTAAACCACCTCCACAGTTTTAACAATAAAACAAATATGAGATCATTGCATTTCTTAAGATTCATTAGATGAGAATTAGTGCATTGGCATGATTTTTGGAAAACATTTGCCCTTGATATCGTTTCATATATATTTGCTATTTGGAGGGCCCCTTTCAAATTTGCTTTACACAAATTCTATATTAAAATCACAAGATATCATAAAATAAAGCTGTGTTATAATGGTAGCACAAAATTACTCAAGTCAAGAAATTCCAAATAAATGACATGCTATCTGCTGAGAATACAGTCATGTTTTTGCATCAAAAACTGTCAGCCTAAAAAAACAAGTTATAGGTTTTTGCTCATTTGTTTCATATTAAAGACATTTAAATATGCTAACTTTAAGACACAAGAAAACATAGGTCACAAGTGTAAATAAGTTGGATTACTTACTTCTTGGGAATAATTCTCCCGTGGAGAAGCTTATGTTTAAAGTTATATTCCCAAGCCACTTGTTTAGGCTGTCTTCTACTTTTACAGATAGAACACTTTACAAAGTTCAAGCACAGTCCTAGATACCCAAAACATCCAATTACAGTCTGGAAACATTTTGACTTTCATTTGCAGTATATTATGGGAATTCTCAGGATATAGTGGTACACCTCAATAAGAACTTGGTTAACTAGTGAGTGATGAATCTCCTAAGTGACAGATAATTCAGGTAATTTTACATTTCTCTTGCAAAACAGGCACAGATCCAAGGACAACTCTCTTGGGAAAGAGATATTAACTTCTTTTTTTTAACGTTTATTTATTTTTGAGACAGAGAGAGACAGAGCATGAATGGGGGAGGGGCAGAGAGAGAGGGAGACACAGAATCGGAAGCAGGCTCCAGGCTCTGAGCCATCAGCCCAGAGCCCAACGCGGGGCTCGAACTCATGGACCGCGAGATCGTGACCCGGGCTGAAGTCGGCCGCTTAACCGACTGAGCCACCCAGGCGCTCCAGATATTAACTTTTTAAAAACACTCTGCTCTTCCACAATCTTACCTCTGAGATAATATATTGTGAACACTCTATCAGGGTGGAGATATTTTCTTCCTTTGTATGAATTATTCAAAGTGAGAGTGAATGAAAATATTTTTGCCTGTAGGTTTATCGTAGAAGGTAAAGAGTAGAGTTACTGAACCTTCTTTTGGGTACCCTCTGGATCACCAAGACAGGAAAACAGACCTGGGCTTACAACAAAGCTTTTGAAGGGATGTGTGGTTGCCTTTTTTACCATTCCCATCCAATACTCTCCAGAATTCAAGCTTAACCTCATTGGTGGTTAGAGAAGATAAGGGATCCTGTCAATTAAGGTAAAGATGGAAGTTCCCAATCCCTTTTTAGGATATCTAGATAAAGAAGAGCAATGGCTTTATGAGCAGGATTGTTTTGTGTTTTCCCATATGTACAACTTTGTAAAGTACTTTTATATACTCTTTAAAATACCCGGGGAGAGCTCATATGTTTAGTCACAGAATAGCATATATTATATGCCATGCACTATCTTATTTACTGAGAGTTTGAGTAAGAGAGCCAAGGGGCTTATATTCTAGAAGAGTCAATGGACACAGGCCATTCAGGACATGCAGAGGTGGGCCATGGTTAGAGAAGTTTAGGAAGCACACTGGAAATGTGCTTTATTCAGAGTTGCAGGAAAGAGTCATCTAAGTGGAGACATGAAGAATGAATAGGCATTATCCAAGTAATGGAGGAGGAGGTGGGAGGAAGTAGAACTACAGACAAGTAATCTGCATATAAAAGAAACTGGGATGGTTTGAGATTGAAGGAAAGACCTAGATCTTTGAAACCAATGTCTAACAAGCCAAGTCTTGGCTGCCTGTCTGGATGAATTACAGAACTTCTCTTGACTTATTTCCTCATTTTCAAATAGCACTGTTAGGAAAATGAAATGACATTACATGTGATCTACCAAGGACAGCACAGGTTTCTCATAATTGTTAGATTTTTCCTGCTGTTACTTTTTCCAATCCACATCCCTGTATTTTCGTGGATTTTATCACATTTATTTATTATTAGCATTTGCACAACTCAGAAAAAAACAAGGAAAAGAAGAGGTATTTTATTTTTTTCTTTTTCTTCATCCTTCTCTCCATAATCAACCACAAGCTATTGACATTGGATTGGTAGACACCATGCCTAGCTGATGCCCCTTGTGTCTGCTCCACTCACCCCCATCACTCTGAACCCTATCATGTGCTCCAGATACATGGTAGGTGGTAAATAAATAAGTAGCTGTACTCTATCTTCCCTCAAATGGATTATTTTACCCACCCGAACATTTTCCATTTAGTATTTTCTAGACTCCTCTATAGTACTATGACATGATCAAACCTTTTTTTTCTAAATGTATAATTTAGCCTTAGGCTCCATTCTACCCAGGAATAGATAGCAAATGATTGGAGAAATTGAGGTCAGCAGTGTTTTTCTTTTGTTTGTATCAGAGTCGCTCAACCTGGGCACTATTAACAATTATAACAGATAATTCTGTGATATGAGGGGATTTCCTGGTTGTTTAGCAATGTCTGTGGCCTCTATCCACATGTCTGTATTACTTCATTCCTAGTTGTGACAAGGAAATGTCTCCAGATATAGCCGTGTGTGTGTGTGTGTGTGTGTGTGTGTGTGTGTGTGTGTGTGTGTGTGCGTGTCCTAGGAGGCAATCCCTTCATTTACTGAGAAACAAACCTATACTATAGACAGCATTCAACTCAAAATAACTTTTATCATGGAGGAAACAGACTTTTTTTAATTAACAAAGATTAGGTAAATTCTGAAGTTTCAAGAGAACAAAAATTAAACTTAAGCTATTTGATGTTACAACATTTTACCAACGTAGCCAATTCCCTACTCACTTCTGTCAAAATAGGGACATACTGACTTAATTGGTGGGTCGCCAAAGTGACAACTGTTAGGTTTTCTGATTTAGAGAACTGAAGTCTCAAGATCAAGAGATATCTCTGATATAAGATCACCTCAGGAGACAAGAAGTTGGAAGGGATAGAAAATTCTTTGCCTCTTGGTTTGTTATGATCAGGTTAATATTGAAGAATAGCTTGAGTTTCCAGCTCATCTTGCTTCAGACAGCCTGAAGATCAAGAATAATCACTGACAGCTGGGTCGATATTGACAAGAAAATTATATTGGAAGCTTGAAGCCGTCTATATATTTTATGCTTGAAGTCAGAAAATATTTAATTTCTTTCCTAGGATGCCTGAAAGATGACTTTCGGGCTAATTGCTAGCATTGAAGTGAAAATGTTGTGTGTTTCTCTGATGTTAATTGGTTTACTTTTCAGAATTTCAAAAATCAGATTTACCAATGAATATATTTACCACTAAATATAATTTTAAACAGTACTAAAATGGGTATTCAAATTGAAGTTAACATATATATGATTTCTGATATTTATCTGTTTCTTCTAATATGTCTTGCATCCTAGGTACACTTTACTTTTGCTTCAATGCCCTAGAGAAGGATTTAATTCATCTCTCTGAAATTCTGTGTCTGTGGGTTTGTGTGTGTGTGATAAGCAGTGTATTATATACAGTGGCACAATGGGTTTTATTACCATTTTGGGGGGGTCATTTGGAAAATATGATAAGCCTTTTTAGGCAAATGCTATTCATTGCTGAGACTGTTAAGGCCAGCCACACATGTATTTCTATTGATCTATTAATTGTACAGAGCTCCTCAGAATGATATTGCTTTAACCTTTTCTGTCCCTGCCTTTTTCTTTCTTTCTTTCTTTCTTTCTTTCTTTCTTTCTTTCTTTCTTTCTTTCTTTCTTTCTTTCTTCCTCCCTTCCTTCCTTCCTTCCTTCCTTCCTTTCTTTCTTTCTTTCTTTCTTTCTTTCTTTCTTTCTTTCTTTCTTTCTTTCTTTCTTTCTTTCTTTCTTTCTTCTGCTCCAAATGGATCTTCAGATTTCTGCATACTCTAAATACTTTAAATGAGCAATTCTCCCTTTCCACTGGTACCTTTGTTCAATCTTAAACTGTTTTCTACAGTCACATTTGGAGAGTGCACTGAAAGAATTTCTCTGGTTAAATTAAGATTCTTCAGCAAAATTCTCTTAGCCATTTTTAAAGGGTGCCTGAAAATCCTTGAGCAATGAAGTGAAACTTTATTCAACTATGTTTTCTTTTTTAATTCATTCTATATGGGAAAGAATTAAGTATTAAGAATTTTTAAATTGCCTGATATTTCAGAATTCAGACATTTAAAGAAAATTCAAACAAGAGCAATTACTTTGAGATAATCATCTTGTCAAATCACCAAAACAACCAGCACTTGATAGTCAGCTATTTTAACACTAGCCTCTACTATCAACCTGAGTCCCTAACTATTGATGTTTCTAGAATTACTATTGTGCCTATCTCCAATCAGGAGTAATTCCTTCTTCCCTAGTTCCCTGCTCTTGTAACAAGATTAAGAGCTTTGTTGGATTGGTTTTGAGTCCAAGCTCACGGAGCCCACTTAGATTATTTCTCTGCCTCAGCATTGTCATCCTTTGTGAACAGAATATATCTAACTCAAGTGTTTGTGAAAACAGATGGTTATATTAAGAACCTTTGATGATACCTGAGACTTTCAGATCCATCATCAAGCTTTGGGACCATAGAAAATGGCTGGAGGGATTTTTACAACTGTATAGATGGGTTGTATTGAAGTTCCTCTGTCACTGTACCTCACTCTATAAAAATACAGAACCCTGCAACTGAACTCTCAGAGGGGCCCTGTAGCCTGTTTTAGCCAATGAAATGTTAGCAAAAGTAGAAACTTGAAATATGCTTGAATGACTGGGTTTTCATGCTCTTACACCTCTATCCACCATAGGAACATGTCTGGGCTAGCCTGCCAGAGAAATGGAAAATCACTAGAGCAGAGTCAAGTCACCTGGGACACCCCCTGGACTTGTAAGCCTCATCCAACAACCATCACCCCACAACCCACTCCACCATGGACTTCACAGTACCCTTTAACAAAGGTCACTTACAAGTCCTTTAACTGTAGAGTTGAAAGGATATAGACAAGCTACTATAAAGTAAAAAATGCCTAATAACTCTGTATTTAACATCATACACATATTTTATATCCATTTGTATTACATATATATTCATATATGTTGGAAACTTCTTTAGAAACTGCTCCTTCAATTTGCCCCTCCACCACCTGCCTTTCTCCCCACTGCATTTCCTGTTTTGATCCAACCTGTCATTTCTCTCAAGAGTCTAAAAAAGGCCTAAGTTGGGATGCTTTCCAGATGCTTAGTAAGCACTGACTGAACTGACCCTGAAGAAATTGCTTCAGAGGATTTCCCCCACCATTTTTTCTTGTATCTATTTGCTTTAATCACAGTTTATATTTGGCCACAGCTTGGTTAAAGCAGTGTTCCAAAGGGTAAAGTTGGTTTCCTCTGTTGAGAAATTAATATTCCTAGGGTTGAGGAAGGAAAGTTCCAACACATATTTTCTCCTTCCTCAGAGGACTTTAATTCAGAAGTTCTGGGTATAGAATGGATATTTAACCTAAATTAAGCAACTTCTATGAAGAAGAAAATAGGGTTTTGTTGGTGGCATTTCAGGTTTTGAGCATCACTATTGAGCATCTTGTTGGAGATCTCTGTTTAAGTTGTGCATGGCATGCCTTTATGCTCCTATTGTCTAGCAGGGAGCTTTGCATCTGTGTGCACATGTCCCCCTCCCCCCACACCAGGAGTCAAAGCTGGTCTGTCATAGTGCTGATACTTTAACAGGTAGTTCACAGGAGAGATAGGTTTATTTTTCAAGACTCCCTTTTTGCTGCAAAACATCTAAGCACAAATTCAATTATTTCCTATTTTCAGATAGACACATTTCCTTATTCTAAGAGAAAAGTTAGAAAGTTTTTAAACATAAGCAGAACAGGCTTTAAAGAAAAAAAAATCTAGAAAATTATATTCAAAAAATAGACAAAAGGATCTGAAGAGGAGGGTAAGAAAGAACAAGAAAGAAACAAGAAAAACCAGAAAGTATAGAAGATGTCTGGGGGTGCCTGGGTGGCTCAGTCAGTTAAGTGTCAGACTTCAGCTTGGGTCATGATCTCATGGCTCATGGGTTCTGTGCTGACAGCTGAGAGCCTGGAGCCTGCTTTGGATTCTGAGTCTCCCTCTCTCTCTGCCCCTCCCCCACTCATGCTCTGTCTCTCTCTCAAAAATGAATATTAAGAAAAAAAATTTTAGGGGGGCCTAGATGCCTCAGTTGGTTAAGCGTCTGACTTCGGCTCAGGTCATGATCTCATTGTTCCTATGTTCAAGCTCCACGTGGGCTCTGTGCTGACAGCTCAGAGCCTGGAGCCTGCTTCTGATTCTGTGTCTCCCTCTGTCTCTGCCCCTCCCGTTTGCTCTCTCTCTCTCTTTCAAAAATAAATAAACATTAAAAAGAATTTACAATGAGAAAAGAAAAAAATTAAATCATAGGATACTAAATGTAGATCAAGGTTTCAGATACTTTCCGGTTTTTACTCTCAATGCTCAAATTCCTGAATTGTAAAACAAGGACTCAGACCAGTTTTCAGGCAGCAAAATGTTCTCTAAGTAAGAAAGGGCCAAGGTGAGATATACCTTTGCTAACCCCTAGTAAAAAATCTAATGTGGCTGTTAGAAAATGGAGGAAGAAGAGTAAAGTATTCTCCAGACTGAGAAGCACTTTGAGAACGGGGGGGGGGGGGGGGGGAGGGGGGGGGAAGGGGGGAAGGCAAGCTACTTCATACCTTTTACAGAATAACTTAATGCATGGGGTTCAAGGGAGAGGGAACCACAGAAATATGTCAAACAGTTCACAACTACTCTCCACAAAGTCTGATCCTTGACCCAGAGCTTTTATAGAGTAAGGAGCTCCTTCAGGTGAGTTTGAAGGGTAGTTAACTAAAGTGAAGCCTGCTGTGCACCAATCAGCTCTACTAGTTATCTAAAGTAGTACCACCCTCTCACCAGTCCAGTCTCCTAGTTATCTAAAGTGGTGCCACCTGTGTGATAGCCCTATCAGCTAGTTATCTAAAGCACCTTCTGAGCACCAGTTTAGGGAAGATGAGAATAAACCTTCCCAAATTCTGGTCGGGGCATACTTGAACCTCCATGGGCCTGGAACAGGTAGCCTCAAGGGAGGTCATTGGGTGGCATGAACAAGATGGAGTTGGTGTTGTTTTAGTACTTCTACAGTAGTGTCTAATGAAACATTTCATACAGACAAAAAACTGAAGACTTTTTTTCCCCACAAATTTGTTACATTTTTTAAAATTAATGTTTATTTATTTTTGAGAGAGAGAGAGAGAGAGAGAGAGAGAGAGAGAGCCAATGGGGGAGGGGCAGAGAGAGAGGGAGGGAGAGAGGGAGACACAGAATCCAAAGCAGGCTCTAGGCTCCGAGCTGTAAACACACGGCCTGATGCGGGGCTCGAACTCACGAATTGTGGGATCATGACCTGAGCTGAAGTCAGAGGCTTAACTGATTGAGCCACCCAGGCACCCCAAATTTGTTACATTTTTAGAAAAAATTTGCCATATTACTTAAACAACAACAAAAACAAATTTTACACTTTTACAGAAGTTTCAGGAAGACAGCAGAAGTGAGGAGAAGGCACAGCAATGTCTCATATACCCTCTGCCTCTACACATGTACTGCTGCCCCCATTATCAACCTCCCCCCACCAAGGTAGTACGTTCGTTCCAATTGACGGAACTGTCATAATCACCCAAAGTCCAATCTCAGAGAATTTTAAAGCACTTGCTACAGATCCCCTCCATCACATACTATAGCTTCTCAGGGGAGCCTTACCTCAGCAGCCTCATAGGAGGCTTGTGGATGTGTGACCTACATGACAAAAGGGATTTCCTAGATTTGATTAACTTATACATCTTGAGATGGGAAGATCATCCTGTATTATTTGGGTGAGCCCAAGGATATCATAAGAATTCTTATAAGGGAAAGAGAAAACAGGGCAGTTAGAGACAGATAGAAAAGGAAGCAAAGGTTGCCTTGTTCTGGGGCCACAAGGAAAAGACCATAAGCAGCCTCTAGAAAAGGCAAAGCAGGGAATGATGCCCTAGAGACTCCAGAAGGAACATAACTCTGCCAACCCATTTTATATTTCTGACCCTCCCAATTATGTATTTGTATACTTTTTGAGCCACTAAGTTTTTGGCTCATTTGTTTTAGCTGCAACAGGATACAACTGTGCTGCCCAAGATAGAGAAAGGCCTACCTCAAAGATATTTATGGATGTGAATTTTGCCTAACATAGTGGATTACAACTGATACATTATACAAACTCTCATGTTGAGAAGAATGATTTCAAGTTGAAATTAAAAGGACACATTACAACTTGACCAGAGGCCTCTGAACTTCTAAACTACTGTACATAGGAAACAGGCTGAGAAATTTCCTCACTTATATACACAGTGACTTATTATACAAAAATAATGATGCCAAAGGGATATATCCAAGAGATGGCAGAGGACAACTCTAGAGACCGAGATTGAGCCATAATCAAGGAATTGACAACACGTGTCCAGCTGGATGTCAGAAATGTTATATAGCAATGACTGCTGTGGGTATCCAGTTTTCTCTGAATCAGAATATCTGTACAGATCTCCTTAGGTCTCCTTAATTCACAGGGGTTCCAAGGAGCTTTCTCAGGAACTGCATGTGAAGAGCACTATCAAACATGCACATGGTTTGAATAAAAGAGCTTAGACCTTGAATCTGAGACTGTTGCCATAAAAAAGTGGGGAGGGGGAGAATAGTCCTGGAGAAGGCTTCCATAACAAAGTATTACAAATTGGGTAGCCAAAGCAACAGAAATACATTGTCTCACAATTCTGAAGTCTAGAAATCCGAAATCAAGGTATTCTAAAGACTGGTTCCTTCTGAGGGCTGTGAGGGAAGGATCTACTCCAGGCCTCTCCTGGCTGACAGACGGTCATTTTTTGTCTCTCACATCTTCTTTCTATGTGTGTCTCTGTGTCTAAAGCCTCCTTTTTTATAAGAACACTTGTGGGGCGCCTGGGTGGCGCAGTTGGTTAAGCGTCCGACTTCAGCCAGGTCGCGATCTCGCGGTCCGTGAGTTCGAGCCCCACGTCGGGCTCTGGGCTGATGGCTCAGAGCCTGGAGCCTGTTTCCGATTCTGTGTCTCCCTCTCTCTCTGCCCCTCGCCCGTTCATGCTCTGTCTCTCTCTGTCCCAAAAATAAATAAACGTTGAAAAAAAAAAATTTTAAAGAACACTCGTAATATTGGATGAAGGGCCACTGCTAGTGACCTCATTTTAATTTGATTACTTCTATAAAGCCTGTTTCCAAAGGTCACATTGTGAGCTAGCAGAAAGTCGGACTTCAACTTATGAATTTTGAAACGACACAATTCAACTCACAAAATAAACACATAGGTTTTTAACGAAGAGGTAACCCCTAAATGGGACACGAGGAGTAAAGAAGCAGATTCCTCACACATATTTGGGTGAAGAACATTGGAAGCCTGAGAACTCCATGTGCCAAGGCTCTGAGTTGGTGATTTATCAGAATTCAGGTGCATGTGTGTGCTAGTGATTGATTTAAGGCCCCCAGCCCCAAATGCACATTACATTGTCCATTCTGTGATAGAGCTGGACTCTAAAGATTTCTCCTTTGCCAACTGGCCTGATGATAATTTTGCTTTGTCAGTAGAGGGTGCTGGAGGCACATGGCAGGAGTTAAGGCTTTTCTTCCTGGTTCCAGGGTATGCTTCTTAACAAATCCCTGCATTGTAGAAGGTCTCTCTCTGCAGGGCAGGTCCTTGAAGTGTGAGCGGCTTCTGCAGTGGCAGTAGCCAGCAACACATGGCACACCCTACCCCCATAGGGAGTTTCTAAGGAAACCCAGAGAATGCATTACCAGCAACTCTGGCTAGCATGGCAATGTAATAAACTCCATCCAGTGAACTATGACCACACCCTCACAATGAGGCCTGGATCTTAACCCCAAAGATGTTCTTCTTTTAAACTGGTTCCTTTCTTGGATGTCCTGTGTTAGCTCTAAGTGTTGTGACTATGCCTTATATATCCCTAAATTCTTTATACATTTGATAACTCCTTATTAGGCAATCACAATTACTACAATACCCTGTTAAAATGAAGAATTCTTTATATTAAATTGTTCCTAATCTAATGACAGTGTGATTTCTGTCTCCTCATAGGGCCCTGACTTAGGTATTATGCCAGAACTTATTCAAATATCATCAGGCAGATTGGAAGGCAGAGTGTAGGCTCTATAATGGGACTCAAGGAATGATTCTCAGTACGATGCTGTAAACTAGCCCACAGGATCTACTATCTCTGCCAAAAATGAGAGAAATCAGGAAGCAATTGATGCATTTTCCAGGAAAACTTCTGTTTAGCTTCAATCCAAGGAAGGGGAGGCAGGTGATGACTTCAAAAACATACTGTGCCTTCTAGGTTGCCATATAAAGCCCCATACTCTTCAAGCACTGCTGGTTCTCTTCTCTCTTGTTCTATTTAATATCAAATTTCCACTTTACATGAAAACATCAGAGTAGCTGAATCTAAATTACACTGGAATGGGGAGGAGGGAGCACCATTATCTATAGTCCAGAAAGTAAAAAGTAGAAAGAAAAAAAAAAAGTAAATGGAAAAGCCAATTGATTTTGTCTCTTCCCAAAAACCTCCATGGAAGCCAAAGACTTTACTTTTATCTAATCAACAAGAGCTGGGTCATATGGCCATGTCTTGCTCAACTATTGAAAAGTGGCTAGGAAAAAGGGAAATGTGGAAGGGAGTGGAGTGAGTCAACCAACAGTATATGCCCACTTATGTATATAAGTCCTGCTCTCTTCTCCAAAACAACCCTAATTGACCTTTCCCAGTGGTGTGGAGATACGAACGACAGGAGGTTTGTATAAAATGGGTCATAAACTTTCTATAATGTTGGACTTTTGAATCTTTAAAAATTAATGAACAACAGAGAAACAATATTTATATTTAAAGTAATAAATGACATCAGGAAAACATTTAACTTTTTAAGCACAGGCTTATTATTCGGTAAAGATTGCGAGCAGTTTGTCATTCAGCACATAGAGAAAGCCATTACTAACACACAGGCTACAGTTTCTTCTTCCATATAAGAGCTATATATTTGTTCTACATGTTTTCACTGATTTGAACATATATATATATATATATATATATATATATATATGAACTTATTTTCTTGACAACACATTCAAATTTACCTATTTTTAAAGGCTGATATAAATCTATTCTGTTTAACCAATTAGATATTGATGGTAATTTAGAGAAAGATGATTTCCTTTTGAGACTCTTAAACACAGATTGCTGTCAAATACATGATACTTAATATTTGTAATTCAAGAAAAGAAATACAATTTTTCAAAAAACATGACTGCATTGTATGCATGCTGGCACACAAAACTCACGCAAAAGGCTAAATATGAACCACGTATAAATATAGTTAAGTGTCAAAACATTTAAATTCTCACAATGTATGTATATACTGTATATATAGAAAGAGCAATTTATGCTCTTTTTTTTTTTACCAGATAGGATTTAGCAAGCTTGTAAATTTAGTTTAAAAATTAAAACATTTACCTCATAGTTTTGTTACCACTATCTTCTAAAGTTGAGCATAGAAAATAGAAATGATGTCTCCACTCAGATGAATAGGTTGAGACGGGACTAAACTTAAATTTACTTTCAATTGCTTCTATTGATACATTTATTCACCTAATGAGCATTTACTGAGTGACTACCATGCACCAGGCCCAATAATTAATAAGTACATAAGTAAATATATCTTAGGTCACATAATAAGCTGTATGAAGAAAAATAAGTCAGCAAAAGGGACACAGAGAAAGGGAGAGGAGAGGAATAGATATTTAAATAGTCCTGGAGTCTATTCAGTCAGCCTCACTGAAATGACCTCTGACCTAACAGAGGTGAAGGAACAGACCATGCTGGCATTTGAGGAAGAACAATCTATGCCTGGGGGGGGGGGGTAGGACATTGAGGCCCAGAAAAAGTAAAAACCCTGTGTGTGTGTGTGTGTGTGTGTACTTGCTCTGCTCAGGAAGAACAAGCAGGTCTGGAGCACCGGGAACCTGACGGTGAGTAGATATACAGGAAGTCAAAATTATAGGTGGAAGTCAAAGCATCCAAAACATTGTGGGCACTTGTTATGATGTTTGGCTTTTACTCTGAGTGGCATGGGAAAACTGAAGCATTTTGAGCAGGGCTATGATGACTCCACTCTCTGCTGGTCAAACAGAGACTTTGGTGGGGAGTAGGAGTAGCAAAAGCCAGTGATGAGGTACATTAGTTAGGAAGCCGTTATAATAGCCTGGTTAAAGATAATAGTGGCTTGTCCATAGAAATAGTAACAGAGGTATTGGGAAATGGTATTATATTGGATATAATTTGAAGGTAACATTAATAAGATTTAATAAGTAATTAATTTGGGGATATGAAAGATAAAATGAGTAAAGGATGAATCACTCCAAATTTTTCAGTTAGAGCAAATGGTAGGATATATTCACCATTGCTTATGTTGGGATAAACTGGATAAGGGTGTTAGATCAGAAATTCAGTTGTGGGCATAATAAACTTGAAGTGCACATCAGACATCCAAGTAGACATGTTGAGTAGGCAGTTGGAGTAACAGTGTGAAGTTCAGCAGACAGCTTCAAGATAGAGATAGGCATTGGGGAAATATTAGCATACAGATGATATTTAGAGCTATGTGACTAAATGAATCACTGCAGTTAATGTTACTAATGCCTGGGATATGTCAGTCATTGTATTAGGGCCTTCCATATTTAATACCCACACCAATTTTGTAATGAAATGGAGCCCAAGAGAGATCAAATAGATTCCCACAGTTATATAACTAGAAAATGGAAGATGCAATATTCATTTCAATGTTACCTGAAAGTAAAATCTATTCTTCATGAGAGTAGACACACTGCATTCCTTGCTCTAAATGCATTGAATGTTATTCCCACATGACTGTAGAAAGGACACTAATGTTTAGATCTAAAAAGCATGCTGATTTCCCTACTGTTAAAGAAACAACAGATTGAAAATGGAGTCACCTGTGCTAAGCCCCACGCCAACAAACCAAAACTTAACAGCAACCTAACTGCAGTTTCAGCCTTGCCCAGGAATGTGACCTTTAATCAGTCAGTCTGGAATTTCCTGGCCAGCATTAGTGAGGTGATTGGCCTGATCTCTGATCAGCCCCTGCCTTCCCCACAAAGGGAAGGTGGCATTGTTGGAAACAATATTTTCTTTTGTCTTTGACCTCCTCATCCCTCTCTCCACTCCCATTCTCTGTCTAAAAACCTTCCATTTTACACCATTCCTCAGAGTTCTTTTTTATTTGCTAGACAGGATGCTGCCCAACTCATGAATAATTGAATAAAGCCAACTATTGGCCCAACTATGAATAAAGCCTCAAATTTAGTCAGTTTATTTATTTATCTATTTTTTAACACTACCTTCTGCTATCTCCACTCACCAAACTTTCCTCCCATTTCAGGAAATGTTAGCATCCTATCCCTCTGATTTCCTCCAAACCCTAGTATTCTTGTTGAGAGATAATTTGAAACTATCATGTTTTGCTTTACCAGGGGGAGTTATCAGTATTTCCAAACACAAAGGAGACATTTCTGTAAATTTATTGTAGGGAACAGCAATTTTAAACAGACCTAAGCTCATTGCAATGCACAATTCCAGTTCTTTTTTAGAGCCTGTACATATTATTAAAGACTGGGGACAAAAAAGAGGTTTTTTTTTTCTTATGTATGTATTACTTGTATCTGTTATATATATAAGCATAAGTGTGGATGTATACTTTCTTAATAAATGCACTTGTGAAATCTATTGCTACCTTGAAATTTTATCACTGCTCTAAGCTTGTAAGTTTTCAAGACTCACAATTCCTGGTACATGCAACAAAATTATCTAGGCAATAGAAAGTCATAAAAAATGGTCATAAGCTTTTAGAAGTTTAATTTTATAGGAATAAATGAAAATATTACAAAAAATGTTGATTGGTAATGAATCTCTGGATGTAAGTGTGATTTTAAATATAAACTTGTTTCAAAAGTCACAGCTAATCATTTTATTCTTCTATATTTCAATGAAGAGAAGAAAATTATGCACCATTGTAAATAAATCTCCCAAACCAAAATAGGTTAGTACATGTCAATATTATGTTTTGCCATGGTAATGTGTTCTTAGTCAAAGTTCTCCAATGTCAAACCTTCTAAAGGAAAGCTAAGTAAAAGAGAAAAAGTTATAGAATTTAACTAAGGCTTCTAAGTCACCATAAAGATAATTTAAAATAGGTTTCTCTTCATAAAAAGAATCAAAATTTAAGTTCTAAATTTCCATATGTCCATTTTTTTAAGTTATGGTCATAGAAGATTGATATAGATATATAAAACAATGAGTTAAACTTTTTTTTCTTTAACACAAAACAAATTTCTTAAAAATTGGTGATTAAGAAAGTGTTCTAGTAAAGTAACATAATATGAAGCACAGTTATCAATTAGAGCTGCCTACCTAATATCCTTACCAACCTCCAATTTTGTTAAGGATAATGGTGTACCTATATTCAGTATGTTCAGATTCTCACACTTCTTTACAGATGCATCCATGTGACACAGTTTTAGCCAATGAGATGCAATCAGAAGTTGAGGGGACAGAAGTTGTCTAAGGCTTATTAAAGATAGAAAATACTTAAAACGTGCCTTCAAACATTTTACTTCACTCATTCCCTTCTCTCTCTGGGGAATGAAGATGCAAGCTGGAGGACAGGCAGTAATCTTGAAACCATGAGGCTAGGGGCATGAGGACAAAAGCCACAGACTAAACATAGCTGAGTAAATAGTGCAAAAAAAAAGAGTCTGGTCCTTGATGTCATTACGAATCTGCCATATCAGCCCAGGCCTACCTATTTTGACTTTTCAGATGGGAAAAATAACACCTTTGTGGTTGTTTTGATCAGTATCAGTCTGGCTTATTATTAGTAGCTGTATACTTTTAACTAACACAGTATACATACGAAATTCCCCCATCCATTTCTGCACAAGAATTAAGCAAAGGATATTTTAACATGATTTATAGTCTGTAGATCAAATTTCCTTGAGGACACATGCTATTGCCTAGCCTCAGTATATAGCAGCTCTTCTATAATTATTTGGGGAGATAAAGTGATAAATGAATAAATTAATGAATAGTTGTTAATGTAAGAACATGAGTTTTTTTAGGAAAATTATTTCAATGCCAGGAAAATTACTCTGAAATTTTTCTAATATATAGAATAATTTTTACTCTCAGTGATGAGATATATCAAGTTCCCAAAATATCTGTAAGAAAAGTTTTAATTTATATATAACCAAGCCAATGCTTAGCAATTTCTCTTAATGTAAGCTTAATGTAATGTAATGTTACATAATTTTTCAAGACAGTTGAAAAATATATGACATTATATTGTAGAGAACTTTTAATGATTACCTATAAATAATGCAAAACTAATCAAAGTAAGTAAACTGCCTCGAGTTATTTTAGCAGATGATTTGACAATAGGTTAATAGCAATAAAAACAGCAGTAGAAGGGAAGTAACATGGTTCTGAGGCTTTTCTTCTATCTTTAGGGATGCCTGAGGACTTGGAATTTGGTGAAACCTACTGCAATATTATCTCAAGGAATGAGAAGGAGTTTACCTTTACAGATCCCAAATAAGTGAAAATCTGGCCAAGGAAGATAAACTAAATTAAGCAGCTATAAGCAAGGCACAGTTAATACTGTTGATGAGATGCTGCTGCCCCAGAGGAGTGCAGTCGTGATGCCTGAGGGGTTACCGGCTGGCTGGTCACAAACACTTGAGAGCTTCTCTGAAATTACCTGCACACATTCTGCTTAGCTCCTGTGACCACACGCATATAAGTGCAAAACGGCTGAAACATTGGAAGCTGTTGCTGGAAGGTACAAGACTTGTGCTGTTCTGTTGTTTTTTGTCATATATCCTGTATGAAAGCTAAGTATACTTGGTGTTGGGTAAAACCTATCGTACTTTGTGAGTTTGAGAGTCTCTCTGAATCCAAGACCACTCCTTCTAGTAGAAGAAAGTGGGTGATGCGCCTGACTAGCTTCCAATGTGACCCCAACACAAAGTACACAAAGTAATCATAAAATATAATAGCATACCACAGTTGTAATTAGCTATATTAAAACAATGTCTCTATACGGCAATATATTCTGTACTTTTTCTCAAAAAATACATAGCCTTGGCTATGGTGCTCTATCTTGCTACCACACTACTGTTTCAATAACTTCTCCCTTGTTGGAGATACTTGTGGCTCCTAAATCCTAGGGTGGGGACCCAGCAATATGGAGAAAAGTGAACCTCCTCCCCCAGAATTCACCTCTACCCCTCCTGCTTTCTCAAGAATCTCGCTCGCAGCATCTGGCTGGCTCAGTTGAAGGAGCAATGAGACTCTTGATCTCAGTGCTGTGGATACAAGCCCCACATTGGGTGTATATTATTTTTAAAAAAATCATTAAAAAAGGAATCTCTCTCACTCTACAGTTTTCTGATATTTTAAACTCCCCTTTCTCTCTTACCTGGACCCTTCTCAATAACTTTTAAGAATGTTCAATTCTCTCACATTAAAACAACCAAAGAAGCTAAATTAGGCAACAGAACTTCCTCCTCCAGCTACCACCCTGCCCCCCTTTAGCTTGTTCTCTTTACCCTTTATACTTTATTTTTTTAATGCTTATTTATTTATTTTGAGAGAGAAAGAAAGAGAGCAGGGGAGGGGCAGAGAGAAAGAAGAAGAGAGAGAATTCCAAGCAGACTTCCATGCTTAGTGTGGAGCCTGATACAGGGCTCAATCTCATGACCCTGAAATCATGGTCTGAGCAGTAATCAACAGTTGGAGACTTCACTGAGCTACCCAGGTGCCCCTCTTTACCTTTTTATTATTTAACATAATCCATCACATCTCTCCACCTCCCAGATAACACCTGTCATCTCTCTCCTCAACTCCTGTAATAGCCTCCCGGCTGGTTTCTCTGCCTCTGTTATGATTCCCCTCAAATCTTTTCTCCACGCTGCCCCAAACACGTATTTTGGGAAGGCAATACAGATCATGTTAACTCCTCACACAAAACACCTTTCCATGGATCCTTTTCCATTTGAGCATTTAGACCAATGTTCTTTAAAGGCTTTTCGAGGCCCTGTGTGATCTCTCTTGCTATCTCTCTCCAGCCTTATCTCCCTGACTGCCCTTAGCAATTTGAGTTTCAATCAGACAAACTTTTCATTTTCACTTTCTTTTACTTACACTCAATATGTTCCCTCTTGCCATAGAGTCTTCTGTTATACTTTCCATTTACCTAGATTTATTTAACCAATTTCCACTTATTCTGTACATTGCAATTTAGCACCATTTTTCCCCATGAGATCCTTCACCGAGTACATTAAATTCCCTCTATACTCTGATATCATACCTCATACCTTTCTTCCTTAGAACAGTCAACAGTTTTCATCTCATGCATATTGTGGGGATGGGTGAAAGAATACCTGCCTTCTCTATTAGGCTATGTATTCCATGGGTTTTTAGACTTAATTTTTGTTCAGTCTTGTAACCCCAGTGCCAGTGTGCCAGTGCCTAGCATATACTTAGTAATAAATACCTGTCGACTAAGGTTGCTTCTATGCCTTTCTCCAATTTTGCTGTTTCTTTCTGAGACGTTTCTGTGCTTTCAGTTCAAAGAGGGGGGAGAGAAGAAAATACCAAAGGTGCTGCAATTTTTCTCTTGATCTTTAATCCCCTTTTTATTTTTTCTCCTCTTTAAAACCCTGCAAGGTTAAGTCTCCAGATATGTGATGGGGAAAAAAAAAGTATATATTTCTACATTTCATTCAGATGAATGAATGAATATGACCATTCGGATATGGCCTAAGATGCAATCTGTGAGTGCTTGTTTCTGTCCCAAAAGATGCATTTGGCCCATAACTCAAGGGGGGAGAAAAAGTACCAATAAACACTTGGGATTCCAGATATTACTATGTATGGCAAAGAAAGGAGGAATAGGGGAAAAAATGGAAAAAATGTTTTCCAGTAGAAGCCATTTGGAAGGGGAAGAACTCCAGCAGGACTCCTCAAATGGGAGGCACGAGATGGAGGCAAAGCGGACGTACCTCAACCCAAGACCTTAGATTCATTTGAATATATCAATTGAATGAATGATAGTTTTCATTTTTTGCAAATTGTGAAATGAAGGACTTGTAGCAGCTAAATTTCAATTTAGCACTCATGACATGTAGTTCCTTAAAATCTCATTGATTTATACACTTGCTCTTCTTTTTTTCATGGTTATGATAAATAACTAAAAAATTGAGTCTATCACAATGGTGATAAATAAGGTCATTTTTCATTTATAATGGAAAGCTTGTCTTTCTTGAGGTTATATGCCGCATAGGTAGAAGCTGAAACTTACTCATAACATGAATGATGGGTAGCTAAAGGGTCCGTTTGTCATAGTTCGTCTAGTGCAAACGAGATGGCTACAAAGCTTAGAGCCCATCCATTTATTTACAGAGACAGATTAATTTTTCCATCTTTTATTTTCTCTTTTGAACCTTAGTTTACAATGAAGGGTCCTGGAGTCTTCCCTGAAACATACATGCACACAGAATGTGACAATTTTCATGGTCTCTAGGTCTCAAATATTTCACTGAGGAAAAAGGAAGACTTTGAGAAGTTTTAAAGACAAGGAAAAAAAAAAACAGAATTGTGAAAGAAAAGATTAAGATTCAGACAGAATGTAAAACCTTTGAAATTATGTTTTTTTTTTTCAGTACAAAATGATGTTTTCAGGTGAAGAAGTCTCCACCAGTGCCATGTTTTAAGCAGCTGAAACAAGAACAGCCTGTCCTGTTCAGCCTTAGATAGAGATTTGAATTGTATTACCATTACTATGGGGAAATTGTCTGATGCATTTGGCTTGCTAAATATTTCTTCTTGGGGAAAAAAAAGAAGGAATATCTACAATGATTGGCAACAGAACAACATAAAAAATCATCAGAATATTTATATTTTTTATGTAAAAGAACATCCATTAAAGAATTAGGTCTAAGGAATTCATTTTGAAGGGGATTAGCCCAAGGAGCTAACTGACTTATGGATTACAAAAGAATATTTTAATGATACATCAAAAAATGTAGTTGCTTTGGGCATCAATTGAAATATTAGAAATTACCATAATTGACTACATTTTCAAATATAAATAAAATGCAAATCTGACATCAGTTGCTATTTATTTGGATTAGAATGGTAAATACTTTTAATAACACATTAGAAAAATCATTAACTGAAGATCCATTTACTAAGTGACAATAATAAAAACTGATGATCAAATGTGAGCAGATTTATATTTGCAATCTCAAATCTTTCAGTAATTTCTCATAAATAATCTCTAGATTTACCGTGTTTTTCAATGGGGGCATTAATGTTACTTTAAGGAGACAATTCTCCCTCTTTGGGACTGGCTATATACTGTAAGACTTTTGACACTCTTCCTTCCTTGGTACTCAACTCTTCCCAGTCATTAAAACAACAAAAATCTCTCTTACAAACACACATTTTCAACTGCCTCCATGGGTTGGTGATGGTAATGCCTCCTTCCTTCAGAATGATTGCTAAAATATAAAGAAATGAGCTTCCCACCCAGCAAACACTTCACAGTCATCTCTGAATTACTGATTTGCTATATCAAAATGACATAAATGAAACCAGAGAATATATGGACTAGAGACTCAGTATCGTAAAGATAAACACATTAAGTATTTTCAAAAGGGAAATAAGACATTAATTAGTATATTTTATTTACTTTATTTTATTTGTTATCTTATTTGAGACAGAGAGAGAGCACTCAAGACAGGGAGAGGGGCAAAGGGACAGGGAAAGACAGAATCTTAAGCAGGCTCCATGGCCCAGTGCAGAGCCCAATACGGGGCTTGATCTCACAATCCTGAGATCACGATCTGCACTGAAATCAAGAGTTAAATGTTTAGCGGACTGAGCTACCCACGTGCCCCCATTAGCATATTTTTTGTTTATATATTTATTTTAAGAAAGAGGGAGAGTGCAGGGGAGGGCAGAAAGAGAGGGAGACATAGAATCCTCAGCAGGCTCCAGGCTGTCAGCACAGAGCCCCATATCTCACCAACCATGCGATCACGACCTGGGCTTAAATCAAGAGTTGAGTGCTTAACTGACTGAGCCACCCTGGGACCCAAACATATTTTAAAATTAAAAAAAGCTATTAAGATATTTTAGGAAAAGTTGAACTCTACAATGAACCTTCAGGAAAACCAAAAAGACTGATTTAAAATGTGATAATTATTTTATATGTGTCATTTGTTTTCCATGAGAGATATGTATACCTTATTTAAATTTATTTTAATTCACTCACAGAGAGAGAGAGAGGTGGGGGGGGGGGCAGAGAAAGCACAAGTGGGAGAGGAGCAGAGAGAGAGAGGGAGAGAGAATCCCAAGCAGGCTCTGCACTGTCAGTGCAAAGCCCACTGTGGGGCTGGAACTCACGAATGGTGAGATCATGACCCGAGCCGAAGGCAGACGCTTAACCAACTGAGCCACCCAGGAGCCCCTGTATACCTTAATTTAAAATATCAAAGTGAGTTTTTCTCATTATGTTAAGAATATATACAGTATTTCTAACATACATAAGCACAATTGAAATTCTAGGTGTCAATTCACCTCTGTATCAGGATTTTGTCAACCTGAAAAACAGATCAATATAATGTTATATATGATACATATTTTGTTATAAACCAATATATTAAAACAAACAAAAAGTATTTTATTTTAAATGTGATTTTGTAGTGTAAGTAGCATGTATTTAACTATTGTTTTAACTCTTAGCTATCTAAATTATGCACCAGTAAAAGGCTCTTTCCTCTAAAGAGCCTAATAGTATATATTCTAGGGTTTGCTTATCATATGGCCTCTGTTGCCACTACTCAATTCTGCCATGGCAGTGTAAAAGCAGCCACAGAAATAAGATAAAGAAGTGAGCATGGTTGTGTTTCCATAAAACTTTATTTACAATAACAGGTGGCTTTGGTACACACAGGTGTACTTTGTCAAACCCTGGTGTCAATTATAAAATAACAAGAACGTCTTCAATAACATAGATAAACTATGTCAAGAATGCATCTTTTCCATTGCTTTGAATTTTTTAAGAAAATGTGTAAAATTTCTACATTCTTAAATGTCTTTTAAAAATAAAGTTATATTAATAATAGAGAATGGCACACAAATCAGAAGTATATGCCAACTTTTTTTTTTAATCACTAAGGAAAAAAATAAAAATAACCATTTTAGTTTGGGACTGATGGTAGTGAATTTCTAACTTGATGGTATTGTATTACAGCATAGCCAATGAAAGGAATATCTTTTAATGGACTGTTTAGATAAATGGTGTCGATGTCTTAATCTAATAATATTTGAATACCAATAAAAGCTATACTCACACTTCACCAATTACACACACACACACACACACACACACACACACACACACAAAATCTGGCCCTTCAAGGTATTATATTGCTGTTATATTTAGCAATATAAGAACACACCAGGGAGTACTTTCCATGACTTCATGTGAATCTCTAGATCATCTAGATTTGAGTTCCATTTCAACTTGAGGAATTCCTAAATCTTAGAGAAGGAAAATCACATCAAGTTTCTTGTGTGTGGTTAGTGCACTGAAATTTCGGTGGTTTCAAGTGTCATATACTCTCTATATGAACTCTAGAAATGGATTAAGAAATTTGGCATTGATAAACCCAAATTCTTAAACCTAGTTTAGAAAGCCATATATTTTAATGCATTCCACTATACCAGTTTTCTCGAAGTGTCGTCCTCTGATCTGTTCTATTAGAACCACTTAGAAAGTTTTTTTTAAAACAGACATTTCAGTCCCCATCCTAAGCCCATTGGGTTAAAATCTCTGTAGATAGTGATGAGTTTATAAATTCATGGATATATATTCAGGATTTTCTGACATAATCATCCCAACTACATTTCTCTGACTAGCTTCTAGGGGGCCAATGTTTTGGGTAAGCTTATGGTATCGTTAAAGGGTGGATATGCTATTACTACCATTTCTGGATCCTTCATTAATGTTTTCTGTAAGGCTATTGGACTGTGAATGTTCATCCTCCTGGAGTGGTGCTTAAAGCCTATAGGCCAATTCACAGAACAAATCTTTATCATTATGGATGAGGCCAAATCTTAACAAATGTATTGCAAAGAGTATTCTTCCATTATTGTTTTATTAGAATATGATGCTATATTGAGTGAGATAATGATTTATGATGAATGAAATACATTAAAATTTGAGAATTAAATATTTGAAAATATATTAAAAGCTTTCTTATATCAATAACCACAGCTTAAAGTGCCTCCGACTACTCTAGTGAATTCTTAATAAAAGAGACCAGGGGAGTTTGATTTCTTTCCCAGAAACTCTAATAGTAAGTTCATGAAGGATTTAAATGTAGAATGCTGTGTGTAATCTTAATCAGATTGAGATTCATTGAACCTAAACTATTTTCAGGCACATAGTTGTTAAAAAATTCAAGATGCTGAACTGAAAGTAGGATATGACAACTTGTCTTAAAGAATATGAAGTCTACAATAGCTTAATGCTAAAGCACATTAATTGGATTTAATAAAACTAACATCTTCACTATTCAAACACCATTCAATACTGGCCAGTTGTACATCATTTGGGACAATTTAGAGTTTGGGAATGTGCACTGACCATGTCTACCAAACAAATAGTATAGCAATCTTTATCAGAATAGTAATGTCTTACCATGACATCTAAAGAACTTAAATATGGTCCAGTTTATTATCAAGTAAAATATTGGGGGAAAAAAGAGCAGATACAAACTATTAGGAAAAAACTATTAGGAATCATGCAGATTTAAATTGAAAGGGAGAATACAGTGAGTCATATGCATTCATTCATATGCATGCAATCTGCGCTATGTAAGATATGTAATCAGTGGGAAAAATGATTTGATTCAACAAATTGGGTTACTTCTTTCTCATTTGATGACTTATTTTATGTCACAAAAGGTTAAATAAGTATATACATCTTTAACTCAAATACATATGTACATATGTAAACTCCCCCCCCCCCTTTTTTTTTCTGGAAAATGCTCTTCATCGCAGCAAAACGTCCTTAAATCATATCGTTTATGTGACAAACTAAGGTCACAATAAATTTTCCTTAAAGAAGAAAACCAGCATGAGACATTTTCCTACTTCTGGGAAAAATAACCATTGGGCATTTTGACAAAATTAAGAGTGAGCTACTGTTTTATTTTCATTAGCAGCCAGTCACACTTTGATATGTACATATGCTAAGTGATTTTGAAAAATCCCTGTGTGTTGTGAAATCCCTATTACCTAAGACATCTAAAAGTATTTCACACTCACTGCAGTGTGCTTATGAAGAAGTTTTTTTAAGAGAAAATATCTGTAATTCATGATTATATTTCCAAGTACACCTGAATTCATCAAGTTACCTATTTTGAATATATTATCAAAAATAACTTCAAAAGCAAGCATGCAAACAAGTAGACAAATGCCTCTAGTCAGTCAGGTGACTGAAGTTGAATAGTGTCTATTCAATTAGTTTATATTTTATTTAAATATAAAATTAATGATTCAAATACTGGGCTTCCTTAAAAGGAAATTTCTACACCATTTTGTCTAAGCAACATGACTTTATAGGTAAAACACCACATTTTTGTAAGTGATCTATGATTATTGAGTTAAAACTAAACCACTCATAGAAAAAATCAGGTATTTTAAGAAATAAAAACAATACCATTTATTGTATAAGAAATCAAAATTTCTCATTTTCTTTGTTTCCACCCCACATTGTTCCTAAACAATGTGATTTAAGAAGCTAATAGTGCTAGCAAAACTAGATGGCAATATGCAGAAGAATGAAAGTGGACGACTTTCTTACACCATACACAAAAATAAATTCAAAAAGGATGAAAGGCCTAAATGTGAGACAGGAAACCATCAAAATCCTACAGGAGGAAGCAAGCAGAAACCTCTTTGACCTCAGCTGCAGCAACTTCTTATTAGACATGTCTCCGGAGGTAAGAGAAACAAAAGCAAAAATGAACTGTTGGGACCTCATCAAGATAAAAAGCTTCTGCACAGCAAAGGAAACAATCAGCAAAACTAAAAGGCAACCGACAGAACGGGAGAAGATATTTTCAAATGACCTACTGGATAAAGGGTTAGTATCCAAAATCTATAAAGAATTTAGCAAACTCAACACCTCAAAAAACAATTCAGTGAAGAAATGGGCAGACGACATGAATAGACACTTTTCCAAAGAATGCATCCAGATGCCTAACAGACACATGAAAAGATGCTCAACATCACTCATCATCAAGGAAATACAAATCAAAACCACAATGAAATACCACCTCACACCTGTCAGAATTGCTAAAATGAACAATTCAGGAAGCAACAGATGTTCGCAAGGATGCACAGAAGGGGGAACACTTTTGCACTGTTGGTGGGAATGCAAATTGGGGCAGCCACTCTGGAGAACAGTATGGAGGGTCCTCAAAAAATTAAAAATAGAAGTACCCATGACCCAGCAATTGCGCTGCTAGGTATTTATCAAAAGGATATAAAAGGGCTGATTCAAAAGGGCACATGTATTCCAGTGTTTACAGCAACACTATCAACAATAGCCAAATTATGGAAAAAGCCTAAACTAATGAATGGATAAAGAATATGTGGTATATATTAACAATGGAATACTACTTAGCAATCAAAAAGAATGAAATCTTGTCATTTGCAACAATGTGGATGGAACTAGAGTGTATTATGCTAAATAAAATAAGTCAGAGAAAGAGAAAATATGATATCACTCATATGTGGAATATAAGAAACACAACAGATAACATAGGGGAAGGGAAGGAAAAATAAGATAAAAACAGAGAAGAAAAACAATAAGAGACTCTTAAATACAGAAAACAAATTGAGTGTTGCTGGAGGGGAGGTGGGGGGTGATGGGCTAAATAGGTGATGGGCATTATGGAGGGCACTTGTTCAAATGAATACTAGGTGTTACATGGAAGTGATGAATCACTGGGTTCTACTCCTGAAACTAATACTACACTGTATGGTAACTAACTTGAATTTAAATTAAAAAAAAAAAAAGAATATAATGCAACCATAAAAAAAGCTTACCAAGGTACATAAATAAGAATATAGTAAGATAACTGTAAATTAAAATTAGATGAGAAAGAGAGGGTTAATACAGAGAGAGACACACACATGCCACAAGCTTAGGGTGATCAAATGGAACCAAGAATAAGGCTGATGCAAAATACATATTATTGCATTGTGAAAATTAATAAAGGAAAACTTCACTAAAGTGGACTCAGGAGGCTACAAGGGGAGGCTGGAAGAGGGAGCCAAGTACTACTCCATGCCAAATATAAGAAGAGTTGTTAATTACCAACTCCAACAGAGGACTCCTTAACAGGAAAGAATCATCAATTACAAGTCTCGAGGAAAGATGTACATAGAATTTCCTATGAGAAATCAACTACCCTTGTAACTCAGGAAATGAGAAACCATCATCACCTTGAACTCCTGCTTTTCTCCAATGGGCTTTTTTTTTTTACTCAAAACACCTTCCAATTCCCTTTTCCTTCTCCCTGAAATCATGTTCCTCTCCTTTGTTTGTAGGACTTGCCTATATTTTTGCCATAGTTTGAATATTCTGAATTATAATTCTCTATTATCTTGAATGAGCACATTTTGCCAGTAAAATAACTGACAATTTTATTTTGAAGGTTAACAGGATCATAAGAAATGTTAGGAGAAAGGACCTAGTTGGTAACATTACAAGAAGCATGAATGGATGTTTGCCAAACTCACTTTTAAAAATTTTTTAATGTTTATTTATTTTTGAGAGAGAGAAAGAGACAGTGTGTAACTGGGGAAGGGGCAGAGAGAGGGAGACACAGAGTCTGAAACAGGCTCCAGGCTCCGAGCTGTCAGCCCAGAGCCTGACACAGCGCTCGAACCCACAAACCATGAGATCATGACCTGAGTTGAAGTCGGACACTTAACCAACTGGCCCCATGTTTGCCAAACTTATAAGCTAAACTTTAAGAAAGCTGATTTCAGAAAAGCCTTTTCTTTCTTTCTTTCTTTCTTTCTTTCTTTCTTTCTTTCTTTCTTTCTTTCTTTCTCTTTCTTTCTTTCTTTCTTTCTTTCTTTCTCTTTCTTTCTTTCTTTCTTTCTTTCTTTCTTTCTTTCTTTCTCTTTCTTTCTTTCTTTCTTTCTTTCTTTCTTTCTTTCTTTCTTTCTTTCTTCTTTTTAGACTTATTTATTTTAAGAGAGAGAGCACGAATGGGGGAGGGACACAGAGAGGGGGAGAAAGGATATCCCAAGCAATTTCTGATCTGACAGCATGGAGCCGGATGTGGGGCTTGATCTCAGGAACCATGAGATCATGACCTAAGCCAAAATCAAAAGTCTGATGCTTAACCGGTTGAGCCACCCAGGTGTCCCAGAAAATTCTTATGATATAAGGTAGGGGATAGAGAATTTAATATGAAAATTACCAACCACACAATCCTAATGGCTCCATTTAAATAAAAAGAGGAAAAAGCACAATAATTAGAGAATAAACAAAATGGAGGGGAAAGCACACACAATTTGGGGTTTGAGTCCAGTCTTCTTCAAATTTAACACAAGCTTATTATGAAGTTAATGTAGTAAGAAAAATAATAGCCACTATTTCTTGAGGATCTAGTCTATGCAACAACATTGCCCATCCTTCATCATTTCTCACAATAACGTTGCAGGGCATTATCAACACCCATTATCTTTATAATCAACATAGCATTTGAGTTTGGGGAGTTTCCGTAACTTGTTCAAGTCCCATATCTGGAAGTAGAATCAAGACACTCTAAGTCCATCTATTTATTCATGTTCTGTGCTACTAGGAACTTCAGAAACAGAAGCCCTCAATCCAACACCTTAATCTGCCAATTAAACCTTTTAAATTGAGCATTATCATTTTGTTGTTATTTACTTAATGCCCACAATGTGCCAGGCAATTTGCTAGCCTCTTACACCACCAACAATGTCTGGATTTAAATTCCACCTCAAAACTCGGTGTCTCTGTTGCCCTATCAGTAAAACTGAGATAATCATAAAAGCGATTTTATGCGTTTATAAGAAAATATTTATAAAGCACTTAGAACTCCATTGGGCACACACCAGGCACCCAGTAAATGATAGCTACTTCTTATTACCACTGATAAAGTTTGTCTCCTTTACTTTCTATGTCTAGCATAGGAACAGCACCTGAGACCAAAAGGAAGCTAAGTATTTTTTGAAAGAATGAATTAACATTTAAGACAACTAAAGAGAATAAAATATAAAGTGATTAAGCAAATCACCAGAGTTGATCTCTTTAGAAGTCTAGATTTTATGAGATATTCTTTCCTCTTGCTCCCTAGCTTACCCTGGGCTCAGCAATGTCTGGAGATTTTAAAGTATTTGAAGCTTTTCACGGATTTTCCCACCTCTCTAACCCCTTCTAATTACCATGCAGCACCAGCATGACTCTGCATCTCAAAAATGTGTGTCAGAACACTTGTGTTTTGCATTTTATTTGATCATGGCAGTAAACTAAATTTTCAAAGTTTGTGAATCAACTAATAGGATCATTGACTCACAACCTACAGACATTACAGGGGACTTTAGGCTTTATTTCAGGTCAAAGCCCCCAATTGCACTTTAGGTATCATCAATAAACCATGGGGTCATTCCTGGAAAAGTGCAGTCTTACAGGTGCGCTGATTACACTGCAAGACAATCTGCAGAAGCACAGTCCGTCTGTTTCATCATCTCTCTTCCCTCTATGCACGGTAACAATTGCTCTGTGTCAAACAGAGAGACAGGTAAGGCAGTGTGTCTGGGTCTGAAGTTTGAAATTAGCTCTTTTTCTAAATCTTGAATATGTTTTAGGCTTAAACCTTTGATAAGGTACAGGAGATGAGATCACTTGTCCAAAGTTAAATGCTCATTGAGATGAGACAGGTCACCGCTGTAAAGTTATCATTCATTGGTTGCTTAAAATATGACAGTGATTATTTTGAGAAATGAGGAAAGATGCTTAGAATTAGAAGACTGGGACAAAAAATACACCTTGTCTGCACTTGTTCTACAACTTACATATTTTTAAGGTTTTTACTATTACTTTAGTAAATTAAATTCACTTTTAATTTACTTTTAATTGAATTAATTCACTTTAATAATAAAGTAAATTATAATAATATTAATAACAATAATAATTAATAATAAAAGTAATTCACTTTTAATTTACTATTTTGAATCCTCCATTAGAACGTGATAACCTCAAAGACAAAAATCACAATCTAAAGTTTGTGCTCTCATCTGCACCACTGTATGTGGCCATAAATAAGTTAATTTTTCTGAACCTCAGTTTCCATACCTACAGAATGCATGTAATCTCTTTCCTTAATTATTTCAAAGAGATTAAACCCTAATGTATAAAAATTCTCTGAAAAAGGCAAACTACTAAATAAACACAGGGCATGATATAGGTATAAAAAGACAAAAAAATAAAGTCCAAACATTTTTTTTCATTGAGAAAATTTAATGATACATCCAAATTTATTTGGTTAATATATAAAGCAAAAGAAGTTCAAAGTTTACTTTGCCTAAGATCAAACTCAGAAGAATTGTAGGTGGTAAATGATATACCTGGGTGAAATCAAGTGGAGCTTTTAAGTTCTCATGCTGAAAGTGCCTTTAATCTGTCACATATTTTTATTCAGTTCATTAAAGAACATGCATAAACATGGATTTTTTAGTGTGTTTAAATTACCATCCTAAAGATTCAAATCAGTGAGGCATACATTATCAATTTCCTCTTTAATATTCATTGTGATCTACTCAGTGGATTTCCTTCCTAATGAGAGCATATCATCTGAATAACTCACCTTCCTGTGCCCGAACTTAGCAAATTTAGCCTATCCTTGAACAGCACATTTTTTTAAAGCACTTGTTAAACTGTTGTGTGTGTTTATAGCTATATATCTTCAATATCCCCTCATCTACTCTGTATACGTCTATTCGCCTTGAATTCAGGGTTTCTTTTTTTCTTTTGTTAACTTAAAATCATGTCTATTTGGGTTTTTTTAGCCAGAATTGTATTTTAGGTAGAGTCTTAAATGATCAGATCCAGTGTCATTAACAACTAACAAATGGACACTACATTATCAAGAATATAGTCTAAGTCTAACTCTTCAAACAATTATGTTCTCAAATGTCATAATTACATGCAATAACAAAGTCTATAGTTACATGTAAAATATGACACTATGTAATTATATTCTATTTATTATCAAGTCAAACATTTATTAAAAATGTTTTTTTTAACAAGACAAAAATGATATAGAATAAATATTAGTATACACATATGTTCATAAAAATAAAAGACAGATCCCTCTTAGAGATCTTATGAATGGCATAACATAATGGGGACAAAACACAAGATAAGATGTAGTTAAATTTTCAACTGCATAATTTTACAGTGTATGCAATAGAAGCCAGATATAGACTCGAAGAATTCAAGATGCTAATGGGTGGAAGTGGACCAAAACTAGAAAAATGAATAACAAAGCAGACCAGGAAGAACACAGATGTTACTATAATCAAGGAAAAGGATATAAATAAGGACAATTTTTTTTAATGTTTTATGAATTTTTGACAGAAAGCATGAGTGGGGGAGGAGCAGAGAGCTAGGGGGACAGAAGATCCTAAGGGGCCTCACCACTGACAGTAGTCCTCAAACTCATGAACCGTGAGATCATGACCTCAGCCAAGGTCAGACACTCAACCAACTGAGCCACCCAGGAGCCCCTAGAGAAGGAGAAATTTGAAAACTAAACCAGAACACACAGGTCTGGGAAAGTGCATATTCCTGGGAAGACTTCTCTGACTGAAGCAGACATTATGTTGGGAATTAATGGAATATAAACATCAAGTAAAACTAGATTAGGACAGGTTTGATTGCCAGAAAATTCTAAAGCAGATGCTGTAGGCAACAGAAGTCCTCATAAATCTAAGAACAAGGAACAAACAAGATGTAAGAGCATTAGGAAGGCAAAGAATAGAAAAACATGCAGGGTGAAGAGGAGACAAAGAAATTATAAGAGTAGTCCAGTCATGGGGGAGGAGAACACTGGGGAAGGAAAAGATAGAATGAGAATCTTTTCAAAGTACAACCAATCTCATGACAGACTTACAAAATACACCCTAAAACATGAGGCAGGAGAAGGATTCAAAGTTTTCAGCCATGGAGATGATGAGAAGATGTTTCTATGTGCTTGTGGAATACAGCTCTAGATTCCTCCACAAGTACTAACTTCACTTTGTACTTGCTATCATTTATTTTATGATTATGCTACACAAATCATCATTGCTTTTATCTTATCTTCTACTGATCAATCTGAACTTGTGCCTATGTAATCAGTGTATTAATGGTCCAAGTTTTTCATTTCTCTTACTTTCTTTTTTTAATTGTTATTATTATTTTTTAAGTTTATTTATTTATTTTTGAAAGAGAGAGCACAAGTGAGGGAGAGGCAGAGACAGAGCGAGAGAGAGAGAATTTCAAGCAGACTGTGCACTGCCAGGAAACAGCCAGACGTGGGGCTTAGACTCACCATCCGTGAGATCGATCATGCCCTGAGCCGAAATCAAGAGCCAGTCACTTAACTGACTGAGCCACCCAGGTACCCCTCTCTTATTTTCTGTTATATCATAACTGTGGTTACACTGTTTGTGCTAAACAAAAGCTTAATAAAGGAATTAAGTTGCAGGTAGACATTTCTATCAGATAGCTAGGTCCAATCTTAGGCTTAAATAATTCCACAGAGAATTCCTTTATCATGTTTCAACCCACATTTCAAGTGGTCTCAAGGGCTAGGGTGTATCTTACATACAAAACTCACAGGTAGGGGAAAACCAGTATTTTTAATTAAACTGGAATCCATTTTTCAAAAGAACACATGGATAAATTTTCTTTGTATTTTCCACTACAAGTTGTCAGTTGAAAAAGAGATTCGTCAAAATTCTCTTTCAAGTATCTAGAAGGAAATCTTATAAGAGAAACTCTTTCTGTGTTAAAAATTTGTTTGATAGGTTAATACAAGATCTGGCTTTTGGAACTTATTCTGACTCGCCTGCATTCTTGGCCGTCCAAAATTTCAGCCATGCTGACTCCAGTGAAAAAGCACCACTATCAGGAGTACAATGAACATAGAAGATTTTTAGGAAAAATTACCTACATTTGAATTCAGGATGATGAATTCTCATACAAGGATAGTTTTCTTGTTTTTAGGTCCCCCATTTCCTGCCCTCCTCCCCCACCCACTGCCACACACACACCAAGTCGTCATGTGGTCAGTTTGTAACAAAGGAAGGAACTCAGCATTTGCCAGGCAAGTGTTCTGTGTTCTACCTTGTCTACCCCGAAAGCTCTGGGGTTGTCTTTCTTTGCAGTGGCAAATGTAGTCTAATTAGGTCAAGTACAATCATCCCTTAGGTGATGATTACTAAGAGGTTTTGCCATCTTGTATTTCTCTTTAATGGGTTCTCCTATAATCATAATTGCAGAAATATCCTGTAATGATTATATTCATCTTCCAGAGCTGTCATAACAAAGTACCACAGATTGGATGGCTTAAACAAAAGAAATTTATTTCTCACAGTTCTGGAGGCTGGTGTCTCTTTCTCTTCTTATAATAAGAACACCAGTCATGGGCACCTGGGTGGCTCAGTTGGTTCTTACAATACAAACACCAGTCATGGGGTGACTGGGTGGCTCAGTTGGTTAAGCATCTGGCTCTTGATTTCAGCTCAGGGCATGATCTCACGGTTGGTGAGTTAGAGACCAGCACTGGGCTCTGTGCTGACAGCGTGGAGCCTGCTCAGGATTCTTTCTCCTTCTCTCTCTGCCCCTCCCCTGCTCACTATTTCTCTCTCTCTTGAAATAAATCAATAAACTAAAAAACAAAACAAACAAAAAAAGATATTGGATTAGGCCCCCAACTTTATGACCTCCATTTAACCTTAACTACTTGTTTAAAGGCCTTATCTGCAAATACAGTCACAGTGGGGAATAGAGCTTCAACATACATATTTTAGGAGGCACAATTCAGTCCATAAAAGTGATAATTCACGAATTTCATAAAATTTTGTCATCCCTGCTAATACAGCTACAACTTCTACCAATTACCATGAAATCCTATTAGCCGTAAGTACTCTTTATAATCAAAGCCCTCTGGTTTGAAAACCAGGAATCTCTTAACAGCACTCACTTTCTTCCCTCATACCAGTAACATTTTTTATATATCATAGAATCATAAACATATTATAAAACTTAATGCACAATAGTCATAACCACCCTGAAACTCTTCCACTTGTTATTAGAGTCTCATTTATTAATATCATGTTCCTAACGTATAGCATCTCATATAGTATGCAATAAGATTCTAATGTAAGCATATATAAGAGGGTTTATAAGATTCTAATGTAAACATAAATACACAGGGTTTAGGGTAAAAGGAACATGCTGGGAGGTGGGGGAGACTCTCAGAGAACAGATGACACCGAAATGAAAAAATAAAATAAGATAAAAATGAAAAATCAGCTGTGTCCAGTTGAGGTAAGGAAAAGTCAAAGGAGGGGAGAGAAAGAAGATGGACAATGCCAGGGAAAAATTAAGTTTGGTAACTTCCTGGCATTTAATGCTTAGAGCATTCCTGTGATATGTGCTTTACAACTCCAGAGCAAGCCAGCCTGGCAGCCAGTACCGTATGACCCAAGGAAGCTAAAGTGAAGACCACTTATCAGTAGCTGACATAAAGACAAGCTGGGAAGGAGCAGCAGGCAAGGAAACAGAGGCTATTTCAACTGGGTCTCTCTAGGCCTGAGACCAAGCCCAGCTAAAGTAGTGGGCCCACATCTTGTTGACTATGTTCCCATTGTGGGCCTGGAAGGGAATAAACTATAATTGCAGAGAATCTTTTGTGCGGGGAATCTATGCTATCCACAGGGGTGTTACTCAGATGCCAGTCCAGAGAGGACACGAAGTGTCAAAGTTGTGGTTGAGGGAAATGGGTTTTAAAGGTATAGTTGTAGGGTGCCTGGGTGACTCAGTCCATTACGCTTCAGACTTTGGCTTAGGTCATGATCTCACGGTTTGTGAGTTTGAGCCCCACCTTGGACTCTCTGTTCTCAGCTCAGCACAGATCCCACTTTGAATCCCCTGTCCCCCTTTCTCTCTGCCCTCTCCTTTTGGTTCTCTCTCTCTCTCTTAAAATGAATAAACTTAAAAAAATAAATAAATAAAGATTTAGTTGCTCAGGCAGTGTTTAAAAGTATAAACTTTGCACCCATTTACTATTTCATATGCATTTTCTATTAATTATATTCTTTTTTTAATGTTTATTTATTTTTGAGAGAGAGAGAGAGCGAGAGCAGGAGAGGCAGAGAGAGAGGGAGACAGAGGATCTGAAGGAAGCTCTGTGTGGAGCTCTGTGTGGAGAGCCCAAAATGGGGTTCAAACTCATGAACCGTGAGATCATGACCTGAGCCGAAGTCAGACACTTAACCGACTGAGCCACATAGGCGCCCCTCTGTTAATTATATTCTTGTGTTTCTCTGTGTTGACTTCTTAACTAACACATCAGATATATCTATGAGCAAGGTACAAAGAAAACATGGCAATTTATGTTGGTCTAGGACATTTAACTTTGGGAAATGTATGTAAATATGCACTAATAAAAGTGCTAAGACTAAGAGAATAAAACTCTTGATATAATAATCACTAGTGTCAAGGTCAAATATTAACATAAGCATATAAAGGGAAGATACAAGATGCCTCCCTGAATTTAACTAAAAATGTTGTATTTTAAGTTTTAAGATTGACATGGCCGTATCTCAACATGATATTCTACTAGTATCAGTAAGGTGAATAAAAGATTTTTTTTTTTTTTGCATATTTGCTAGGATTAAAAAGCAAGTCCAAACTATAGAGTTCAAGTTTTTCTTTTTTTCTGGAGGTGGCAGTGGATGCAATTTTTATTGCTGATGTATACATTATGTTCATCAAAAAATAAATGAAGCAGCACATTTGTACCTGAAATAGCATATTTGTCAATTGTGTGCTTAGTGTGTATTTTTTCCTTCTCATATACTGTTGTTATGGATGAGTAACATGCTGATGAAGAAGATTCTAGATTGTTTTTAATTTGAAAATTTCGTAAGGCTTTTCCTACTAATTTAACTACCAAAATTGTTGGGGGCTGGGAAGAATTATCGGAAGGGTTTTTTAAAATGCTTACATAACTGTATAAATGCCATTTTATTAAAAATGACAATTGGAAAAAGTAGTATAGTATTGAGTTAAATATAACTCAATGTCATAAGCTCTCCACTCCAAATGCATTATCATTTAGTATATTATGCATATGGATTTAACAGTAGATGCTACCTTAGACACAATTATAAATACTTTATAAAATGTGAAGTGTTTTAATTGGAATAAACATGCCCAAATGTAAAATTACTTGTATAATTTCCCGATTTGATATTGTCAGCTTTGTCTTTATATTCCATTTACACTTTAACAAACTAATTAAGTAATTGACTAAGTTGACTTGAACATCAGAAATGTAAGCCTTTGGGACATTATTATTCCAATTCTACATGGTTTATCATGGGCATTATACACTAGCCCTGACTCAACATCTGTCTTTCCCCTCTAAGTGCCATTATTGTTTCCCTACCATGTAGTTGGCATCATGTTTTTCTTAATAGAAAAGTAATACATACTTAGAGAACATTTAGAGAACATAGAAGGTATGCATGAAAAGGACAAAATCATCTTATTAACCAGACAAGTCCTAATACCTTTGCGTATATATTTTAAGGTAAAGGTTAGGGTCCCTGGAGTCAGAGTGCCTAGGTTCAAGTCCTGACTCTGCTGTCTACTACTATCTCAGCATCTTACAAGTAAGTGACTTAATCTGCTTTTACCTCAGCTTTCACATCCAGAAATGTAGATAACAGTAGTATTTTTCTTCAAAAGTGATCAAGATTAAAGTACTTAGATGGGTTCCTGGAACAGAATAGGTATAATGTTGATGAGACGTATACTGCTTTGTGATTCCTATGAACCCATACATTTTTACAAAAAACAAAACAAAAATATAGTATATGAACTTTTTTTCACATAATGTGTTTGAATTTTTTATCTTTAATTTCTCATTACATAGATATATAATTATGTGTGTAATGTTTTTAAAAATCTGTGTACTGATTTAGGATGCACATCTGTATATATGTATGTCTGAACATCTGTTCAATTTCTAGAAGTAAACATACTAAGTTGAAAGATAGGTATTTTTGAAGGATATCCCCCTCCCAACAGGACAAAAATCTAACCATTTCCCTTCACCTTTTACCTGCCCAAAATATTGCTTTTAACTCTTCTTTTCAATTTTAATTAAAAATGTTTTTTTTTCAGCTTACATTTCTTGACCTGTGCAATTAGACATCATTTAATGTGTATTTTTTGCTTTTTGTGCCTCCTATTTATATGTTTGTCTTTTTCTCACTGATTTCCATGAGATCATCTTATAGGAAACGATTTTTTTTAAATACTGGTTATAATTATCAAATAGATAACTATTTTCGAAACACTAGGGTACTCAATCTGTGACACTCACAATGGTTTGAATAAAACTTGGAAAGCTGAAAAGGTCTGATAAGTTTAATGGCTCCAGTAGAGAATTCAATGTGTTTCAATGCAGCAAAGACTACATAATGGGTTCAACTTAAGTGGCTCTCATTCCTGTGGGAATTCTTCTTTTTGGAACCCACTTGCCTTGGTTTGGGGTCTCTGGTTTCCATTTCGTTGTGTGAAACTGGAACACAAAACTGCATTTAAAATGGAGACAGGAGGCCAGAGTCGGAAGCTCTTATGCCCTACCACTCATAGCCAGGAGACTCCAACAGGGAGAGAGGTACCTTACATTGCCACCTGGGAAAAACCTACTTCAGTACCCCAGCAGAAGGAAGGAAGAGCTCCCAGAATAGCAACAGCCCTGCCAGTGAGAGACAGTCACAAATCAGCCAATGAAAAACCACTACTCTTCCAACTCCCAGTTTACGCCAGTGGACTTTTTATCATAGTTCTCCCAATTCCCCCCTTTACTCTAGAAATTTGTTTTCCTCTTCTTTTTTCCTCCTTCCAAACTTGCCTATAGCTTTTGCTATAGCTTACTTGTCTCGAATTGTAGTTCTTCTGATATTTCCAAATAAAGTCATTTTGCTAGTAAAATAACTGACTGGTATACTTTCAATGTCAATAACAGTTTCATACCTAGATTTTGCTAATGGCAACTCCTTTCTGTCAACATTTTGTTCTCCTCTTTCCTGTCTGCTTGACTGTTAACCTTGTCTTTGCTCCTGATTATTCTTTGGTTCACTGAGTGGATCATATAGATTGGCCCCTTCTGCTCCTCTAACCAAGCCCCCCACTTTCTTGACTTAGTTGGTTTGGGAAGGTAATTAAAAAGCTATGACAACTATTGTTATCCTGTTCAGTAAAAGAATTCCAAGGCTGGGTAAATCACTGGTCTGATCAAATTCTGCAGGGAGATATTTCATATAGTTGAATGCAAGATCTCTTACTCATTAGAACATGGCCTGTACATTTGATGAAACCTCACCAAGTATTTCCTAACTTGTTAAATGCAAATGTATATGAAAATGAACATTATCCACACCTTAAATGATGACATTTAGAAGTACACACATGCATATACACACAAACCCCAAGTCAGAGTTCATTCCTATACCCTAACACAACCCAAGAAAATTACTAAGCAAGTAGTTACACTGTTAAAACAAAATGCAGGGCAAAAACTTATGATAAGTTTAATGAAGCTAATATTCTGGGAGAGAAAAAAACATTTCGTCTTCATAATAATTTACATTTCTCCAGAGATTATGAAGTATTGCTTCTAGGGGCACCTGGATGGCTCAGTCAGTTAAGCATCCAACTTTGGCTCTGGTCATGATCTCATGATTCCTGATTTTGAGCCCTGCCTCAGGCTCTGTGCTGACAGCTCGAGCCTGGAGCCTGCTTCAGATTCTGTGTCTCCCAGTCACGGCACCACCACCCCCCCACGTGTGCTCTCTCTCTCTCTCTCTCAAAAATAAGTAAACATTAAAGAAAAGTATTGCTTTTATATTTCTATTTAGTAATAAACTTTCATATTATTCAAATCGCCAAGTAACCAAGCTAAATAACAGTGGGATACAGGGAAAAATGATTGAATTTTACATTTCTACTTTTAAGTAAAAAATCTATGATAATAAATAAGACAGTGTTAATAAGCTAACCCATTTTTAAGATTTTCCTATGGCATTGTTTAATAAAAGCACATTTAGAAAGCTATTCTTCAAAAACAACTAGGCCATTTTACTTGAAGTACAAGAGACGATCAGTTTTTTCTTGACAATTTTATGGAGGCGGCACATACAGTCATAATTTACTAGACTTTAAAATAAAAGTTTTTAATTCTCTTGTATGAATTTAAGAATGCCAAGCTAGGGGAATAAGAAAAATGATATTGATAATCTACAGCTTTGCTGATATTTCTGTAATGTATATTATAGTTGGGGGAAAAACTAAAAGAAAAAAAAACCTCAAATTCAGTAAGTTTCTATCAATTCTATATTTCCAAATAAAAAGATAAATAATTCTTCTCAGCTTTCAATTTAATTTTATCTTTTAATTTAAATTTGAGCAGGTCAGTCACTCCGGAACACCTGCTACTTAAACTAAAAAACAAGGCACTTGTGGTTGTTTGTTAAGTTAAAATATGCAAACTGCAACATTCAAATAAGACATTTCTTCAAAATTGAGAGAGTCAACTCATTTATTATGAGGTAGAGGCCTCCTTTGCCAAACATCAGCTTTGATTATGCTGTAAATTCAATATTTCTCTGGGGTTATCATGGACTCTACTGCATAAAATAATGGTCTTCTTGTCATATGAAGTTAAGCCTGAGATCACAATACTCTCCAATAGGAACATGCTTTGCCTTATCATTGCTAGAAATAATTTGATAATGAAAATTCCTGAAAGACACCTGAATAATACTAAATGTTATCCTAGGCAATCAATGCTGTGTCCCAACATGTGAATTCTCATCTCCCTCTGGTGGCAAAGAGAAACAGGGAACCAATAGGTACCATAATTCACACCATTGTACAAATAAAATGTACATAAAGCCAATAATACCAGTTTGAGAATAAATTTACATTCCTGTAGACTTTCCTGACTTAAAGCTTTTTTTCTTCCTTAAATTAACATGATTCAACAACATTCAAATATGGCAAGAATATTTAAATCTCACTAGTATTGTAACTTCTTCATAAGAGAGAGTATAAAAATATGGTACAAATAAAATGCTTTAGGGGTGCCTGGATGGCTCAGTCGGTTAAGTATCTGAACTTCAGCTCAGGTCACGATCTCACAGTCCGTGAGTTCGAGTCCCGCGTCAAGCTCTGTGCTGACAGCTCAGAGCCAGGAGCCTGCTTCGGATTCTGTGTCTCCCTCTCTCTCTGTCCCTCCCCTGCTCATGCTCTGTCCCTCTGTGTCTCAAAAATAAAAACATTAAAAAAAACAAATAAAGTACTTTATAATTTCTTAAATACTGACCCTTTCTGTTCATCTCCCTTCCTCCCTCCCTCCCTCTCCCCTTTTCTTCTCTTTTTTTTTTTTTTTTTTTTTTACTTTTTCCCTTTTTAAATATCAGTCAAGGGGTGCCTGGATAACTCAGTCAGTTAAGCATCCAACTCTTGATTTCGGCTCGGGTCATGATGTCTTGGTTGGTAAGATCTGATCGCTAGCATGGAGCCTGCTTGGGATTCTGTCTCCCTTGATCTCTGCCCCTCTCCCATGCTCTCGCACTCTCTCATGCTCTCTCTCCAAAATAAATAAACACTAAAAAACAGCAAAAAAAGAATTTTTTTTTTTTTATTAAATTTTTTTTTCAACGTTTATTTATTTTTGGGACAGAGAGAGACAGAGCATGAACGGGCGAGGGGCAGAGAGAGAGGGAGAAACAGAATCGGAAACAGGCTCCAGGCTCTGAGCCATCAGCCCAGAGCCCGACGCGGGGCTCGAACTCACGGACCGTGAGATCGTGACCTGGTTGAAGTCGGACGCTTAACCGACTGCGCCACCCAGGCGCCCCAAGAATTTTTTAAAAAAATAAATAAATGTAAGTCAAGATAAGCACATTGGATAACATTCATGCTTTCTGTAGAAATAAAACTTATAATTTCATATTCTTTACAAAGTATGCTTCTTGCCTCATCTTGCAAATCACACAAGTATGTGATCAATTACAAATGTTCTGGATCAGAAGAGGTGACAACATAGCTCCAGTGAAAAATAACTCCAAGTTAAGTTCTGATTGTGAGACAGACTCCTTATGAAAAAAGAAAAGTTTGACATGCATAGTATTTGATCATTAATATGTTTGGCTATGGAGCAAAATTGAATACAAGTTTCTTTAAATAATCATTCCTAAAGAGTCTTGATTTTATTTTATTTTTTACTTTTTTAATGTTTATGTACTTTTGAGAGAGACAGAGTGTGAGGATGGGAGGGGCAGAGAGAGAGGGCGACACAGAATCTGAAACAGGATCCAGGCTCTGAGCTGTCAGCATACAGCCCGACGTGGGGCTTGAACCTACAAATCGTGAGATCATGACTTGAGCCGGAGTCGGAGCCTAACCAACTGAGCCACCCAGGCACCCCCTAAAGAGTCTTGATTTTAATCAAAAGCAATGATGAATCTTATTCAGCATCAAAGTCCCATAAGAAAAATAATGCTGATAGATTAACTTGATATGCATTGTAGGGCAGGAGTACTTTAATGTCAAAAATATTGGACAATGATAGGTTAACCAATTCCAATAAATTTGTAACCATGGACCCCTCAGAGTGTTTACCAGAAATGTTCACTGTGACACTCTAAAGGGGACAAAGAGTACCCAGAGAATTCCCCAAATCAAATTACCAACTGGTATCAAAATACAAATAGCCATTTTGCCACAGAACACTTAACAATTGTTTGTAATCTGTGACACAGGTTTTGAGAAATACTACTACAATTTTTCTTTCATAGAATAAGTTGTTTTTAAAATTTGAGGTTCAGAGTTAAATACCAGAATATCACTTTTATCTTAATTTATAATAGACTCACAGGTATTAAAGGACAGTTATATAAGAAAAACAGCATCTTTATTCCTAAATTCAGGACATATTTTCAAATATCACTGAACTTATTCACAGCATATTCTCTCATTTTTACTGTCACTCTGCCCCTTTAATTTGAAAGCAGTTATATTTGTCTACTTTAGCATTTCTTCATTAGTATCATTTGAGTACATAAGACGTGCTAACATTACCAGGTACACTGAGCATTTACTTTACCACTCACCCTGAAAACCTTGCTAAATGTAGATTCAGTCTGAAATGTGGTAGAAGTAACAGGGTCCTTGGAACACCGCTCTTTCACTTAATGTTTATGTAACCTCAGACAAGTCTGTCTACTTACTTGAGCCTGTGTTTTCATTTATAAAATAGGGATATTGCCACACATATCAGAGACTTTCTATGATCAAAGGGGATAAGATAGGCAAAGCTGTTTAGAACAATACTAGCAATTAAATACTATTTTGTTTTTATTTTGTGTCTTTCATATATCTTCAAAATGTGCCCATTCCTGGGCCTGCATTAATAAGTTCTCCTCCAAAATGTTGACTCTTCTTTGAAAGGATTTGTTAAACTTGCTGCCTTTCTCATGCCTGTGTGCCCTCATCTTCAACATCCTAACAGTCTGTCCATGGCCAAATCCATCAGTCCATCCTGAGCTCCATGTCCCATCCTGCCAAAGATATATTTTCTGGTAGTGTGGAGACCCTCACACATGATTGCTTTCAGGCATGCCCAAAGATGAATAGGGTGCTGCTTCACCTTTGGTCAGTTCTGCTGTTTATAAGGCACACAGCATGGCCTAGATATTTTTATTTATAGATAAGTTCCTAGATATTTCCATTACTTCTATCTCGAATTTGTGTTCCATATTTCACATTGGGAAATTAAAAGTTAAGCAAAGGTGATGTAATTTATATTCCCGAGTGACTGGAAAAATAATATACAACCTGACTTTGTTCTGTTTGACTCTCATTTTGCCCTATAATCTATATGCTTATGAAAACATTGTGCCCTTTAAAAAAAGTATCCGGGGGCGCCTGGGTGGCTCAGTCGGTTAAGTGTCCGACTTCGGCTCAGGTTATGATCTCGTGGTTCAGGAGTTCTAGCCCCGCGTCGCGCTCTGTGCTGACAGCTCAGAGCCTGGAGCCTGCTTCGGATTCTGTGTCTCCCTCTCTCTCTGACCCTCCCCCCATTCATGCTCTGTCTCTCTCGGTTTCAAAAATAAATAAACGTTAAAAAAAAAAAAAATTAAAAAAAAAGTATCCAGAGCAACTCATTCTTTCAAAAGCTAGAATTCAAATAGGCCAAGGGTACCATCACCCACAAATGGAATATTGGCAAAGTCTGCCTTTGCTAATCTCCGCCTGCACTGCCAACCTATTGAAGCCTTGGCCTTTTTTCCTCACTTTGTAGGTTTCTTTTAAAAATCATCTCCTGGGGCGCCTGGGTGGCGCAGTCGGTTAAGCGTCCGACTTCAGCCAGGTCACGATCTCGCGGTCAGTGAGTTCGAGCCCCGCGTCAGGCTCTGGGCTGATGGCTCAGAGCCTGGAGCCTGTTTCCGATTCTGTGTCTCCCTCTCTCTCTGCCCCTCCCCCGTTCATGCTCTGTGTCTCTCTCTGTCCCAAAAATAAATAAACGTTGAAAAAAAAATTAAAAAAAAAACAAATAATAAAAATCATCTCCTTTTACAGAGAATGAGAATTTGGGGAAGGACTATGCCTGGAATTACAATAGATGCCACCAGATGGCGCCATGGGACTGGCTACTTGGGTCAAAAGGTTAGAACTCCCTAGTTGTGGCTTCTGAGAGGGCATAGAAAAAGCTCTTTTGTGTTCTATCTATAAAAATGTTAATATAGCAAATATTTTTTTTTTTAATTCTTACTTCAATTTTGAGAGGGAGAACAGAAAGCTGAATACTTGATTTTCCATACTTCGGCAATTTGCAATCAGTAGCTAAGTTTAGTCTTTTCTGCTGCACTGTATTTTCTCCTCCCTGAACTGATTGTCTGCTTTGTAACACACAGGACTCTGCAACTGAACATTACATGGGCCTGCTCCTTCCATGGATGCCCACTTTACAAAGGCTGTTCTCCATGAAGAACAAGTTGATGAGCTTTCTCGGGACTTCTAATTAACTCTCAAGTCCTTTTTATGTCTTTCCACTCTGTTCTCATCCCCTTTGGTGAGTGAGAATGTATTTTCTCTCTCTTCACCGTCTCAGCTTCTCGCCGCTCCTACTTATTTCAGTTACAATATCATCATCAAAAAATTGAAAATATAAAATAAAACAACAATAAAAATGGAGATGGCGTTCCAGATCTGCATCAAAGTCCCTAAAAAGCCCTTTTCAGTCAAAAATATTCAGTTCATGGAGAGTGTTATGCTAAGTGAAAAAAGTCAGGCCCAAAAAGACACATACCATAAGTGTTCATTCATATGTGGATCCTGAGAAACTTAACAGAAGACCAGGGGGTAGGGGAAGGGTGGGGGGAGAGTTACAAAGAGGGAAGGAGGCAAACCATAAGAGACTCTTAAATACTGAGAACAAACTGAGGGTTGATGGGGGGGGGGGGGGAGTGGGTGATGGGGATTGAGGAGGGCACCTGTTGGGATGAGCACTGGGTGTTGTATGGAAACCAATTTGACAATAAATTATATATTAAAAAATATTCAGTTCATTTATACCTTTCCTTTCCTTCAAAGTTCTCTATATGGTATGTCAACTTACACAGTTATTACTAAAGATTAGTTTTAGCTAATTCAGCAACTCCTCACCCCACTTGCTCAGGCCAGGGTTCCTATCAAGTTACCCAATGATGGACAACAGAGTGGGCACTGGATCCCAGCCGCCGGGCTCGGCCACTGACCAGCTGGGTGGACTTCCGGAGTTGTTTCCTTTCTTTAACGCCTATCTCCTCCTTTATGGGAAGGAGATAATAATGGCAGTTTTTGAGAAGAATTATGAGAATTAAGTAATATACAGGGCTTAGACAGTGCCTGACACAAAGTCACAAGCAATTTTCAAATGTTAACTATAGCCATTCTATTATTTTAAAATCACCTAAAGGTCCAGGGGCACGTGGGTGGTTCAGTCAGTTAAGCATCCAACTCTTGGTGTAGGCTCAGGTCATGATCTCATAGTTTGGTGAGTTGGAACCCCACATCGGGCTATGCACTGGTAGCACAGAGCCTATTTGGGATTCTCTCTCCCTCTCTCTGCCCCTCCCCCCACTCATGCAATCTCTGTCTCTCTCAAAATAAATAAATAAACTTAAAAAAAAAAAAAATTTAAAATCACCTAAAGGGCACATACTTTTTTTTTTCTCTAAGTCATGAACATAGACATAAAACAATGTGCACAAAATGCAACAATTACAACTTTTTAAAAAGTATGCCTTTATACACATGTGCTTTAGATAAAAAGACACCCTCAAAAGATTTGTAGGAACCTGGAAAATATGTTCGCTTCAGAGAGTAGAATTGAGAGAATGAGAACAAAGTAGGAAGCAAATTAACTTTTCCTTCTATACCCTCCTTTCTTCTTGGGATTTTTTCAAACTAAGTTACCTAAATATTTAAAGAAAATAATGAATAGGATAACATATTTGAAAACACAATTATATGACTTTTTTCTTAAGTTCCTTCTATTTTTTTAAAGTTTATTTATTGATTTTGAGAGAGAGAGAGTGAGTGGGAGAAAGGCAGAGAAAGAGGGAGAGAGAGAATTCCAAGCAGCCTCCTCACTCTGTCAGTGAAGGACCTGATGCAGGGCTGGATCCCACAAACTCTTGAGATTATGAGCTGGGCCAAAATGAAGAGGGGGCCACTTAGCCGACTGAGCCACCCAGGTGCCCCTCCTCTCAATTTTCCACAATTTATGGAGCTAAATGTGGTTGCTTCTCAGGCCTGGCAGTTGAATCATGCTGGTCTGGATCAGTATTAAATGACTCTTGGAGATAGCCTCTGCCTACTTGTTGCTTCAAATTCTGTCCCCTTCAGCATTTTCAGGCTCTTGTTTTGCTGATGTACAATAAGGAGCTCCTTGAGGAGTTTAGTGTTAAACTGTTAAGTCAAAAAAGATGGTGGGGATGAAGGAAATATTGCAGAATAGGGAGTGGGATGCTTAAGTACTACATGTTTCTAGGACAGTCTTGTTCTTGGTTCAAACTGTCAGTCTATATTGTCTATATCTCTCTGCCTAAAAGGGAATGGAGTTAAAGATAATTGTGTTATTCATGCCCCACGTATCAATCAAGTCCAAGTAATGAAAGCAACATTTGACTAATACTAAAATTAGATGGAAGAGAACAGACTTCAGCAATAATGGAAAGTAGCAACATTAAGATTACCAAAACTATGGAAATATGACAAGCAATACATTCTGGATTCCCCCTCTTGCAAGTACATGCTCACCAGCAACCAAGGTTGATCTAGCCCTGTTTTATTCAGTAATCCTAACTACTTTATTAATTCCCTTCTTTGTTGCTCTGTTTTGCAGATTCAGAATATCATTAGGACAGTTCAATTTATTTTAATTTTTAATTATTTATTTTTTGAGAGAGAGAGAGAGAAAAAGAGAGAGAGAGCATGTGTGAATGGGGGAGAGGGGCAGAGGGAGAGACAGAATCTTAAGCAGGTCCCATGCTCAGCATAAAACCGTATGCATGGCTAAATCCCATGACCCTATGATCATGACCTGAGATAAAACTGAGAGTCAGATGCTCAACTGATTGAGCCATCCAGGTACCCCAGTTCAATTTATTTCAGAATCTAAGTAAATTTAAATTATTTTAATACTCCTATATTCTATCATTGAAAAGACGTAACTTAAGTTAAAATTAAAAGGAAAAATCTTATGGAATGATAAATCTTATGGAATGATAAATGGTAAATTCTGAAAGGCAATAATTGATGTCTTTTGATTTGATCAACCTAACTTAAATTTAAATTAAGAGAGTGGACATTTATTTAATAAGTCAGAGTCATGTAGTATTGTTAGTGTGAACTACTAACCAGTGGATATAAAGATGATTTATTCTGAAATGCTTGGATTTATTACAGTAGTGGTGAAAAATCTATCTCTAAAAAATGGTAAGTCTCATTCTGAAATGGTATTTCCAGGAATTCTTCCCTCTGCCTATATAATTTCTCTAAAAGCAAAGCACTTGAAATTTGAGAGTTACACAGAATAAAAGATTTATTTAAATATAATTATATGTAATTGAGGGAGATTTAAAAGAAACCTATGCCCAGAGCTGGCAAGGGTGTGGTGGGAAGGGATACTTCTGTAGGCTTTTAGTCATACTGTGAACAATGCGGTTGCATGGAGGGCAATTTGACAGGGTAACAGGTACATAGACTTTCATCTGGTAATTCTACTTCTGATTCTTTGGATTTATCCTGAGGAAATAAGGGGACAAAATCACAAAGGTATTTGTGCATATTTATTAGGACATTGTTTCTAATAAAGAAAAGTTAAAAACAACCAAAATACTTAATAATGTGGACGTGTTAAAAATTTAAAGAGTGCATTTGTTGTGATGAGCAGCGGGTGTTGTATGGAATCACTGTATTGTATACCTGAAAATAATATTACACTGTATGTTAATTAAATGGAATTCATACTGAAAGAAGAAAAAAATTCAGTGAATTGATACAATGGATTTTTATACAATCATTAAGAACAATGTATTTTATAAACTATAAGGACAAAATATTTTCACAATATACTATCATTGAAAAGAATAGTTTACAGTACAGTATGGCAGCCTGTGTTGTATTAAGATAATGGGTTTCCAACAGTCTGAGGTTTAAATCTTGGGTATGTGACACTGACAGTCACAGGGCCTTAAACAAAATATCTAGCCTTTCTAAGTTTCATTTTTATCATTTATAAAGGAGCGATAATTAAACAATTAAGTGAAGTAATGCTGAGTAAGCTTCCCCAAAATATTAAATGCGAGCGATGATGGATGATACAAAAATATATACACCTTTAGTTATATACACATAAAGAAAACATCCAGATGTAATCTTTGTTATTCATAGTTACCTAAGTACTAAGAGAAGTGTTATTATATTTGTTATCGCTTATTTGTACCTTCCATTTTTTCCAAAGTGATATATTTAAAAAGTTATTAAAAGTAGTAATACAATATATTACTTTTAAAGAAATTACTTTGAAGTAAGGCCAGTAAGTGTGATTTATAAACACATATGTTAAGGTAAAATACACTAGAATGAGTCATAAAGAATAGACTCTACAAAGGAAAAACAATCTTAGCAGCTCACATGCTTTTCCTAAGTAATTATCATATAGCTCAATACTTTTTCCCCCCATCTTTTTACAATCCATAACATTTATCAGTTTTTTATAATTACAGAACACTTAGTTACAAATAATACAAATGATGCATAAGCATTTCACTATTCTCAAGTTTTAATATATCATATAATAAGCCATCACAAAAGAGTTAGCTTTCTGAACATATACTTTCACTTACATGCTTCAAGGAGAACTGTTTTCACTTAGGAGCTTTTGAACTATGATAATAAAAAGACAAAATTACCTTTTATTTTCAGTAAAGTCCTTATAGCCTTTTATTTACATTTTCTTAGGCATATAGTCTAATGTATAATGCGATACGATGGTTTGTATAATTTCTTTTATCTCACATCAGGTCATAGTCTCACAAGGGTATGCAGTGTCTTTAATTCACCTGCATACAAGGGTATGCAGTGTGTTGTGTTTCCAGTTCCAAGCCAGGCTTTCTATAGTAGGATTTCCAGTAAGCAATATATCTGTACATGACTGCCTATCTTTTAGTTTAGAAAATTAAAAATTAAGTCTAGCCAACTGTAGGTTTTATACTCTCAAGGTTTTTGTTTGTTTGTTTTATGTATCATTTCCTACACTTTCCTTTACTTTTCTCTCTGTCTTCAGAAAAATGTCTTCTTCGGGCACCTGGGTGGCTCAGTCAGTTAAGCATCTGACACTTCAGCTCATGTCATGATCTCACAGTTCCTGGATTTGAACCCCATATTGGGCTCTATGTTGGCAGCTCAGAGCCTGGAACCTGCTTCAGATAGTATGTCTCTCTCTCTGCCCCTCCCCTGCTCATGTTCTGTTGTTCCCTACCAAAAATAAATAAACATGAAAGAAAGAAAGGAGAAAGAAAGAAAGAAAGAAAGAAAGAAAGAAAGAAAGAAAGGAAGGAAGGAAGGAAGGAAGGAAGGAAGGAAGGAAGGAAGGAAGAAAGAAAGAAAGAAAGAAAGAAAGAAAGAAAGAAAGAAAGTTGGAGCCACCTTCTACACATACACCTTGGATTTCATTCACTATCATTTCTTCTGAGTCTTTTCCTCCTTCTCCCCCTCCTTTCTTCTTTCAGAATGTTGATCATACATACATCAGGAAGTGAGTTTTGGGAGAAATGACTCTCATTTGGCACATTCACACCTCTCCTTGCACTGATATCAGAGTTATTATATAATTTAAGTGGAAATATTTTGAAGACAACACCATCATTTTAAGTAATAGATAACACATTTTCTTCTAGAAAGTAAATTTATAAGAGATCCCATCCAGTAAACAAAGTCAGTCTTTGACTTGATAAGAGAAGTACTTGGGAAGAACCTTGGAAAGATACATGAATTAGAATGGGTTGGAATAAGAAGTTCTGCTTTGGCTGGGATAGAGATAAGATATACAATTGTCATGCACAAGAATTAGGTTCTATGAAGTCACAGGGACCAATAAATTGGTGAGTAGTGAAGCATTGCTCCTCAGGCAAATACAGGGTTACATTCCTTGGCTTCAGTCACAATGTTTTCAACCAATCAAGACATAACCTTATTTTAAGTGTGTTTCTGTTTAGAGATACCTTATTTAATATATATTGTTAATTTACTAACATTTAATGTATAGCTGGCAGCAATCTAATCCATGCCTGAATGAAGCTTAATTTACACATCTACCTTCACCATAAAATAAAGCCAATCTCAGTTAACTTGCCCTTAGGAACACTGACAGCACCTCAGGACTACAATTCAGGGTTATTTTTAAACAGTGAAGATACCATAAAATCCAACAAAAAGGAAACATAGCACTAGGTAGACTGCAAAATGGACACTTGTTTAGAAATATAAACAAAACTGCAGAGTATCAGCTGTTCCACCTAAGGTGGGAAAGTATGCAGGGCAACGCAGATTTTCCCTGCTCTGTGCATGTCTGTGAATGACCATGGAAGTTCCATGAACATTGATTTTAGAGGCACCAATACATTTTAGTAAGTAGGTAAATTTGCAAATATTGGAATGCACATCAACTGTATGTATGCATACACACAGACACATAGTTGATATACATGAAGTTCTGAGTATTAGGACAGTTTACAAGAGATTCTATTATGCTCAAAACCACATTCCAGTAGGTGGTTATAACTGAAGTCCATGCTTAAACATCTACAATAGGGGGGCCTGAGTGGCTCACTGGGTTAAGCATCTGACTGCTGATTTTGGCTCAGGTCATGATCTCACCATTCTTGAGTTCAAGCCCCACATTGGGCTCCATGCTGACAGTGGGGATCCTGCTTCCCTCTCTCTCTGCCCCTCCCCAACTCCCTGTCTCTCTTAAAATAAGTAAAATAAAAAACCTTAAAATACAAACATGTACAATAAATTCTTTCATACTGTATCTCTGTGTATCATGGCAACCATTCTTATATAAGGTCATAGAGTGCTATTGGACATATTTTTGCATTTCACGTGGAAATAATCATAATATAAAAATGTAAATTTTGTTTTCTTCACATTATGTCAAAGAGCAAATGGGCTTTGTCTCAACCCAGAATATTCTGGGAATAGTCAAGCAATATCATTCTAGTTGGAAATTCAAATAAATTTGTGAGCTTGCCAAAGGTCATTTTTAAAATTCAAATATAAAGCTGTCCTAATAAGGAGATTCATTTTAGGGAATGACTTAAAAAGTGGTAAGGATGAAGACTATAGAGCCAAATATTCCTGACTTTGCCACTTAGTGGTTTCACAATTTTTTTTTTTCTTTTTTTAAATGTCTCTTTGAGGGGAGGGGAGGAGGGTCAGAGGGAGAGGGAGAGAGAATCTTAAGCAAACTCCAAACCCAGCAAGGAGCCCGATACAGAGAGATGCAGACCTGAGCCTAAATCAAGAGTCGGACTCTTAACTAACAACCAACTCTTAACCAACCTGGGCGCCCTAGGAGTTTCACAGTTTTTAATTAGGCAAGCAAAACTTACTGTATGCTTTTATCTTGATATTTAAATAGGAGTAATAATTAATATATTTATAGTATTTACAATGTAATACATGTAGAGTTCTTAGAAAAGTGTCTGGCATATAGTTCCAACTCAATAAATGTCATTTTTTTTTTCACCTTTACTGATCCCAATCTTAATGTTGAGGAGGTAGAATATTATCTGGCAGCCTTTATTGATTCATGTGAAGCAACCGAAACCAGCTTGTAAGAAAGCAAAAATATCTAACTGGTTAAAATATGCGATTTACAAAAAATGAGATATGAACAAACTTATTTGAATTTTAGCTATTTTTCCTCCTCATTAGTCAGGACTTTGCCCCTCACACTCATATCATAGTGCCTTTTTCTTACTTCTCCAATCTCCTTATTTCCACTTACTCCATTGTCTTGTGATCCCAATCTTGAAAGTTCATTTCTCTTCCTTCTAAGTAGCTTCAGAACTTTATCACCTTGACCCTCAATCCCTCTAAGTCAAACTCATTGACCAGAGTGATTGAGGGTCTTGCCCGAGCCCCACCCCAATCCTTCTTCAGCCAGGGAAGTCCCTGTTCAGGAATAAATGTGGCTTTCATGTCAGGTGCCCTTTTCTGAAGAAGGGTCTCAGCCCCCTTCTCAGCCATCTCAAATCCCCGCCCTTTAGACTGCTGTGGAGTTCTGCCTGTGCTGCAGAACAGTTATTCAGCTAAAGTACACTTAGCACTTCCATTGTCTAAAGGCCCATTGATCCGTGCGACTCCCACATCAGCACAAATGAGAAGTTCCTGCCTGAATGCAGCAGATGGAAATGGAAATTATATACTCTGGTAACACTGACTTTATTACAGCTAAATTATTTGCATTTTCCAAGTTGGGAGTTTTTCAAAAACTAAAAGGAAAGAGTCCTGGGCGATCACTTAGTGCAAAACCAGCTGCAAGTAACGTAGGTGCCTTGACCTGGTGCTAATCATTTAACCTGGCTGAGCCTCAGATCTCCTTGCTGTCACATTTGTAAGGTGTCAGTGCCTGTTTGAGTTAATGCCTTATAAGGATTGCTGCCAGGACTGAATGACATAATGGATATGGAAGCAGTTCACAAATTAGAATATTTCATAAATGCAACAATCTGTTACATTTATATAAGATCTATACTCTTGTATATTTCCATCCTCATCAGGACCTCTATGTTCCCACTGTCTTCAAAGATCCTTTCTTCAGGTTAAAAAGGGTAAGATTTAACTCATAAACAGTACTATTATCAATTTTCTGAAGGGTTCTTAAAAATATTTCAAAATTTTACATTTAACTGGTAACAAATTATGTTTTCAGTTTTTGTTTGCTTCTGCTGCAACACAATCTTGAGAACTTGCTCTTTATTATTTTTTTTTAATTTTTTTTCAACGTTTTTAATTTATTTTTGGGACAGAGAGAGACAGAGCATGAACGGGGGAGGGGCAGAGAGAGAGGGAGACACAGAATCGGAAACAGGCTCCAGGCTCCGAGCCATCAGCGGGGCTGGAACTCACGGACCACGAGATCGTGACCTGGCTGAAGTCGGACGCTTAACCGACTGTGCCACCCAGGCGCCCTGAGAACTTGCTCTTTAAAGGGGTGCTGTAATCTTGCTGAAAGGTGTTAGAAAAAAAAAACAGTTTGCCTCAGTTTTTTTTTGGTGATCTGTTTAATTTGTACACAGCTTTCCAATAAGCTGGTTTGTCTCCTTCTCTACATAGGTTTTGCTGTAGCCATTTCACGTTCAAAATTACTGCAAAAAAAGTAATTGATCCTCTATTTCAATATCCCTGCTGTTTCATGAGCTATCTTACAATTCGGAGGAATCTATTTCTCACTGATGTTGAAAAACATAATAAGGTCACAGCAGGAAGGCTTTAGCTTCATTAAAGAACATTATTATAAAAATAAAATGATCGAGGGCAAATTGTTTTTGTCCTTGTGGTACTCTTTCTGCAGATTCACATTAATCTGAGTGTTTAAAGCAACAATAAATGTGTAATCTTCTCTTTATCATTCACTTCACCATGGTAGCCTCTAGTGGTAGAAAGAGATGTCAATCGCTCACGTTCCAGGGGATTTCTAGCTCTGTTGAATAAAAAGGAATTAAGCCTCTTTGGAAATGAAGGCTGCAGCCTGTCAAGTAACTAAATTTATTTCCGCTTTTAAAATATCACGGAGAATGCTGGTGTCCAGCAAATGTAATGCCAGCATTATTTAAAAAATGATTGAGCAGAGAAATGAATTGAAATTTTGACCCACTCAGGCTTCCATCTATCATGGAAGCCTATAATGGGGGGATGAGGAAGAAGGATTTAAGATAGAGAATCAGTGATTGCCCTATTAATCTAGTTTAACTGAAACTAAAATCTGACAGAGTGCATTACAAGTTGCAGGCAGTAAAGCTTATCAATTCATTACTACTTTCAAGGCTCTCCCTTGCTTGCTTTCTGCCTTCGGCTCCTGGCAAAGGACAGCTTTTTACAGTTCAATTTCTCAGTTTATTTTTGACTGCTTTTAATTAAATTTGATGGCCTGCTTCTGCACCACTGAAGTTATCAGAGTTGCAAAGCACTTTGCTGTTATAATGATAGCTCCCTTGATGTCTGTTCATTATTAACTGCTTTTCAAAAGTGCTGCTCTCAACTCTCATTTTATAAATATTTAAATAACTGAATTTCTATAACATAAATATCGGTGCACAGAAGATAAGGATTCTATTGCCTGTTAATAGGTTATACATAGTAAAAAGAGAATGCCTTTTTCCAAAGTTTCATATTATAATATTAATTAGGAATGCGATCTTAGATCATCTTGTATATAAGTTCTCATATAAATAGCACAATGTCTGAAAACCACAGTAACCAATGACTTAAGACTTTAGGACACCTCACACCTATAATTCTAAAATAAACTATCTTAGAAAGCAGAATGAAGGATTTTCATATAAATAAATGAAATCCTGAAATTAACCTGGCTTTTTTTTTAATGTCATTCTTATACTTAAGGTATGTGAAAGAATGTGCCAAAAGAGCTTAATCATCATACAAAAAAGTCTACTCTTCAATTAAAAAAAAAAAGTAAATAAGAACCTTATTAAGATAAAACCAAAACCTAATGAATTGACCACAGTTATTAATTTCTTCAGCTTCCCAAACCACAAAAGACAGCAAAATCTTAAAAAAAAAAAAAAAAAAAAAAAAAAAAAGTCACCTAGGGGCTGATTAAAAAACAAAAAAAAAGTAGGGGCTTGGTACAAAAGTGGAGACAATACTGGAAGAGGTAGGGCAACAATGTGTCAGTTGCTATCAATCTTGCTCTGTTCAGGCACTGTTCTAACCCATTTTGTACCTATAACATCTTCACAATCATCTTTTTATAGGTAAGAAAATAGAGGTGCAGGAACATTAAGCAACCTGCTCATCATATATTCAACAAGTAACAGACCCAGGCAGTCTGGTTTCAGAGTCATACCCTTAATCACTAAATTTCAATACATTGTGGAAGGTAAGGAGCAGATAGAGGAATGATGATTGATGGAGTAGAGCTTAGGATGTGCTGCCCACGTGCTCACAGTGCAGAGTACCACGAGAAGTCAGCTACGCACCCACAGAACCTGCCAGCAGTCCCGCCCTTTGAATAACTGAGTGCTTTGGAAGGCAGGCGTGAGAAGCAGTTCCAGAAAGGGGAAATTTGTTAAAATTCTAAAGGGGTTGCTCTCTCATTGCCCACAGCTGGCAATTACTTCATTCCCTATCATCCCCTACCCCCAAATCCCAAATTCTAAGTCCATTCTCTGGGGAAATTAAACCTAGTACACTTGACTTTGGACAGAGCTCTTATTTGAACTAGACATACTTAATCATGGAAGCTATAACCCTCTTCCCTTCCTTCTTTGGTTTCTAGAACATGAGCAGTCAAATTATACTACCCCAACTCCTACTCAAAGACCCCACTTTATACAAATGAAGAACAAAAGTTTAGTTATTTGAGGAAAACAGTCACATTACTGAGACCTACAGCTGAGATGGTAACACCCAAAAAAAAGACTAAAAATAAACACACAATATAGGGAGTGAAAGAACTGGGGGGGGGGGGTTACTATAAGCAATATAGAATAAGAATGTATGACAATAAAACAAAAACATGCTGTGACAATCAAAACAAGTTATTAAACCTTAAAAGATGATAAATAAAACTTAAAAACCAGCAGAACATCAGATACAAAAATCATAACATTCTATTTTTTTTATTTTTTACAGTTTATTTCTCACACACATGCACAAGAGAGAGCATGCAAAACAAGCAAAGGAGGGGCAGAAGGAGAGAGAGTGAGAGAGAGAGAGAGAGAGAGAGAGAGAGAGAGAGAATCCCAAGCAGGCTCCACACTGTCAGTGCAGAGCCCAGCAAGGGGCTCAGTCCCACAAACCATGAGATCCACCAAATGAGTCACCCTGGCCCCCGAATAATATTTTATTTTTTAAAAGGCAGACTGCATTCTTAACAAATGATGTGATCAAAGAAAAGCTGCAAAAATGTTACAGAGTGAAGGGTACTGCAGAGACATGGCTGTTGTTAAATTAAAGGAGGCCATTTTACTCAAGTGGCTGAAGTGCCATGGTGGCCTATGTAAACAAGCCAAAATCTAAGCCTGTAAACCCCTTAAGAATATGAAATTGTAACCTGAGGACAACCAATCACAGCCAATGGGCTGCCAGTAGGCTTTCAGCTATAGCCAATCAAAAATTTCCTTAGTGGGGCCCCTGGGTGGCTGAGTTGGTTAAGCCTGGGAATCTTGATTTCTGGGTAGGTCATGATCTCACCATGGTGAAAATGAGTCCCAAGTAGGGTTCCCTACTGAATTTGGAGGCTGCTTGAGATTCTTTCTCTCCCTCTCTCTCTGCCCCTCCCCTGCTTGCACTCTCTCTCTCTCAAAATAAATAAACCTTAAAAAAAAAATCCTTACTTTGCTTTTCCCTTTTCTCAATAAACACCTATCATTGACCTCCTGTTGGGGTAGTGTTCCTAAACATTTCCTTTTTGGTGTTGCCTATTTGAATAGATTTTTCTTCAAATTCCCCCAAATTTTAATATGCCTCAGTTTGGTTTTTAACACCACAGAATGCAATACATTTTTCTATACTATATCCCACAGTGGAATAAAAACATACTATGAAAGATTGGTTCAGCTGATATCATTGGAATACCAGCAGTAGTTTAAATCAAAGTATTATATAAATGTTATGTTTTCTAAAGCAAATTACCTTACTGTAATTATGTTAGAAAATCTCCTTGTTCTAAGGAAACACAAACTGAAGTATTCACCAGAGGCAAAGGGCAATGATATATGCTACCTACTGTCAAATGGCTAAGGCAAACAACAACAACATAGATGATTGATACAGCATATGTGTGTGTGAGTATGCAGAGAAATCAAAGACACAAATGTTAACTATAGATAATCAGGGTAAAAGGTATTGATGCATTCCTGCATTTCCCCCCAACCCCCAACAACCTTTATGTATGTTTCAATTTTTTTCCCAAATAAAATTATTTTTTAAATTCCAAGAAAGGTATAAGATAAAGTCAAGGAGATCACCCAAAGAACAAAACTAATAGAAAATGGATGAAAAATTTTGTTAAATATAGGAAAAGAGTAATTCAGAAGGCCCAGTAGCTAACTAATAAAAAGAGAAACCTGTGACAGCTAAGATGAAACTAAGAAATTAAATTTTTAACACAAAAATATCAATCTCCAAAATGAAGTTAGTCGCACACCAAGGCCCATTGTCATGAATTTCAAAAACCCTGAGAGGTTCTTAAAGAGAAAGCAAAACAGAACACAAGAGAGAAGTAAAACAGGAGAATGGGGCTGGGATTGGAGCGATCATTGCATAATAATCAAGAAGGAAGACAAAGTGCAACCCAGGACCAAGAAATCCAACAGAGAAAAGCAAAAACAGGGAGACTCAGAGAGCCAGCAGGTAGATGGGAGCAGCAGGATGGAAGGACGGAGTGTGCTCACATAAATAACGGAGGTCACAAATCTTTTCATCATTCTGTGCATTTGAAATTTCAAATAGTCATTAACGATGATATAAACTTGGAAAATTAAAAAATATCTTAGGTTAAAAGTTGGAAACCGACTAAACAGCATTTGTATAATCATGATTTAAACGTTGAATGTTGATTTCTCTAAAATAGTTTGATTCAGTACATTGAGAGAATAGTGGAAAAGAAGCCCTGCAAGTGGTGTTCCTGTCCTTCATCCTATGTAAGTATCATACTAGGAAGTTAATAGGTAATGCTTAAAATTGATCAAGATAATACAAACACAGTAAAATAAAAATAAGGTAACTACCAACAGGTAAGAGTAGAACGTTGTTCTCCTTTCAGTGTGACTGAAGCATAGATGTGCAGCAAGCACCTGTGATCCTGCTGCTGTTGCAAATCTCTTAATACAATTTGATTACTAGATCATGAGTTTCTATTTTTAAGAATAAAAGCAATTTTAAGAAGTAGAACACTTCTTCATTCTCTGAAACTGATTAAATCATTTTAAAAATAGAGTATGTTGATCATTATACAGAAAGGTCCCCTGCCCCAGTTTTTTCTGTCATTTTTTTAAAAAAGAAGCATTTGTTCAGTGTTACGTGTGATGCACTTTTGAACAGAAAACCCTCCCAACAAAATAAATTTCAAAGATCCCATATGTTTTTGTTGTCTTTGTATCTCTTAAAACAACTGCTTTACAAAATAAGGATTGACAGTTTGAGAGAAATTTGAGAGCAAGAGTTTTGTGGCTTTCAGTACGAGGATACTAATACCACAAATACATCTAACATTCAATGTTTAATATGTTTGAGGGGCTCCTGGAGGGCACCATTGGTGGAGCATCTGACTTTTGATTTCGGCTCAGGTCATGATCTCATTGTTCCTGGGACGGAGCCCTGAGTCAAGCTCTGTACTGATGAAGTGGAGCCTGTGGGGGATTCCCTCTCTATTACTCTGTGCTTCTCCCCTCTCCCTCAAAATAAATAAATTAATTAAAAAATATATTTGAAAATGAGGCACATCCTATCCCTGTTTTCAATTCCCACTCAGAGTAAACGCTATCTCTACAGCTAGTGATAAGATGTCAATTTCCACAATTTATGTGTGCACTCTCATTTCCAAATTGTCAATATTGAGTACAATACCTTTGACTTCAGCAACTGGTATATACTGGTTTATACTACAGATGGTGGTATTTAACTGTTACAGCATATTGCAACAATAACAAATTACTTTTTCACATATTTAAGATACAATCACACATTTTAATGGCAAAGATCACTTATTCTTTCATAAAAAGGAAAAGGATACCTAAAACTCTAAGAAAATTCTTCCCATTAAGTTAAAAAAAATTGCTTTAACAGGAATTTTTATGTATTTACCATTTACTATTGTTAAGGTCTGAGTTTAATATAATCTCATCTATAGCATCTGTCATAGATCTAGGAAACATGCTGATGTTTCTTGTATCTGAAGTCTTATTTTCTATATAGAAAACTGAATGAGGTTCTATATTATATAAAGGATCCTTGAAGGGATTAATTTACCTTTTTGAATAACCAGAAAGGTGCTCCACCTCACATTAATTTTAGAAAAAACAACATCCGTTTCATTTTTGTGCAGCAAAAATGTATTTTATTTTATCAGTTCTCTTTTTCCCATCGGCAAACATCAGCAGATGACAACAATAACCACATTTTAAATTTTATTTTAAATGTTTTTATTACTTTTGAGAGAGAGAAATGGGACTGGCGGGGAGAGATAGAGACACAGGGCGAGAGGAAGAATCCCAAGCAGGCTCTACACTCTCAGCAGAGAGTTGAACTGACAAACCGTGAGATCATGACCTGAGCGGAAATCAAGAGTCTGGCGCCCAACCCACTGAGCCACCGAGGTGCCACAACAGTTTTTAAAACACTCCTTCACCTAAATTCTCCTACTTTTTCATCATGACCTGAGATTATTCCTTCTCTGGCTAATCGTTATTCTCCTATATTTTAATGTCCATGCCTCAAAACAAGTTTATTCTACCATCTGTCCTTTGTCTTGCTTTTGTCTTTGTCTTCTTCTACCACAAACTAAGTACCTGTAGAAAGGAATCTCACATCTATGCACCCAAACCCCAACTGCTCTTCTCAGTTTTTCACTCTTTTAACTGCAACATTGTCCTTCTGTATAATATCTTTCCACCACACCAATCCCTCAAAAACTCAGTATAAATTAAAGAGACACAATAATTTTGGTGAACTATAGCAATAGGATAGTGCCTCTATCTTAAAAGAATTACTATGGCAAAGATATGACAAAATAAAAAGGAGAAAGAGGAAAGGGAGACAGTATTGGAATAATCATTAAGGAACAGTTTTAAGTATCCAAGACAAAAATAATCCAGTTCAAAAAAAAGGGATAGACAGAGGAAAAAAAGAAAATACAAAAGAGGTTGTGAAAGAAGGCCCTGGTACTTGGAAAAGTGCTTCACTTCAACAAATCCTAGGTGAATAAACAGATGTGAGGAAATGAGGAGAAAAGACAATTAAGTAAAACCTCCATGATTTAAAATGTTGATAAGTGTCAAGGTAATTCTATCACAAATAGATTTGAAAAATGGTAGAAATAAAGATTGTAAGCCTCAAATATATTTAACTCATTCTTGACTAAAACGGTAGTTGAAACTTGAAGCCAAAATTTTGAGCTAGTGTTAATCTGGAACATTCAAGAGAAACTAAGAAATTGACACAAGTACTTTGAGAAAACAAAGCTGTGACTCACTGTGTGTAGAAAGATATAGATTACTAAATGTCTGTATGCTATCATAAAATGTGCATTTTAATCTATGCTTTTTAGCATTATGTTACATGAATTTGATTTTGTTTAGTACAAATGGTAAAAAGCTTTTTGTAATATACCAAGATTAGTTTTGACAGTTCCAAGTACCATTGATTTGTAACCTTGAGACCAATATTTGTTGTGAAAATTAAATGCACTTAGAGGTTGTAGGAAAAAGTATTAAATTTTATATTTTACCTGACTTTGGATGTAAATTTTGTTTATTAACTCACACTGCTCTGAGCCTAAAAGTTTGATAACAACTATTATATGCTCCACCAGTATAAGATGGTGAGCATTTTTATTTTAAGTTAGAAAAAGACTATGCAAGTATTTGTACTTGTGATGGTATTGGGGTCCAATACAATGTTAAGTTCAAAGATCACTGGAAGGTGATCACAAAATTAAGAACACAATATTTGGGCCAACATTAAACACCATCAGAATTAGTCTCTATCCTCCTCTTTCCAGTAATGTCACCCTTTATTAAAAGAAAAAATTGCTGGCTGTCCTTTTCTGCATCTCCTCTACATTCAATGTCATTGTTTGCATATAAATTGTCCCCTCCATCTACAATATCATTCCCAGCCTGCACATCACCCATTTAACTTATCAAATTCAACTTCCGTCAAGAAGCCTTTTCAGTTGCTGAAACACAAGTCAAAAGTTTTCTTGTTGGAAGCCACTGGCACTTGATCTCTCCTTATCTTTTGACATCTGACACTAATATTTATCTAAATAAGTATGATATGTATCTACATAATGTCATACTATTTAGTAGTGTCTATATTTCCTCTCATGGGGAATCCTCACTTTAATATTTGTATGTCCCTAGACCTGTGGAGAACATAAAGTACGTTGTAGAGGCTTAAAATTTTTGAGTGATTGCGACTTTTAATTATTGAGAACCACCATTTTGAAATTTAGTCTTTTCCTTCCTTCCTTTCTTCCTTCCTTCCTAAGCTCTGGTCAATTTTCAGGTCATCAAATTTTCTTGAAATACATGAAAAAAGGACACACACACAAATCTAGTTGAGAGTATTGGTTTGTGGTAATCTAATTCTCACAGATTTTACTGTACATTATTTGGAACTCTAAGTGGTTTCAATGTAGCCAAAATGAAATGTATTTTGATTTATTCTAGGCATATATTATTGAATGTCTAATAAATATTGATTTATCTAACCAAATTCTCATCTTCTAAGGAGAATTTCTAATGTCATAGTTTGCAAAATATTCTCAGTACTTCAGCAAATGTAATTTCAACTGTTAAAGTTCAACATCACTACAGTTGTTGGCAATATTAAATAATTTTTGTTGCTGTGTGATGTTCGCTGCAGCTTAAATTTCAGGTCATGGAGTGTTATTAATATTATATGGTTGGAAATAATTTCCAGATCAATGAATCGATGCTATCTTAATAGTCTGTGTCTTTAAGTTTCATACTACATTTATTTGTGAGTTGATTTCATAAGAGTAAGTTGCTTTGTGTTGCCTAGCTCATTATCTTGTGAATTTATCCCGAGTTGAAGTCCCTTTGTGACCAAACGGCAGAGAGAACACCTCCTGAATTATTGAACTGTGCTGATTTGATGGGCAGGCCACACATTAAAGTAAAAAGGAGGGAACTTTCTCTGCAAATACCTACTTGAAGATATTTTACCAAAAAGCTAAGATATCACTGTGGAAACAACTACTCCTACTACTTCAATAGAAGTAGTCTGTCTTTCTATATATGCATACACAAATGTATATATACATATACACACACGTGAATATTTTGGGAAGTTGTATCTGTTCTCTATGATTGGTAACAATCAATGCTCAGGCTCACAAAGTGCTTAAACATTTACACACTGATTACACAAACACTGTATTAGTCGACTTATAGAATTGGAATAACGTACAATGAATAATTTAAGACTTGGAGGCTTGAAGAGAATGGTAGATTGTAGAGTGCATAACTCATGCATGGAAGAGTAGATATTTGAGCCCAGATCACCCAGTAGAAATCTGTCCCACATGCCCATGTAGGTATGTTGACAACTCTAAACTACCATTGTACACATTCTTCTGCCATTCTTCTCATTTCAACTTCATGTTAGGCCATGCATTTATAATGTGCGTATTGTGGGGAGAAGCATAGATAAGGGAATGATGAAGAATTACCAAGGATAAATTCACTGATAATGGAAAAAGGGAGAAACATTTGTATTATTATTAAGCTATTAATATGTTAATGACATTAACAAACTTGTCCTTTCTCCTATCCATAATTCAGGCCTACTCAGTCAATCTGGGCACCCCCCCCCCCATATCCCTATAAGAGGGATTTTACCTTTTCAGAATTGACATCGGGAGGGTGGAAACAGGAGACCCCATTAAAGAGGAATCTGAAGAAAAAAATGCAGAAAATACAGCCTAGGAGACAATGATACCTGTGGTTCTTCTGGTATTTTGATTCAGTGGACGATTAGGGTGTGGGTTTAGAGTTATAAATTTGGGAATATTAAAGCCATGGGTGTCCACATGATCACACAAGCAGAATATAGAGGAAGAATAAAAAGGGCAAATAATGGACTTGGAAACCATAATCTAAGTGGAAGAAAAGTACAGAGAAGTGTGTGTAAGAGAACATTACTGCTACTCTTCACAATATTTATTTTTAAAGTGAAATGTTCACATAAGAAATTAGAGTTGTTTCTTTCATTTTGTTTTTCTAAGATAAATATGCAACCTACTTAATGCATCACAGAAGTCATGTAAAGGAGAATTGCAGATGGCTATGGTAATGAAATATAAGTAACTTTCACAGATTTGGCAAATATGTTCATACTGTGAATAATTACACAATGATGTAATTTTTGTTAAAAATGCAGTAGTATTTACAAAATGTCAGTGAGGGATAAAAGATACCATTTAGTTTGGCAATTTGAGTATTCTAAACTTGAAACAAATATCAATATTCAAATTCAGGGAGGCTGGGTGGCTCAGTCAGTTAAGCATCCTACTTGGGCTCAGGTCATGATCTCACGGTGCGTGAGTTTGAGCCTCACGTCAGGTTCCTCACTGACAGTGCGAAGCTTACTTGGGATTCTTTCTGTCTCCCTCCCTCTCTCTCTCTGCCTCTCTCTCTGTCTCTCAAAATAAATAAATAAACTTTAAAAAATATTCAAATTCACACAGTGTGTATCACTTATGCTATAATTTTGTACAAAATGAAAAGTGGAACAACGCAAGTGAGCATCATATGTGCTCTCATCCATTTTAACAGGTCAGATGATGTTATTAATACTCATGAAAGTACATTTCTGTGTATTTAACCTTCAAGGCTCTACTCAAATTTCAATCTCTGGGGACTTTACATACTTATCAAATAGGAATTATCTTCACTCTCCCAAACTCTTTTATTTAAACAGAAAAGTTGTATATATTTAATACACAGACACACAGACACACACACACACACACACATACATACATACACTTTAAAGAAATACAAATACAAGTGCAGGATTTTACCCAAATTCTGTTTTGTTATGTATATAGATAGGTGTTTTACACAAATGTAGGATTTTAATCTAATTCCGTTTTTTAACCTGGTTTTTAATGTCTGAGATACATGGTATTTTTTCATTACTTTATTCTTGTAAAATCTTATAATGATTTAGCTTTCAATGTTGAGTCATATTTTTTTCTGATTATAGTAAAAACAGCCACTATGAAAACATCACAAAAATAAAGTTAAAAGTAAAAATAATCATAGGTAACTTTCTGTCTTTTCTGCATAAACACACAAATGTTATTTTAAGACATTTTGAACTTTTTTATAAATTTAAAAATATACCTGTTCTTTCTTTCATGTCATAAGTATTCTTTTAAATCATTTGAACAGTTCTATAGAATTTCACTATTTGAACAAAAATACATTTTGTAAGTTCAATACAAGTAAGTATTTGGGTTGTTTATCATTTGTATTGCTGTAAAACAGACTATGAAATACATCCCTAGCTCATATATTTTCAAGTATCTTAATTTTTTTCTTACATTGTCACTAGATACAGAATTGCTGTGACAAAAGTAGATATATATATACTAAGTAGACTAAGTACTTATTCCATGCTCCTTACATCTTTTTTTAGTCCTTGTCCTAGTAGTCTTAATTAGCTTATCTCCTTTATCAATATTTAAATCTGTTGAAGGCAGAAATTATATGTGACCTAAAATAACATGTGTGTTGGCCTCGTATGTAAGTCTTCCAAAGTTAAAAAAATTGAGTTGTGTCATATTTGTCTTCCATTCCTTAGATCTAGAGCCCATTAATCTATTCAGCCCACAAAAGTTTCATATTAAGGTCCCTAGGTGATGCATACATTCTGGCTTACGAATTCATGAAGGTACATACTCTGAGAATCATAATTAGAACACAGGTATGTCTGACCCTTACTTCTGATCTCCTGCAATTTAGAAGCCAGAAGTCAAGGAGTCTTTTGAGTTACTGGATTATCTGCTTGCTCTAATTGCATGACTTTGGAAGTGACAAAATCTGGGGTCCTCAAGGCTAACTCAGCCTTCATGTGCCAGTCATCAGAAGGCTATAGAACAATGTGTCAATCTGAAATGCTTAATGATAACTTTGTTCCCACACTGGTCACTTATAGAAATAGCCTACCCTCCTTAATCCTCAAACATTCTATTAAATTGCATCTTTCATTCTATTTATAGTTCAGGCATTTTGACACCCAGTTCAGAAATAAACTTATTCATAGTTACCTGTTTCATCACTTAAAGAGGAAAAAAAAATATATATATATATATATGCATTGACTTTAAAGTACTATTTTTACAGTGATAATATTTTGAAAAAATGCAGTACTCTTGTATTTTGAGAGGGTAAAAATCTTGCTGGAGTTATCTTATGAGCTCTGTGCTTAAGAGTCAGAAAGATGCACACTTTATGCCTTGGAAACTGTACTTACCTGGAGCCAAAGCCCATCACTTCCTTCAATGCTGGTGCCAACATGCTTGTCAGTCAGACATCTTTAACTGGAGTATCACTGGCCAGGAACTGCTTGCTTTTTACTGCTACCTGGAACAAAATACAGTGTCAGTCATTTTTTTTTTTTTTTTTATGTTCATTCAAGCACATTAAGATATTCATTATGTTATCTTTCTCTGTCACATTAGACACCCATTTATTGGAATGTTCAACACAAAGGAGAGAAGCATAAACTCTTCCCCTCTATCATTTATACCGCAATGATTAATATAGCACCTGTTTAAGTCAAAGGGACCGTCTGTATTTTATCTCCTAAAAAAATGTTCGTTGTAAAGGATTATTATTTTAGTGCCATCATTCCTATCCATTTGGTTTAAGTAATTGATGTGTTAATTTAGGAAGCCATTTTTATATATTGTCCTTGGAGATGGTAAATCAGAATACTTTAAACCCAGAAAATATGTTGAAAATATTGTTTTCTGGATTTTTTTTAACACCATGAGAAGGAATCCCAGTAGGAAACAATTTAGGAATGCAATAGTTTTTCAACTTGTGAGACATTGATGAAGAACACAGATGCTTTCTCAAATGCACCAGAGTGTTGCTACTACAGAACATTAAATAAAAATAGACATTTTGACCAGATGATGAAATCACAGACTCAAAGAAAAAAAAAAAAGCCCTCAGAGCTGGGCTGCCTGTGTATGAATGCGATGTCCTCTGTATGAATGGGATGTTGGGTTATTCTGGTCCTTTACTTGTCACAGTTGGGGCCACGTGACCTTCAGCAGTCTCTCCAGTCTGGTGCACAATCGGGTGGTTTCAGGAAACAGAAGAAATCAACAATGTGCCCATCTTGTTCCAGTTTGTCCAGCCAGCACTTGTTTTGCCTCTGCCTTTGTCTCCTTCCCCAGCACTTGGAATCTGACTCAGGATTTAATCTCATGGTGGAGATCCTGTTATCTGCTGACCTTCCTCCTGATGCTTGCTGCCTGACTAATCCCCTGAGCCAGGCTGATATACCCTACTGTCTGATCTACCTGCCAGGGTAACCTATTTATTATTACCTCTTGTTGGACCTACTTTGAACTGATCACTTGTTTGAATCTCACCACCCTCTCTGAATGAATAATGTGGCTCCATGTGCTTCAACACAAGGAGTGAAATCAGCTTCCCCAAACCCTAAACTCCTTGGTGTCAAGTTACAAACCACCTATTTTGTCCCATGTTGCTATTGATTTAAGAGCGGGTAACATAAAAGGTGAGAGACAGAGTCATTTCATTTCCTTAATAGAATTCAGATCTTAAGAGAGAATATTGTTCTTACTTTGCAGCCTTCTTAAAAATTCAAATTTTTCTTATCTCACACTGAAATCCATTTTATCCCCTTTGTTTCTTCTGCTCGTTGCACAATAAACTTTCATTAGCTCTCATTTAGATAATAACAATAACTTCTTAAATGTTGATCTAGTGCCAACTGTAAACAGATGGCACTTTCAATTAGAATAATTTGAGGAGAGTTTAATAAAGAACTTATTACAAAACTGTGGGCTCTATGTAGGGAAACCACAGAGAGGATGGAACAAAGTTGTTATCACCCTTCGGCTGGCAGAGATGAGGACAGGGGGCAGCTACTGCCTCTAGGAGCCCGATGTATAGCGAGAGCCTCCTGGGTAGAAACACTGATCTTTAATTGGAAGTCCTGTGTGGCACAGGATGGCAGGATGGGAGGAAGCCCTGTCATCTTGCATTCTCTCATCTTCTCTCCGGTTTCCTACCTACACTACCTATGGGACAATCAAGGTCATTGAGCCTCTTGATGAACCCCATCTGGACTAGTTTCTAGTGTTAGAGAGTAGGATGGAGAAGGGTAAAGAGTGAATCTGAAAGGCGAATGGAAGAGGTTCAGCAAACACTTACTCATACTCCAGATCATGGACTTTGGAATTAGATACAGGTTTGACTCCTAGCTTTACTTACTTGTGTAACTAGGTAAATTTTTATAATTCTTGGTATCATCATCTGTGTAATTCAGATAACATACTTCAGAGTTTCATTGTTAGAATTAATGGCATAACATACCTAATACAAGTATATCTAGTAAGTAGTTAGTATTAGACACAGTGGCAGTAATTCCTCTCAAAATGTGTTGAAATCAAACACAAACACACTCTAGCCACACTACACTCTTCAGCACTCGTAATGGACGGTGTATTTCCAGACCTTTCACAAGTGCTATTCCTTCCCCCTCTCCATCCCAACTTCTGTTTGCCTAGAGAATCCCTACTCATGTTTTAAAATCCATGAAATGGTCTGAAGGTTCTCTTCCGTTTCAAAGGACATCATTCTCTTTTTGTCTTTCCATGGCACATATCACTCTGCAAAGTAATTAGACTATGCCATCTTCCTATTTGACTAGGAGTTCCTTAAAGGAAAGGTTATGCCTGAGAGATTTGTTTCCTCAGAAAGTGGTTCATTCTCAGGTTCTTAGTAGATATTCAATAAACATTAAGTGAATAAATGTGAATTACTAGAGTAAGTCTATGACAATGAAAGGAAAAGGTTTCTTAACTTCTTTCCTCTTTGCCCAACGGGCAAATCAATCTGTAACTTGGTAGGTGGTGGGGAGTAAGATTATCATGGAAAGTCAAGACAAGTGAAGAAGAGGTCCCAAAGGAAACTCCAAGCACCTCTGCAAGTTCTCCCTGGGACACCCTGCTGCAAAATTCACCTCATTCATCACAAGGCTGCCAGAGACAGTAGTACTGGCTGATTTCAAGCAGACAATTAGTAACTTACAAACTAACTAGGGAACTGAATACAAACACCTTTAAGTATCTGATGCATTTATGTGAAAAGGCAAGTTGAATTGTCAACATTTCCTCTATGACTAACCCAACACTTTTCCCCTGAAATTTAAAATACATATATTGGGGTACTCGGTTGAGCATCTGACTCTTGATTTTGGTTTGGACATGATCTTGCGGTTCATGGTTTCGAGCCCCACATCAAGCTCTGCACTGTGCAGAGCCTGCCTAGTTTCTCTCTCTCCTTCTCTGTCTGCCCCTCCCCCCATGTAACCTTGCTCTTTCTCTTTCTCTCTTTCTCAAAATAAATGAATAAATACACTTAAAAATATAAAATACACATTTTTCTCTGTTTTGTGAACTGGTAAGAAATTTGCATGAATCTAAGCATCATAAAATGGCATATAGGACTAAACCTTTCTCTCACCCTTGCCTCCTTCCTCTTCTTATGTCACCTTCAACAAGATCACCTTTATTGGCAACTGTGGATCCCTGCAAAAATTCCTTATACAAATACAAGAAATCTTGTATATTATTTGGCTCCCCACCCCCCACTTAAAAAAAAAAAAAAAAGACTGCATTCTTCACCCACCATTATTGGCCTTGCCTTTCCCCCTTCCCTACATAAAGTAACTACCAGGCTTTTTATATTAGGAAATAAACAGCACCTCCTGTGTAGCCTTCATGTCTATTATTCTGAATCACCTAAAGTTATTTAATTATACCCCAAGATATTTATCTTTCAAAACTTTTATCATTCTTGAGATTTAAAAAAAAGTGTTAATTTATATCTAAGAGGTACATCTGTAGGATACATTCCTCTGAGAGTGGAGAAGCCAAAGGCAAATGCATTTGTAATTTTCAAATATGTTGCCAATTTTTCCTCCTTGAAAATCAAACCAATTAATGCTACCACCACCAACTTCTACTTGGTTGGGCAGACTTCTAGATTCTCGAAAATCTGATAAGTGAACATTTTTATCTCTGTCATTTAAATAAGCATTTGAAAAATTATGATGTAGGTTCAATATCTCCTTATGTCAATTAAGGGATATTATGTATCTTTTTGTGTGAAACTTCTATTACTATTCTTTGCAGTTTTTAAATTTCAAGTACAATTTAACACATTCTTTCTCATTCTATGTACTTTCAAAATGAAGCAAAGTCATTAACGACATCAGCAAAATTCCTCTAAGTTAAGGTTTTTAAAAGCCTATGTTCCCAAGCTCCTTGCAATCTTATGCTGGAAAGCAAATCCCCGCAAAGAGGTCCCACAGCGCTCTCTGGTGGCCGTCTGCTCCATCGCATCTTCCCTGCATTAACTCTTGGGGCAGAAACTATAGGTAGATACTGCTTGTTATCAAACTCTTCCTTAACTTCTAAACCTAGTCCCAGTCTCCTCACCCTGGAGACTATATGGAACCGCACCCAGCCTGAAAACGAGGAGACATTAGAGCTACGTTAGCCCTCAAAGAACGAAGTTTGTGTCTGCATATTTGTGGGTGTCCTAATAGGCAAGATTCATTTTTTTTCCTAGGTGCCAACCCCCCCCCCCCCCCACTCCACCCCCACCGCCACTCAGATGCTGTAAAAATGGCCCTCGAGTATCTTGTCTTGTCTTGGGCTGAAGTACAAGGCTTGTTCCAGGAAGTCAGGCTCTGCTTCACCCATCTCTGTACATCAGTGTGTTCAAAAGACCTATCATCAGTTTTTAGAATTCCAAGGAGTCAAAATAGCACAAAGTCAGCTCAGTCAGAAGCTTGAAATTCCTTCCTTCCACAAGTATTTCAAGTACTATGTGCACTGTTCTAGGTGCTTGTGATTATTTTCAGTGAACAAAATATACCAAAAAAAAAAAAAAAAAAAAGTGTGTCCTCTTTGGAGCATATCTTCTAGTTCACGGAATTCAGGAAGAGGGTAATTAAGTAATATCCTTATATTGCGAGATATGGGTCTGTGAGATTATGTGGGGGAGAAGAGTGCATGTTTCTCTTTAAATTAGAGAGGAAAATAAAGGGTAGGCCTTTTTGAATAAGGATTTGAGGGTGTGGAAACCATGTGGTTCTTAAGAGAAGAAATCATCTAGAATATGGCAATAGTTTTGTTTTGTTTTGTTTTGTTTTTAAATTTATTGATTTATTTTGAGAGGCCGGGGGGAGAGAGTATCCCAAGTAGGTTCCATGCTGTCGGTGCAGAGGCCGATGAGGAGCTTGATCGCATGAACAGTGAGATCCTGACCTGAGCTGGAACCAAGAGTTGGACACTGAACTGGCTGAGCCCCCTAGGAGTCCCTAGAATGTGCCAGTAGTCTTATGCCCATAGCCCTGCAGTGGACATCTGAAAGATGCCCTTTCAGGATTAATAGATCTTTTCACCCAGCTGATGGGAGTGCTGCCAACCGCCACTTCTAATCCCACCTGGAAATTGCCCCAGGCTGGCCATGTTGCCTCACCAGCCCTCGCTCAAATGCAGCCTGCATCCAGTTACAGACACTAAGCATGAAGGCCTGGCCTACAGCCACCATGCAGGACAGCTCCCTGTGTTGTTGAAAGAAACCTTAGTTGAGGCTACATTGCAGACCATCTGCCATTTGCTCACTCCTTGTTCCTTCCCTTCTGTTTCACACAAGTGGATCTCAGAACACTGCCTATAAACTTCCTGCATGCTGACCTCTGCCTCCTTCTGCTCCTACCCAGAACGGCAAGGTGACCACTGTGCAGCTCATAACCTGATACAGCATCCGGTCTTTTTCACAAATATCTGTTGACTACCTACTAGATGCTAGTACTAATTTTGATGTTTAGAACACAGTAGTGAAAAAATGCAATTTGTTCATATGTAGATCATAGCAGAGAAGACAAACATAAAATACATAATAAATAACATAGCAATAACTGCTAAGGAGAAAAAGTAGCAAAAGGGTGGAAGAAATGTCTGGAAAAGGTTACAGTTTTACATGTGAGAGTGAAGTAAATCCTCACTAAAGCAACATTTGAGTAAAGACCTGAAGGGAATAGGGTGTCAGCCTTGGAGGCAACTGGGAGGAAAAAGTTCCAGGCAAAGGCAACTTGAACAACAAAGTCTAAGGTGAGTATTTTTGGTGTTGTTGTTGATGTTGTTTCAGAAAAACAGCAGGACACCGAGCTAATTTGTAGTGAGCTGAATGAGAGAGAGAGAGAGCACATGCGCGTGAGGGAGCCTAGTAGAAGAGCTCAGAGAATAATGAATCTGAGAGTAATCATCTAAAGGTTACTGTAGAAATAAGACACCAGCTTTTATTCCTAATGAGATGGAAAGACAATGGGGGATTGGGGGTAGATGACAGATAGAACCATTCTGGCTGACTGTTGAAAAGTAACTGAAGGGTGTTAAAGTCAGGAGCAGAGAAAGGAGACTATTGTATCAAACTAAGGAAGGCATGAATATGGCTTAGACTAGGGCAGAAGCCGTGGAGGTGGAAAGAAATGGTTAGAATATTGTATGTTTACAGGTAGAAAAGTTAGGATTTGCAAACAGATTCTACATGGGGTGTTAGTGAGAGAGATAAAGCATAGCCCCGTGGTTTTATTTTTATTTTATTTTTTTATTATGTTTTAAAATATTTATTTATTTTTGGGAGAGAGACAGAGTGCAAGTGGAGAAGGGGCAGAGAGAAAGGGAGACACAGAATCTGAAGCAGGCTGCAGGCTCTGAGCTGTCAGTACAGAGCCCGATGCATGGCTCTAACTCATGAACTGCAAGATCACGGCTTGAACCAAAGTCAGACGGTCAACTGACTGAGCCACCCAAGTGTCCCATAGCCCTATGGTTTTATATCTGAGCAAAAGGAAAAGTAGAGTTGGCATTAACTCAGAGAAAAAGGACCACCAAAGCTTAGGGGGAGTTATCAAAAGATCCATTGTGGAAATGTGAGTTTTAGGATGCCCATTAGGCAATAAAATGAAGATATCAAATAGGGATCTGGGTATCTGAGATCCAGAGGGAAGATTGTGGCTGGAAATACCACTTTGGAAGTCATTAGAATATGGGTAGTATTAAAAAGCCCTGAGAGCAGATGACGTCACTGAAGGAGAAAGTCTGTTTGGAAGGTTAAGAGGTCCAAGGACTGAAGGCTGGCAGATGAAGAGGAGAGAGCAAAAAAGAATGAAAAGGAACAGCTACTGCAGTATGCAGGGAAACCAGAAGTCAAGAAGAAACAGTCCTTTGAAGAGGAGAGAATGTTCAACTGTGTCAACTGCCGCTGCTGAGTCAAGGAAGAGGAAGAGCAAGAAGTATGCAGTGTATTTGCAATGTAGCAATCGATGACTAAGACGAGATTTGTCTCAGTGAAATGATACGGGAGGGTGCTAGAATGGAGAGGCACCAAGACCTATGTAAAGGGGAGACACCAGAGAATGTGTAATATTTTCATGCACAGGTTTATTAAAACTGACTAGATTTCTATTAGAAAGCAAGCCTTAATTTTAGAAAGATCATGGTGAAATGACATGGTCTATATAGGACTTCAAAGAAAATAAGTTGAAAATCAATACTAAAGAGATACAAAATTAACCTATTTATCTGGTAACTTAAAAACACATTTAACAACCCAAGAAATATTAGTTTAAATGTAGAATAATAAGTTCTGAATGTAACAGAACTTCTTCATATTAAAACTTGAGAAGCCCTGAGGACCCTTACCCTCTCTGTCATGCTCCACTTCCACAGGCTGAGGACTGCTTCTAGCAACGTATGCAAAATAATTGGCCATGCAAACAAAATCACCATCTTGTACCTTATTTCTAAGATAATTTGACTATTTGCTCATCTTCCCCACTGCACTGTGGGTGGTTTAAACATAAGTATTTATCTTGGTAATTTTTAGCACTTGCCAAAATACCTAACAAGTGGGTGGTGCTCAATGCAGGCTTATTTAATGAATGGATGAGATGAATTTTTGAACAATTGATGGTCTTACACATTGATAAGTATAACTGAGGGATGTACAAAGCTGTTAATATGGCTGAAAATACCTAGATTAATAAGTGGCATGGCAGACATCAGTTAAACTGTTTGGAATTTTTTTTAAATCTGCTCTTTAAACTAGCTGCAAAAATAAATATGCACAGAGTACAGGGTTCAGTAGCTGCTTCTCAGTCCCCCAAAAAGGATCCACTCCTCAGGACTGCCATGACCTTTTGCCTGGCTTTTACTGAAGCTCTCACCTCTCAATATACTCCTTTCTTATTGTAGGTCTCCAAGCTCCTCATCCCCAAATCTCCCACACAAATACTGGCTTTCTGGAGTACAGTTTCAGCAGCACAGAGGCTGGGAAAGTTTACAAAATTCATAAGAACACTAACACAGTAATAGACACCTAAGCTGTAAAGTCACAAGTATTGTTTTTTCCTCAACCCATGCCTGAAATGTCATAAGAAAGTTTTCACAATAAAATTAGAAGTAAAAAATCATACAAGTTTCACTGCAACACAAAATATATTTTAACTGAAGCAAAATGTTCTGTGAAGCAGAATTATGAATATGTACTGATTCATTATCATGTTTATAATGCAAATGACAGGATGAATAATGATTATATATATTAAACTCCTGATTTTGTGAGCCTCACGTAGAATTCTATTTTCTTCTGAAAACCAAAATTGAAGATTTCTTAGTTGAAGATCCAAAAAATAAATAATTATCTTTTTATAAAAAATAATGAGCTGAATATTTGACACTTCTCTTTAACATGTGCATCTCCGTATAGAAGAGGATTGCTCAGTATGGTGAGCAGTTTGATGATAATAATACATCATTAAGCTTTCAGTAAGGTATCTTGGGATGCAATGGTAACATTTAGGTGTCCAAATCCTTTGCTAGATATATTTGACATGTGCTTTCTGGATGACAATACAATTAAAAATACTATGGCATGTAGGTAGTGAGATGGCAAGGTAGATTTTCATTCTGACTCTTGGTTCTAAAGACTAAAATCCTTAAAGTTAGCAGTGTTGTGAATATCTCATCTTCCAAAAGCCTTTTCTTCCCTAAACATTTGTGAAACTAGATAAGTTAACTTTGCATATAAAGATATTTGCATAATGTGACTATCAAGGCTGTTTTATTAAAATGTCTACTTCTCAGAGTGAATATCTCTCCACAGAAAACACATCAAGAAGTCAGCAACAACGGAGCCTCCTTACTCTGGAAGGAATCTATGTTTCTTTGTTGGAGGAATAGTGTGCTTGCAAAAGAGCACATTGTTTTTTTCTTCTCCACTTCATCCAGAAATGTGACAGATGGAGGAAACAGGTAAAATGAAAAGAAAATTTAGAGCACAAACAATTGTGGAGATGCTTACTGATGATCATAATTTGTCAGTTTGGTGTCTTCCTCATCATTTAAGACCCTGCTGAAAGTCATCGGCTATCCTCAAAGTTAGTTGTTCCATTTACTTATAAATTGCACTGTGATTCTCTATCAATACCACTCTCTCATTGTATTTTAATTAAAAAAAAAGTCACCGCTTTCTCTCATTTGATCAAGATGTTCCAAGAAGGATGTGTCCCTTATTACTGCCACTCTTTTCTCCTCAAACCTGCCATCATCCCAGTCCATCTCTAGCGCCTAACATCATGCCTGGAAAACAGGTCATTTGAGTGTTCAGTGAAAAAAAATGACTGAAGAAAACACACAACAAATGTAAGAGATAAAGGCAACTAAAAGTAAAATTAAGCTAGATCAAATACCACTGCACTTTTAGCTTCTCTTTTTCTGTGATTGGTTCATCTAATACTCTCCTATATCCATATATCTTACAAAGGTGAAAATTTAAAGGTTAACATGCAATATTTAGCAAAACATTTTAAGAAGTCTATTCAAGAAATTTATGTGTTGCAATTGCAGTAACTTCAGGAACACTGTTCTAAGAGTAAGACAAGTATTATCAGTCTAACAACGACAACAAATTTGGCAGTATCCTAAAACATGATCATAGCAGTAGGTACAAAGGAAAAGACTGAAAAGATATATTACAATAAGAGGATAATTACATAAAACAAGAGGCCAGTCACAAGTATAAAGGCTATTTGAAGTGAAAATAATACACTCAGTAGCAGAGTTACATAAGTAAAACAATTCTTACTTGCAGCAAACGACACTAGCATTGATACAATGGCAGGATGGTGAAGCTAAGACTTCTGGGGTCGAGTAAAGGGTCACCAATGTGAGAAAGGAAGATGTTTCACAAGGGAAATTTTAAGTCAGATAAAGTCCAACCACAAGAGAAACATAATCAATGATTCTCATAGGTTTAATTTTCCTGTCATTGATCTATGCAAAAATTTTCATGTTTGATTCATATTTATGAATTTCCTATTCTTCATACTTTAGCAAATGGTAGTTACTTCTAAACCTTTCTAAGAGATTTTTAAGATTGACAATATATTTAGAGTGAAAAAACTGTCCCGGTAGGAGGACCCTTAAAAAATTATTTATTGATGAAATCTATAGGTTTTCAGATTTCTATCTTTAAGTTGATTTTACTAAGAAGTAACGATTTAGTGATTTATGCAATCACCCCTATTTCCTTACCTCAGTGTCCATGTGCACATTTCTCCTTTCAAACATCTCCAGATGGATGTTGACTATACCTTCGTCTAGGGGACTTCTACTCTCATCATTAAGGGAAGGGTCACATGACCTAGGCTGACCCAATTAAAGCACATCCAGCCCCCTAGTCATATTCAGAGATGGGCATGTTCTAAGTCTACACTTCTGATGAAAACTCTGAGAAAAAGATACTTTGTCATTCTCAATTAATGAGAAATTGGAAATATGTAGCCTTAAGTCTTGTCCCATCTTGAGATGAGGTGATTTTATATTAATGACAATACACTGAAGAGCAAATTAACACAAATAAAATGGGATACTTGGTGACCCCATTTAATACCTGGACCATGGCTGTTCTGGAACAATCATCACAAAACATTTTAGTTTAACTAATACATTTCCCTTTTCTGTGTAAGCCAGTAAATTCACCTTTTGGTTTCTTGTGATCATTTCCTAATTTTGTCTCTTCACATACATAATAAGGTCTCTCTCATTTGTAACTTACAGCCCAGCTTATCTGTTATCACTCACACCTTATGAATCACTTTAGGTTTTCTTGGCCTTAACTTGTCTTCTGTCCTAGTCGACGCTCTGGCAGTTCTGTGAGCTGTAGCAGACTTCATGCTGACCTGGCCTAACAGTGATTTATCATGAACTCATACCACATACCTCTCATCTTCTCCCTGTGACTTCCACGTTGACATCTAGATGGGAAGGCTGTGAAACCCTTTTTAGCAAACACACATATTTAAGCCAGACCTGTGGGGTTTTAATTTCCCAAGAGGTAAAGCTTTGACAACAGTCTATGGCAGCTGGTAGAAAAATTATTTACCCTTTCCTTCCCTGGACAAACTTCCTTTAAACGGTTTTATTTGGCACCCAACGAAAAACAAAACAAAACAGGGGCGCCTGGATGGCTCAGTCGGTTAAGCGTCCGACTTCAGGTCACGATCTCGCGGTCCGTGAGTTTGAGCCCCGCGTCGGGCTCTGGGCTGATGGCTCGGAGCCTGGAGCCTGCTTCCGATTCTGTGTCTCCCTCTCTCTCTGCCCCTGCCCCGTTCATGCTCTGTCTCTCTCTGTCTCAAAAATAAATAAAACGTTAAAAAAAAAAACAAGCGAACACCAACAAAATAAAAAAAAAAAAAAAAGAGAGAAAAAGAAAACACTGAGTATGAAATAATCTATTGAAGCTCTGGCTCAATAATGCATCTTTGTATTATATTTCCCCATTCTTTATTCTATTTTTCCTTTATTCCTATTATACAGGGATGTCCCTAATAACACTAGTAGCACATACTATTTTGTTCTGATTAAGGCAGTTGGAACCATGCATGACACTGGAAAGCAAAATGAGAAAGGATTTGGAAGTGGGATTACTCACTGGTCTCATATAAGAGATTCCATTTTTGCTGGTAATAGGGTGGTGATAATCCACAGAATGCAAATGTATCCCAACTACTGAGGCTTTTTAACCTGTGGTTAGTAAGAATCAAACTGAGGAAGAAGGGGAAATACTAGCTATTTATGGCCCTTAATAGTGCAGAAACAATGATAACTGTGGAGAGATCTAGCTTTTGTTAACTGAATTAGAAGCCCTGAAAGAAAGAAAGAAGAAAAAATTGAGTGACAGACTCAGGGCAACCAATCTCAACCCAAAGCAAGCTGTAAAAGCCTGAGGGTGGGTCCCTAAAGCAGTTTTTGAAGATACTCTTATCTCCCAGAATTAAAAGGCAAACTACACTGAAAATCAAACCCAGGATTTAATTGTGAAATTAATCCTATTTCACATTGGAGCTATGAAGAACACTGTAGCCTTGGTTGATCTATAATGAAGGCCTGGTCATTCCACAAAACACTATGGGAAACCAAGTCTTACAAGGGTACATTTGAGTGGATGAGCCTTTAAATTCTGAACTGCTAAATTCCTTGGAATCCTCTTAGCCAGAAAAAAAGCAGCACCTTCAAACTCTTAGAGAAAAGTTATACCTCTGCTTGCTTGGGAATGTACAAGGACATTACTTTTAATAGGTCCCTTAAAAAATAATATTATTTTCTCCAAGATCCCACTCTGCAACCCTTTTTGTCCCTACAGGGCAATAACTATGGTGAGATCTTAGCACAGCCTGACCTGAGAAATACAGTCTCTGCTTCAGAGGGAAATAGCTTACACACTGTAGAAACAGCAGGATCTACCATTCCATAGAGCAGGAACCAAGGTTCAGCATGTTTAAATCTGCTGTGGTAATCAGACCAAGGTGGGGTTCCGTATTAGGCTGGGAATGAGGAGAATTTGACATAGAACCTATTGATGATTTGGATCCCATGTTTGGGTAGGAACACCTGGCCCTAGAACAAATGTGCGAGTTTGAATAACTCTTTGAAGATTACATATAATCATGGCCTGCATTAAATAAACTAGAGATTTGCAGGCATTTTCTTTGTTTGTTTTTTGTTTTTTTGTTTTTTTTTTGTTTTTTTTTGCAAAGTATTAAAGAAATCTAGAAGTTTAGAATGGTAGGGAAATTTGAATGGATTTACTAGGTAAGGTTTGAAAACTAACCACCTGCATTTATGTCCCTAGGAGAGCCCAGAAGATTCAGTATGATTTAAGCAATGAAGGGTACATTGGTAAAAAGGGAAAGGGTAACACTGGGAAACTCAAAGGTGCTATGTTCTGTAGTACAGGTTGAAGATGAGTCACTAACAGGTTCTGCAGTTTCACAGAGGATGATGGAACCCCATATTAGAATCCAGGTAACCATCAGGAATAGTTACAATGGAAGCAAGGTAGATATAAAATGATATAAACGCTACAGTGCAGAGTAATGCTGGATTGACAATCACAGAGCCTTCATCCACAGGTTCTTTTGGCAATGACTGGTAGATCAGTGTTCCTAGTGACAAGACTTACATGTGACTGAGAAGGCGAGAAGGGAGACTGAGCAGAAGGATGACATCAGTCTGCTATGGAAAATTGTTGTTTCTCGACTATTTTCTACAACCAAATCAAATCATAGACTTCAGAGTCCACCGATTGAATGAGAGGCTTGCCTCCTATTGAGGAAGTATCCTTCAGTATCACTGCAGATATATAACAAACATTTTCCCTTACCCAAACAATGCTAGGGATGTTTGCCAGGGTAACTTTTCACTGCCAAGTGGCAGATATAGAGTCTTCTGACTTGTTGACACAAGATCTAACCCTGAAAATAAAGCACTTGAGATACTCTCATGGACCTGTGGTTAGAGGGAGGGCTCACAGAGACCAGGGGAAAAATTAAGTTTGTTCCAAGTTCATCGCACAGGGTTCCTCATATGTTTGCATTTCTGACAGTTACTTCCCTGGGAATCACACCTGAAAACTTCATAGATCCATACATAACAATGGCACAGTTAGCAACTAGAGGAGCCCTCACATTGGCTCCCAAATCTGGGGTAAGGGACATTATAGTGGAAAGAAAAAAGTGGAGGACCCTGAGAAGTCCCCGCCTTTGTTTTAACCAACATAGTCAGTCATATGCAGCAATGATTCTTATAATTACAGAAATTAGTGCTACCAAACATCTGAATCCTTAATCCTTAATCCATAAGGGGCTGTTTTTAATAAAACCCTGAGGCATTCCTGCAACTATCACTGAGCCTCAGTTGCCTCACCAGAACTATCCAGATAAGCCCCAGGATTCCCTCTATAGTGAGAATTCCATTAAGATAAAGACAGAGGCATTTCTAAATCTATCCTTTCATTTATTTATGCATTTGTTTTTCATTTAGCATTTATTGAATTAGAGGTATAGGATGTTAAGATGAGTAAGATAAGATCATTTCTCTTAAAACTCACATCAAGTAGAAAAGTAAATATATTATAGCATGATGTGGGGGGATGAGCTAAATGGATAAGGAGCATTAAGGAGGACAGTTGTTGGGATGAGCACTGGGTGTTATATGTAAGTAATGAATCACTAAAGTCTGAAACCATTGCTACACTATATGTTAACTAGTTGGATTTAAATAAAATTTAAAAACATAAAATAAAAACAAGAAAAAAAGTATATAGCATGATGTGATAAGGGCAATGCAGAGCTGTGTATAATAGAATAATGTGATAAGAGTAATATGTATATACTATGTAAGAGACATATACACCAGGCAATATAGGAACATGTGGTACGCTAAGCAACTGGGAGTTTTAACATACTAAGCAAGCAGATAGCAAATGCAGAGAGGACATTCTGGGTAGAAAAGACCAGTGTTTTCTAGTAGGAAAATTAGAAGCATCATGGTGTGTTCTAAGAACAGCAAACACTTAGGTGTTTATGGAGCATGTTTAAGCAGAGGTGAGAGCAAAGATATCAGGATAGAAAATGTTATGTTAATAACTTTGACATTAACTGATATGATTTTCATGGATTAAAATATGCACACATTTGCATGTTGTTGCCTAATATTAATATTCTTGAGGACTTGGCATGTATTTCACTTTGAAACTGTCCATTAATAGTGTAATATCAATATTGCCTTTTACCAACGTAGTCAAAACTTAGATTAAATGAGGGTCCAATATCACACATATATATGCACATATATTTACGATGTGTATATTTGAATGTCTCACAGGCAGACAGAGTCTTTCTTCCCAACTATAATTATTGCCATATTTATCTTCTATTCCATATCAAAACCTACAGTTAGAAATTTTGAAACCAGAGAAGTTTGAGACACAGCAAACATGCTTTCAACAATTCCTTATTTGAGAAATAGTAGAAAATGTACTTTCTGCAACTGTGGTCTTAAATAACTGAACTTGGGAGTAAATATGATTTCCAATGTACTGTTTAAACAAAAATATTCACTCCAGCAATATATGATAAAATCAATCCTTTTCCCCAAGAGGCTTAAAATTTCTAAAAGCATTAGTAAGGATTCATTTAACAGACATTAAATGAAGCCTTCCATATAATAGGCACTGTGCTCCATGTTGTAGTTTAAAGAATGAAAAAAATATTGTTTTTGCCCTGATGATGATTGCCTAATTGACTGGTGTAATAAATGCTATGACAGCGTAGGAAGTAGCAGGTGCGCAAACCTGAACACAAGCGCATGTTCTGTTAATGTGAAAATCAAGTGAGGTTAATGTGAAAATCAACTGTGTAATATAGTGCTTGGTAAAGCTGATGACCAGTTATCAAAACATAATCATCATGAAATTTAGAAGTCAAAGTTTGTGGGCCACTTGGGTGGCTCAGTGGGCTAAGCGTCTGGCTTCAGCTCAGGTCATGATCCCACGGCTTATGAATTCAAGCCCCGCATCAGGCTCTGCATTGGTGGTGTGGAGCCTGCTTGGGATTCTCTCTCTCTCCCTCTCTCTGTGTCTCTCTCTCTCTGTGTCTCTCTCTCTCTGTGTCTCTCTCTCTCTCAAAATAAATAAATAAACTTTAAAAAATTAAACAAAAAAGAAGTCAAAGTTTGTAAAAATAAACCCAAGAACAATTACTAGTGGAAGATAGATATAGTGGTTATGACTGGTAGTGCTTCTATCAGTACTTTTAAAGAATTCTATAGATATGTTTCAGAATTAAGAACAGTACCTTAGAAGTAGGTATAAGTAAACTTGCAGGACATCTTCCGTTTTGCTCCTGATAACTGTGGTAGCTTTTTTAAAAGTTGATGATTAAAAGGATATTTAGCTTTCTAAAACTGCAAACAAAGCAATGAGGGACCAGGCATGTAAAATACGTCTCCAGTTTGTAACTGGTCAATTAATTGCATAGAAGAAAAGCACTCCATAACTAAGGTGCATTTTAAGACACCCAAAATATGTAGGTGAGGTGATTAAAATAATAATTGAGAATAAGTGAGAAGCTAAAGGAAGTAATATTTCTAAAGTATGACCAATAAAGAATTTTATTTCCTATCCATCCAGCTTAACTCATGATACCATACTAAATAAGTATTATAAAAGTGAACGTAGGCTAAGCATATTGGCTCTTGTACCCATTTGTTCTCTTTTGGTGCTCCAATTTGTTTTCAGAACACAGTCCTTTCAAGTATTAGGCAACAGTTTTTAGAAAACTGTCTTTATAAACTACTGCCTGTATTTCCACAATTGTCAGTTTCATCTAAAAGTTATCATTCCAATGCAAATGCATATATACATACACAGATGGGTGCAGAACCTTTGCCCTTTTTTATCCTATCTGTGTCTTCTAGACTCCTTATTGTAAGCCTGATTTTAAAGAGATTATGGTATTCATCAATGCTCTTCTTTCAATAATCCTGACTCTTCATCTCCTGGGCTCACAGTAAACTGCACCTTCTGCCCTAGGGTTGGGTGGAAGAAATTTGTGGTATTTGGCAGTAACAAGAGGAAGTGATGCACCCCTTGCAATTCTAATATGCCCACCCTCTCAGATGCCAGTGTTGATATTAATTTATGTAATGATATGTACTCTTTTCACATGTGTATGTTGTATGATATAATGTAACATGTTATTGTTCACATGTGTATTAAAGGGAGCCAGAAAAAAATGTGCATGAACCACTGATCTAAGTTCTTTATTTTCTCTCTGCCTCAACTGTCCAGCAAGACGCCCTGTGCTGAATATAGCTCACCTCAACCCAAAGACAGTCTTGTATTTTTAACCAAAACACATTTTCCACGATTAGCTAGCTCATGTGAGCTTATGGATACACCTGCTGCCACCAGGGGTCAGACTAGTAAGTGTGTAATTGAAGATGAAGGTAATTAGGTTGTATAATTAGGTTGTATAATTTTCAGCCATTCAAGTTTAATTTCATATGTTATGTTATACAGAGGTATTAAGTATGATGACTAAAAAGTGAATAGATGTGAAGCAGACATCTAACCTGATCTTGGTCAGCTTGCTGACAAATGTTATTCGAAAAGAAAAACACTAATATATTTCTAATTAAATGCCAAATCTTAAAGAAATCTCAGCTGCTCTAACTTCTTTCATTAACAGCCCATCTTCCCCTCTCTCTCCCTCCCCCCCATCGTTCCTCCTCTCCCTCACTCACCATTTAAATGTCCCCATTACTTTGCATGCCTAGGGTGCTCTAGCGGTTACACATACTGCCATCCAACTCCACAAAGTTGAACCTCTCACTGACTAAAATTGCAACAGGTTTCCAATTTCTGCTTAAACTTACTCATTGAGAATCATGGTTGAAACCTAAGAGGTTAATAAAAATTATACACAATAGGAGAGATGTCAATATATTTTTTTTCATTTTTAAAAAATGTTTATTTATTTTTGACAGTGAGAGAGACAGAGTGTGAATGGGGTAAGGGCAGAGAGAGAAAGGGAGACACAGAATCCAAAGCCACCTCCAAGCTCTGGACACAGAACCCAACATGGGGCTTGAACTCACGAACAGTGAGATCATGACCTGAGGCGAAGTCGGACCCTTAACCGACTGAGCTACCCAGGCCCCCAGAGATGTCAATATAATTTTTCAAAATGTGATACACTATAACTTGAGTAAACCAACTGAATAAGAATGTATAAATTTATGTGTTAAACCAGAAAGATAAGAATCTATCAGGGCAATAAAATACTGGAACATTTAAATCACACCTCAAAATCCTAGAGAATAGATTTCTTATTCTCTATTGCAACCAGAGAAATAAATTTAGAAGTTGTCAAGAAAACAAATCAGGCTGGGGCGCCTGGGTGGCGCAGTCAGTTAAGCGTCCGACTTCAGCCAGGTCACGATCTCGCGGTCCGGGAGTTCGAGCCCTGCGTCAGGCTCTGGGCTGATGGCTCGGAGCCTGGAGCCTGTTTCCGATTCTGTGTCTCCCTCTCTCTCTGCCCCTCCCCCGTTCATGCTCTGTCTCTCTCTGTCCCAAAAGTAAATAAACGTTGAAAAAATAAATAAATAAAAATAAAACAAATCAGGCATATTTGATGTCTTTTTAAAATGCTTTTGTAAACAATTAATACTAAGACTTAAACATTCCTTGTCAAATTCAGACAAATTTAAAAAGAACTTACTAGACTCCATTAAACTGAAGTGTATGCACCTAATTTTCCATTACTGCCGATTACCAAGATTTAATATTCTAGGTCTATTTGCCACTTAGTGGGCCCCTATAAGTCCCATTAACAGTAATGGGAATACTATGGGCACTGAGAAAAAAAGAAATACCTATACGTTTACATAGTTTTCTCCTTTATAATTAACCTCTGTCTTCTGCCCAATTTCTTACGTTTGACATTTTAATTCCTTCAATGAAAATGATTGGATTGTGATAGAAACCAGATTGTAGTATCATTAAATAAATCAGGGCAACAGAGAGAATAGCTGAATCACAGAGATTGGCATATTTGCCAGTATAGAGTTCATTGCCATGCAAAAAAGGCAGCACAAAATATGCAATCAAGAAATTGAATTTTGATTAAGTTGAGCTGCTTGATGTTTAAACATTTTCAGAAGAAAGTAAGGAAAGAAAGTCTCTTTTGGTAATGAAACCCTGACGTCCAGATCAAGACAGACAAATCTGTTATGTTAAAGACTTAGAGTTTATATACAAGGAAATAAACTTGTGGTTTCAATTAGTTCCTAGAGGGTACTCGGCACAATCTTATCAATGTTAATTAGAAGGCTGCCAAAGCATTCATCAACCTTAATGAGTACACATGTGGGTTCATAAACATTTTGAGTTAGAATAAAATTCTTAATCTAGAAAGTATTTTGCTTTGGATACAAATAAGCGGTGTTACTATGTTTCCATTTATATGGGCATTTCTTTCATACATTAGTATATAAATGGCATATCCATGTCAGAGCTTATTTAAACTACCTTTGTTCAAGTGTGTGTGAAACTATGCCCCAAAAGGTTAATGAGGTTACAGCTACCAAATTTAAAGCTTGTTTTTCAGGGACCTGTTTCTCCCCAATCAGATGTTGTTTCTTTTCAGGCCCCACTCACAAATGCACTAGCTGTCTCCCGAAGGGCCCAAACTGACACAAATGAAGGTCACTGATGTGGTTGCAGAGTATGAACCAGCAAGGCCTACATTCCTTCCCTGCGATAAGGAACTCAAAACCCTACCCAATTTATTTGTGTTCTCGGATCGTGCCCATCCGGATAGCACCTCTCCTGGACTTCCCGACAAGAGGGGCTGAATTATGCCTCATTTTAATGTCTCCATCTCAAAGTAAACATGGAATATGTTGCATGCTTGGTCAATGCACATGCTCCACATTTTCTCAAAAATAGTCATGAGTTTTTCTAATCTTTTCATCAACAGCTATACAACCCAACTCCTAGGATTATAAAAACTTGCTCTAATCTCAATTGGGTGAGGAAGAATTAAGGCTTTCCCTCCTGTCTCCTTGTATGGCTGCTTCTCAAACCCTTGCCTTGCTGCATACTCAAGGTCTCAGTGATTGGCTTTGCTACACATTGGGCATACAAACTTAGGTTCAGTTACATGTGTATGATGTGCATGGTTTCTGAAATAGAATCAGAGAGATATCTTTTCTTTTCAACTAGGGACTCAAATTCGGTCTCAAAATGGGGACAAAAGCAGTAGCCAACTTAGCAGTGAATTTGGTTTGGCAGTAAAGGAATCCAGCTATCACATATTTAATCACTACCAGGACAGAAAGGAAAGGGACAGGGCATCTTGCTAGAAATATTACTGCCTCTACTTTAAAACGTGATATATTTGAGACAGGTATGGGTCATGGGGTCAATGTTTCTCATGATTTAGAAATAGAAGCTCAAAAGGAAAGAATTGAGAAACTTCTTTCTGGGTAATTCCAAATGCTGTTTATGATGCAGAGTAAAATTTATAAGAGCTCAGCAAGGAAACAGGAAAAAGGAGAAAATTATACCTTAATCATGATTCATAATGGACCTGAGTAAATCCTCCTGATGAAGGTTAGGAGTGGGGTAAAACTTGTTTTCGGATAGAACATTATACAGCTTTATTTTAGTTTTACAGTTTATAGTTTTATTTCTTAAATCTAATCAAACTGCATAGCAAGCTAGATTATATTTACATTTCTTCAGGAAAAAGTCAGTTTTCATCTCTTGCTTATAACTTAATGTGATCGAAGTGATACATTTTAAGAACATAATGAAAGACAATGAAAGCTTAGTTTGTGTAGCATAACTATGGGATTTGTATGCTTTGTGTTTAAACCAGAAGGTATAATGAAAAGGTATATTCCAAGATCTGAGTTAACTAAACCTATTTTTCACTTGAAACGTAAGTAAATAGTAAACTTTTATTTTTGTTTTCTCCTCTTTTTTGGTTATTTAAGCAAAGCTATGTTAAAGAACAAGTCTGACATTAACAAAAATCTGTAATCTTATTTTGGTTTTGGAACCTCTAAGTCAGTAATGGTCATAACGACTTATTTCAACACTATGTAAATTTAGGAGAATTTTGTGATTTGCAAAAGATCTGCAAGTAGGCACACACGTGTGTATGCTCAGACACAACACACTGATGGAGTCTAAATTAGTAAATTCTTTCAGATCTGGGCAGACCCTGGGAAACCATCCTCAAAAATAGAAACAATTTTTCTGTAAATACTAGAACCAAGCAATTAAGAAGAAAATGTTGTGAAATCTCAGGTGAGGAGTAAAAGGGCGCCTGGGTAGCCCAGTCAGTTAAGCATCTGACTTTGGTTCAGGTCATGATCTTGCAGTTCAGGTCATGGGTTCGAGCCCTGCGTTGGATTCCGTGCTGACAGCTCAGAGCCTGGAGCCTGCTTTCAATTCTGTGTCTCCCTCGCCCTGCCTCTCCCCTGCTCATACTTTGTCTCTTTTTCTCTCAAAAATAAGTAAACATTTAAAAATGTTTAAAGAAGGAGGCAATAGGAAATTTTTCTAAGAAGAAATAGTATTTGCATTGGACACTACATGAGAATAGAGGAAGAAACTAGTTAAGGCAGGAATAAAAATAAAATAGGTAGTCCTAGATTAGCAGAAAAGAGAGCAGCTCAGTGTTAGTTTAGAATGTGTCAGAAACAGGAAATGTTAGGGGATGCAATCAAATTTGTACATGAACCAGTTGAGAAGAACCTCATATGCTATGCTAACAAGATTCAGAGACCCTTTAGGATTTTACCGGCACAGAGAGTGGCAACATTATTCCATTGTCTGCTCTACTTTTCCTTTGACCTAACACTGGTTTCCCACGGTGGGGTTAGGATAAGTCCAATATCTGAAAAATGGTCTATTTTGGTTGCAGGCTCTTTTGGTTAGTATTAATTGTTCCCGAGGATGACAGAGGAGGGGAAAAGATTCACACACACACACACACACACACACACACACACACACCCATGAGTGCTTTAGACAGAGTTTAGAAGCAGAAAGGACAATAGGTGCTTGTAACCATTAATAGAAATAGCTAACTTACACCCGTTTACACTGTACCAAGTATTGAGCAAAGCACTTGTGTATACTGCCTCAATAAATTCTTATAAATGCTACCCTCATTTTACCAATCATAAAGAGTCCTAGAGAAGCTTAGAGACTCAAGATCAAAGATAGGAGGTAGCTATCTGGATTTGACCCCACACATCATGACTCCAAAGGCAGAGGGCTTCCCTGTTTGGCAGTGGCGAGTGTAGTATGGAGAGCCAGGGTAGTTTAATATTTGAGTCGGTTTCCATAACCAGACTGCCTGGACCTGCGGATTATCTGGACACTCTTGAACCAAATGTCTCAACCACCCTTTGCCTTGGTTTTATCATTTGTAAGTTGTAGATATTAACAGTTTCTCTGAGTTGTTTTGACAATTGCATGCACTACACAAAATGTTAGCCGTTGTCATCATTATCATCAGTATTATACCATTTAGGTGACAAATTGATACAGATAAAGACGCTTAGCCATTAGAATATAAGCCAGGCTTAAGTCATTCAGAGGAAAATAAAGCATGGCATTCTCTAGATCTGTAAGCCTCCTCCTGCCCTGTTTTAAAATAATCTGTATGCCCACTAAACATCAACAACCTCTGTACTAAGATATTAAGATAGTGCAGGGGCAGAGGTTGAGAGAGGGAAAGATAACATGCGAGACACAATTGTGTATTAGAAGGTATGCCTTGTAATTCTACATGTTATATCAGTGAATCCACAGTGCTCATAAAAGGTGATTATTATTCGGATGAGGAACTTGAGGTTAGCAGAGTTCAAAAGACTTTCCTAACGTCACACAGAATTGAAAGTTATATCAGGATTTGGAACAAGTCATGAGGGGTCTGTCTTAATGGAGTTGGTAGCTTTGGTTTATAATGTGCTTTCATTTCTGTTATCTCAAAATCACTAAGAAGGATAATTGGAAGAATGCAATAAGTTGAAACGTAACTCAGTATTTTTTTAGTAAGAATTATTGTAAGCACACCATGCCTGAGAAATTAAAGAGATGGAAACCATGCTCTAAATACACTGTTTAGATATATAAATATGTAGGATATATATCCTTATATATGAAATCGTATATTAAGAAAACAAATTCAAAAATTTAGAATGTCATATTCATATTAGAGAAGCTTTTGTGAAACATTCTGATTAGAAGATATGGTGAGAAAAACGTTCTCTAATGCTTATGGTAATGAGTATATATGTATACAGGTCTAGTGCTTTTAATATTTTTCATTAGGTAGAAGAATTCTATTTCAGAACATAAAAAGATTTAAAAGGAAACCTGCTATCTGTCCATTAAACCATGAAGTCACAATATTGAGTATTTACTATATGCACATGTGTCACACTAGGACATTTGAAGGCCACGCTTTTGTTAACTGCCAGTGAAGCTGGATTGTGAGGGCAGCTAATTTGATTAGTGTTAATGATATTTCTAGTAGCCTCATTCAGAAGCACAAGCCCTGAAACGTCATTTTGCACTGTCTTATTAAGTAACAAACACTGTATAGGAAATTTTGAGTATATAATAGTAAAAGATTAAAAAAATACATTGGATGAATAAAATAACACTGCCCTTGTAATTATAAGCCATCCAGATTGCCACTAGAGAGACAAAGGCAAAAAGCAAACAACTAGTTAAAGGATCTTGAAGAAATGGGCCAGAAAATAATATAGTCCCCAGAGAAGCAGAGAGACCTGAGAAAGGATGATTTATTTTGGTTTTGTGTTTTGAGAATTGAAAGGAGGGGCAGTCTTCCTGAGCAGATCAGACCTTTTCTTTCTAAATGGTAAGGATTCACTGGGGGACTTTGGCACATCTCTTCCTCTCCTGCAGGAAAGCTAGGTTACAGAAATAAAATGTGAGCACAGGGTCCATGATCTCAGCCTCAACTCGGTATGGAATTACAGAAAAGAAAGGTGGGAAAGAAAACCTTGTCTCCCAACCCAGCAGTTTTATTGCTTGCAGAAAGCCGTAGTGGAGGAGGAGGAACAGATACATTTTTCCCCCACACTGCCTAGCCTTTCTACACTTAAGAAAATAGTAAATACAGACAATTTATTGTTCTTTATGTATATATTTTTAAAATTTATTTGTTTATTTTGAGAGAGAGAGAGAGAGAGAGAGCAGGGGAGATGCAGAGAGAGAGGGAGAGAAGGAATCCCAAGCAGGCTCCATGCTGACAGAGCAGTGCCCCACATGGGGCTCCATCTCACAAACTGTGAGATCATGACCTGAAACAAAATCAAATTGGACGTTTAACCGACAGGGCCACCCGGGTGCCCCTATTGTTCTGTATTTTGATTTTAAATTCATCAATCTAGTTCTTAGTTATTCTAATGAAATCAGTTATTTCTAATGAAATCTCTTTTCATAGAGGAGGCTAATTCAAGAATCTCAGCAGTTATTATTTACGGAGGAGCTAACACTCAAAAAGTACCAACCTACAAACATAGGAAATTTCTAATTGGTTCTATTTGTCATCCTGCCTGAAAGATTTTTACGGAGTCAATATTCGAAAGGAGAAACTAAACAATATAGTGAAAAATCATGTAGTTAACAAAATTATTGAAAAGTGAAAATATCCTCACTCATATGTGGAAGTTGAGAAACTTAACAACTTAACAGAACACCATGGAGGAAGGGAAAACAATATATATATATATATATATATATATATATATATATATATATATATATATTTGGTTACAAACAGGGAGGGAGACAAATCATAACAGATTTTTAAATACAGAGAACAAACTGAGGGTGGAAGGGAGTGGAGGGGGGTGGGGAAAATGGGTGATGGGCATTGAGGAAGACACTTGTTGGGATGAGCACTGGGTGTTGTACATAAGTGATAAATCCTGGGAATCTATTCCTAAAATGAAGAGTGCACTGTATACACTGTATGTTAGCCAACTTGACAATAAATTATATAAAAATAAATAAATAAAAGGAAAAGTGATAAAAAGAGGGAGAGAGAGAGAGAAAAGAAAAGTAAACATAAGTATAAAGAGAAAAATTTAAAGTTTCTTTAAGAATTCTGAAAACTTGGGTGCCTCGCTGGCTCAGTCAGTGGAGCATGCAACCCTTGATCTCAAGAGTTCAAACTCCATATTGGGTGTGGAGCCTACATTAACAAAAAAGAAAAAGAAAAAGAATTCTGAAAACAGATTTGCAGCACTAGCTGAAGATCTCTGAAGTAATTAGACTGAGGTCCATTGTGGAAACCAGGTATCTAGTGGGCTGGATATTTATCAGGAGAGGTGGGGAAAGCAATAAATGAAACAAGAGAGGCCAGGAATTGATTGTTCAAACTGGAACACAGCTTTACAGTATTTTCTACTTTTGCGTTTTGGATTTTCCAGAACAAGAAGTTTATTTTTTTTAATTTACTTTTTTAAGTATTTATTTTTTAAAGAGAGAGAGAGAGATAAAGAGAGAGAGAGAGTAGAGGAGGGGCAGAGAGAGAGGGGGACATAAGATCTGAAGCAGGCTCTGTGCTGACAACAGCAAGCATAAAGCAGGGCTCAAACTCATGAACCTTGAGATTATAAACTGAGCTGGTCCAACACTTAACTGACTGAGACACCTAGGTGCCCTGTAACAAGTTTCTGGGGAAAAAAAAAGACTAAATCTTCACAATTTTGAGGATTTAAGGTTTAGAAATTAAGATGTTATGGAGTGCCTGGGTGGATCACTCAGTTTACGCATCAGACTTCAGCTCGGGTCATTATCTCACAGTTTGTGGTTTCCAGCACCTCATTGGGCTCTGTGTTGACAACTCAGAGCCTGGAGCCTGGAACCTGCTTCAAATTCTCTGCCTCCCTCTTTCTCTACCCCTTCCCGGCTCGTGTTCTGTCTGTCTGTCTCTAGGAAACAAATAAACATCAAAAAAATTAATAGAAATCAAGATGTTAGATTGTAAAATAAGCTTTAATTAATTTGAATTAGATCCTGTGAAAAGAGAAACTGTTTTTTAGTGTGTATACATACACACACACACACCTCTAAATGTATATATAGAAAAAGCACTCAACATGCTTGGACAAAATCCTTGTATTGATTTGGTGGTAGCTGGGCAAATGGCCGTTACCATGATTCATTTAAAGTGGTACTTTATGATTCATATAACAAAATAAGCTAATTCATTGAAAATGTAACTTATCCCAAATTCTTTTATGTGCTTACATTTTTTTAATTCTTTTTTTTAAATTTAATTCCAGTATAAGTAATATACAGTGTCATATTAGTGTCAAGTTACAATATAGTGATTCAGCAATTCTCTACATTATCCAGTGCTCATGACAATAAGTGTACTCTTTAATCCCCATCACCTATTTCACCTATCTTCTCACCCACCTCCCCTCTGATAACCATCAGTCTGTTCTCTATAGCTAAAAGTGTTTCTTGGTTTGTTTCTTTTCTTTAACTTTGTTAATTTGTTTTCTTAAATTAAAAATGTGAGAGAAAATTGTTGGTATTGGTCTTTTTCTGACTGACTTACTTCACTTAGCATTATACCCTCTATGTTGCTGTAAATGGCCAGATTTCATTATTTTTTATAGTTGAGTAGTATTCCACTCTGTGTGTGTGCGTGTGTGTGTGTGTGTGTGTGTGTGTACGTGTGTACACTCTTCTCTATTCACTCATCTATTGATTAATACCTGGGCTCCTTCCATAAATTTTCCATTGTAAACAATGCTGCTGTAAATATAAGGGAGCATATATATTTTCAAATTAGTGATTTCATATTCTGGGTAACAGACAATAGTGAAATTACTAATCATGTGGTAATTATATCTTTAATTTTCTGAGGAAGCTCCCCACTGTTTTGCAAATGACTGCATTGCCACCAACAGTGTATGAAGGTTCCTTTTTCTCCACATCCTTGCCAGCACTTGTTATTTCTTTGTGTTTTTGATTTTAGATATTCTGAGGGATGTGAGGTGATATCTCGTTGTGGTTTTGATTTGTATCGCCCTGATGATTAGAGATGTTGAGCATCTTTTCGTGTGTCTATTGGTCATCTGTTTGCCTTCTTTGGAGAAATGTCTGTTCATGTCTTCTGCCCATTTTTAATTGGTTTATTTGTTTTTTGGATGTTGAGTTGAACAAGTTCTTCGTATATTTTGGACACTAATCTTTTATTGCATATGTCATTTGCAACTATCTTCTTTCATTTAGTAGGTTGTTGGTTGTTTCCTTTGCTGTGCAGTAGCTTTTTATTTTGACATTGTCCCAACTGCTTTGTTTCCCTTGCCTCAGGGGACATATCTAGAAAAAATGTTGCCAATGTCAAAGAGATTACTATCTAGGCTCTCTTCTAGGTTCTTTATGGTTTCAGGACTCACATTTAGGTCCTGAATCCATTTTGAATTTATTTTTGTGTATGGTGTAAGAAAGTGTCCCAGTTTCATTATTTTGCATGTAGCTTCCCGGCACCATTTGTTAAAGAAACTTTTCCCCATTACATATTCTTGCCTCTATCAAAGATTAATTAACCATATAATTGTGGGTTTATTTCTGGGCTCCCTATTTTCTTTCATTGATCTATGTGTCTATTTTTGTGCCAATACCATACTATTGTTGATTACTACAGCTTTGTAGTATAAGCCTGAAATCTGGGACGGTGATACTCCACCTTTGTTCTTCTTTTTCAAGGTTGCTTTGGCTCTTTGGGGTCTTTGAGGGTTCCATACAAGTTTTGGGATTGTTTATTCTAGTTCCATGAAAAATGCTGTTGGTATTTTGACAGGGATTCCATTAACTGTATAAATTGTTTTGGGTAGTATGGACATTTTAACAATATTGGTTCTTCCAATCCATGAGCCTAGAATATCTTTCCATTTGTTTGTGTCCTCTTCAATTTCCTTGATCAAGCTTTATAGTTTTCACAGTACAGACCTTTCATGTCCTTGATCAAGTTTATTCCTAGGTATTTTATTATCTTTGCTGCAATTGCAAATGCAATTGTTTTATTAATTCATCTTTCTGCTACTTCATTATCACTGCATAGAAATACAAGAGATTTCCACATATTGAATTCGTATCCTGCAACCTTACCAAATTCATTTATCATTTCTAGTAGTTTTTTTGGTAGAGTCTATATATACACTATATGTAGTATCATGTTATCTACAAATAGTGAAAGGTTTACTTCTTACCAATTTAGATACCTTTTACTTCTTTTCTTATCTGACTGCTGTGGCTAGGACTTCCAGTATTAGGCTGCATAAAAGTGTGCAAAGTAGATATCCTTGCCTCATTCCTGATTTTAGGGGAAAAGCTTTAAGTTTTTCACCATTGAGTATTAGGTTACCTATGGGCTTTTCATACATTGCCTTTATTATGTTGAGATATGTCCTCTCTACACCTAATTTGCAGAGGATTTTTATCATGAATGGATGTTGTATTTTGTCAAATACTTTTTCTGCATCTATTGAAATGATCATATATGTATATATATATATATATTTTATCATTTTCTCTTGTTGATATGGTGTATCACCTTGATTGATTTGTGAATGTTGAACCACCCTTGCAACCCAGGAATAAATCTTACTTCATTTTGATGAATGATTTTTAAAAATGTATAGTTGGATTTAGTTTGCTAACATTTGGTTGAGGACTTTTGCATCTGTATTCATCAGAGATACTGGTCTGCAGTTCTCATTTTGCGGTGTCTTTATCTTGTTTTGGTATCAGGGTATGCTGACCTCACAGAATAAATTTGGAAGTTTCCTTCCTCTTCCATGTTTTGGAATGGTTTGAGAAAAATAGGTATTACCTCTTCTTTAAATGTTTGGTAGAATTCACCTGTGAAGCCATCTGGTCTTGGACTTTTGTTTACTGGAAATTTTTGATTACTGATTCAATTGCTAGTAATTGGTCTGTTCAAAATTTCTATTTCTTCCTGTTTCAGGCTTGGTAGGTTCTATGTTTCTAGGAATGTATCTATTTCATCTAGGTTATCCAATTTTTTGGCATATAATTTTTCATAATATTCTCTTTTAATCCTTTGTATTTCTGTGGTGTCGGTATTATTCTTCTTTCATTTTTGATGTTGTTATTCAAATACTCTGTGGGATTTTGTTTTTTTTTTAATTTTGTTTGTTTTTGATGAAGCTGTCTATGTTTAAGGGTTCATCAATTTTGTTGATGCATTCAAAGAACCCTCCTGGTTTAATTATTCTGTTCTTTTTTTGTTGTTATTTCTACTTTGTTTATTTCTGCTCCGATCTCATTAATTTCTTCCTTTTGTTAGTTTTGGATTATGCTGGTTATTCTTTTTCAAGGTCCATTAGGTGTAAAGTTGGGTTGTTTGAGGTTTTTCTTGTTTCTTGAAATAGGCCTGTATTGCTATAAACTTTCCTGTTAGAATAGCTTAAGCTAAATCCTAAAGATTTCGGATCATTGTGTTTTCATTTCCATTTGTCTCCATGTATTTTTTACTTCCTCTTTGATTTCTCGGTTGACTCATTCATTGTTTAATAGCATGTTATCTAACCTCCAGGTATTTGTTGTGGTTCCAGATTTTTTCCTGTGGTTGACTTCTAGTTTCATAGCATTGTGGTCAAAAAAGATGTGTGGTATGACTTCACTATTTTTGAATTTCTTAAGACTTGTTTTGTGGCCTAATTGTGATTTATCCTGGATAATGTTCTATGTTCACTTGAAAATAATGTGTACTCCCCTGTTTTAGGATGGAATGTTCTGTATATATCTCTTAAATCCATCTGGTCTAATGTATCATTTAAAGCCACTATTTCCTTATTGATTTTCTGTTTGAATAATATATTCATTGATGTAAGTTGGGTGCTAAACTCCCCTATTATTATTATTGTATTGATATCTATTATTTCCTTTATCATTTCCCTTTATTATTATTTTTCTCTCCCCTGTTCAGTTTTATTACTTTCCATTTACTCTGTTCTCCAAGTCACCAATCTGTTCTTCTCCTTCCTCTGGTCTATTATTTCTTCCATCTACTGTATTTTCAATTTTATTTATTGAGTTCTTCACCTCTGACCAGTTCTTTTTTATGTTTTCCATGTCTTTGTTGAGGGTCTCATTGAGGTAGCCCACTCCTTTGTCCAGTCCAGTGAGTATCTTTATGACCATTACTTTAAATTCTCTATGAGACATATTATCTTTGTTTCATTTAGCTCTCTTGCTGTGATTTTGCCCTGTTCATTCATTTGGGACATATTTCTCTGTCATTTTGTCTAACTCTTTATGTCTGTTTCTTATGTCTTATGTAACTCTTATGTCTGTTTCTTTCTGTGTTAGGAAAGTCATCTATGTCTCCTGCTCTTGAAAGTAGTGACATTTATGAAGGGATCCTGCAGTGCCCTGCAATACAATGCTTTCTGTTCATCAGAACCTGGCACTTCAGGGGTGTCTCCTATGTGTGTTGGATGCATCCCACTGTTGTGGCTGAGCCATGTTTGCTTTCAGTCCAGTCATCTATATTGGTTTTCTTTGCCTGTTGTGGGAAGTGTTTGGTCCCTGTGCTGTTAGTGGGCCAGTCTGGGGCTACCTTGGTCTTGGTTGAGTCAGATCAGGGTTTGCCAGAGATGCAGTAGCACTGAACTGCAAGGTGCTCTCCCTATGTTGTCCCCTGAAAATCTTTCTTTGGTTGGCCAGCTGCCTGCTCCCAGTCTACTGCCAGGGCCACAGTCGGACTGGTGTGTGGTTATCTCACCTTTCCCTGGAGCAGGAGTCACTTTAGACTGGTGCTGGCCCCTGTCAGGGCTGCTTGCACACTGCCAGGCTTGTAGCACCACTTTGGATAGGCTCTTGCAAAGGTCAAAGGCATATTGGAAGGGGCAGGCCCACAGGAGAATGTGGGGGTGGGGCACACTGTTAGTAAGCTAGGTGGAGTGTTGGCACTGAGCTTGTTCCCATGAGTGTCCATGTGTCTAGGATGAGGAGGGAGAGAAATGGCACCCCTCAGCTCTTTTGTTGTTGGAGAAATCTCCCAAGGATCCCTGCCCCTCCAGCACATGCTCTGAGATTAGTATCTCTGTGGTGCTATTTGTTGTGTTGTGTCTTTAGAACAGATATTTGGTTTCTTCTTGCCCTCCTGACAATCCCAGAGCTTAGCCTACTGATTTTTAAAGTTCCAGGTATTAAGTTCTGCAAACTGTGAGGAACTTCTGAAATTAGGTCCTTCTGGTTTTCAAAGCCAAGTGTCATGGGGTTTCGTCTTAACCATGCAGGTCTCCGGTGCCTAGGGTGCCTGTTATGACGGTCTGTTTCTTTCCCCTCTGTGCTCCCATGGTATCTGTCCCCCTGCAGACAGTCCTGTAAGGTCATTTAGCTCCTGACCATGCCTCTGCCCTTCCTTCCTTCTTTTATGTGGCCTCTTCTCTATATTTGGCTGCTAAGAATCTGTCCGCCAGTCTTTAGGTCATTTTCTGGGTTATTTACAGTGATGTGAGACTTATCTAGTTGTATCTGTGGGGAGAGGTAACCTTAGGATTTTTCTACTCCACCATCTTCCCTGGAATTCTCCTTCCTTGTGTACTTACATTTTAAACAGCATAAACACTTAGTATTTTGAGAACAAATTTGGGACAGGTCACAAATTCACAACCACTGATCTATATTAACAAAAAAGGAATTTCATAAGTAAAATCATCTTCAGTAATGTTGCTAGTAACTTATACCTGACCATTAACTTTAGTAACAAAGTGTATTGTAAATAGAATTTTTAAAAATATTGAATTTTTCACATTAAAAGTCTGTTTCATCTGAATGAGCTGCGTTTCTTCAAGTAATATAAATCAAACTTGCAGCATTTGACAATATGCAGATTCATGTTGTATGCTATTTGATTATGTAGAATTTGTCAGTCAAAACCTAATCCACAGAGAAAATGAACAAACATTCATGGCCATTTCTAGCAGTTTTCCCAATTTCTTTGTCACAGTAAGCATTAAAGAATCAACATTCGGCATTTAGCGTGCACGTTTGTTCTTTACCTCTCTTGAAAAATATGAAATCTTGACACCTGTTTCACTTCCTTCAAGAGGAATCAACTAAAAGTTAATGAGTGGTTTGGGGAGTCCCTTGGGAAATTTCTGTTTTATGCTTCTGCAGTCCTCCTACCAGTTATAGTTTGGCTACAGTGAAACTTCCTGCTATTCCCATGCTAGCTTTTTAGGTTACCAGTATGATTTTAAGTTTACCCCTTCACTTCATTTAATATACATTGCGCGAGTATTTGTCAATGTCCTGGTGCATTAGTTTCCTGTTGCTGGCACAAGAAGTTACCATGAACTTAGGGACTTAAAAAGTCCTGGTGGTGCTAAAATTGGAGGTACGAAATCCAAAATCAGTCTTGTGTCAAGATGTCAGGCTTTGTCAAAGCTCTGAGGAAATGGTCCATTTCCTTGTCTTTTTCAGCTTCTAAAGGCTACAGGCATTCCTTGTCTTAAAGCCTCTTGCTCACATTACTCGTATTTTTTGCTTCTTTCCCGACATCTCCTGGTAATTCTGACCCTTCTGCCTCCGTCTTATAAGGATCCTAGTGATTACATTAGGACCACTTGGATAAGCCAGGGTAACTGCCTCATCATTAGATCCTTAATTAATCACATATGCAAGGTTCCTTTTGTAATATATCCATAGCTTCTAGAATTAAGGCATGGGCATTTTGTGGGGGGCATAATTCAACCTAGCTCAAAGAGCTAAATGGGAACATCCTCAAAACTGATTTTGGAGACTTAGAAAATTCCAAAAAGCCTAGTATATAATTACATTTACCAGAAGGAAAGAAGACACACACTAACATGGTTGAATTTTTGCAACACTATTGAAGTTTGGCAGATATTCTTTTTTTTTTTTTATTTTTTTATTTATTTATTTTTTTTTTTTAAATATTTTTTTTTTCAACGTTTATTTATCTTTTGGGACAGAGAGAGACAGAGCACGAACGGGGGAGGGGCAGAGAGAGAGGGAGACACAGAATCGGAAACAGGCTCCAGGCTCTGAGCCATCAGCCCAGAGCCCGACGCGGGGCTCAAACTCACGGACCGCGAGATCGTGACCTGGCTGAAGTCGGACGCTCAACCGACTGCGCCACCCAGGCGCCCCTGAAGTTTGGCAGATATTCTGATGACAATTGGAAGGAGACATACTCAATCTGAATTGCTCAGAAAATTTCCATAACTCCTCACTCACTCTTATCATTCTAAACCCAATTTTCCTGGCTCAGAAAGGAAGAAACTGCATTATTTATACTGCATTCCTTTTTTAAAAATGTTTACTTATTTATTTTGAGAGAGACGGGAGGGGAAGAGAGAGAGGGAGGGAATCCCAAACAGGCCCCACGCCCAGCAAAGAGCCCCATGCAAGCCTCAATCCCAGACTGTGAGATCATGAACTGAACCAAAATCAAGAGTCAGACACTTGGGGCACCTGGATGGCTCAGTTGGTTGAGCATCTGACTCGATTTCAGCTCAGGTCGTGACCCCAGTGTCGTGGGATTGAGCCCCATGTCAGGCTCCACCATTAGTACGGAACCTACTTAAGATTCTTTCTCTTTCTCTCTCTCTCTCTGTCTGCCTCTTTCTGTCTCTCTCATTCACTCTGACCCTATCACCCACTTGGCCATTCTGTCTCTCTCTAAAATCAAAAAATTGTATAAAAAAAGAGTCAGACGCTTAACCAACCAAACTACCCAGGCACCCCTATACTGCATTCTTTATATGCCTTATAGAGACTAAGTGCCTCGGGGACTCAAAGATGAACCCAAGGTTAGCTCAGGTGCAAGATTTTTACCTTGAGTTAGGAAAATATGTTGATGTGAAAATATATACCTTGATATAAATTAAGGGGCTTTTATTTGTATTTTTATGGTCTTTTGTTGTTGTTAGTTTTCTAGTTAACTAGTCAGTGCAAATGTGCTCCAATATAATTAATACTTAAAAGAGGCCACAAAATATTGAAAAGTAATCACAGACTCTCCATACCTCTGAAATTGCTTTGATACTTGTAAAAAGGGAGAGCACATATTCAGCTTGCTCTATAAATAGATTTGTCCACATCATAGGAATTTAGAAATTATGACCCCTGGGATGATTTGCATCCAATTAAATTATGAAGTAACTTTCACTACAGGCAGCTAGAAAAAGTAGGCTTGCCCAACATCTTCAACTTGATGAAACATGGAGATATCCTCCTCATTATCTCTGATCTACATATCAGAGATTTTTTGGTCTTGTTTTATTTTGTATGATCTACAACAGAAAGGCACTGGCTACATAGCTTCAATGTATTAGTTCTGAACCTAATGTAGGCTTCCAGAGATGTTTAAATATAAAAACCACCAATTAAAAACATTTTATTTTCCCACAGAAGTATGCACAGATGGCCTGTTTTAAATTATGCCAAAATGTTTACAAAAAATATTTCTCTTTTGCTATTAAAGAAGCTGCCTACAGCCTCATGTGGACAACGAATACCATTCACTTTACAAGTAGTGTTTAATTGTGTATTTCTTTCCATAAAGGTGTTTTGACACCTCTTGGCCAGGGTCACTGGGCTTAGAGAAATTTTTTTTAATGGTTTCATCAAGATGATCTGTTTTAATGACTTGGTCTCCTACTAACACCTACTTATTCCATTAATTTCAGGATAAATTTCCTAGGCTGGGGTGCTTTTCTCAGGGGTCTCTGACATCCTTTCAAAACCTTTTCAGAATACTTCCATATATACCTCCCTCTGTATCTTAACTAGATTGTGAATTCTTTGAGGATAAGAACTCTGTCTAACACCTTTAATTTTCTATCATATTGTTTGATATATGAAAAATTTTTGGTACATCGGTTGAATAAATGAATTCATAAATATAACACACAATGAATGAGGCCTTGCTCTATTCATTCACCTGGTAAGAAGATGAGAGATTTCACAAGTCTTATTATTGAGATGTTTATAGTTTATTTAGGGGTAGAGACAAGCAGAACTGGAGAAAAATCTCAAAACACAACATACAAATGAAATGTAACTATAATACATGCTCTAAATCTGTGATTCTCTAGGCATAGATAAGACTATATCAGAATCACTTGGGCAGACTTCTTCATACTGTACATGCTCTCTTCTTCACACACTCTTGCATTAACAACATCTTTTAGCTTTACCCCTCCCCAGTACACACTCCCAGTGATAGAGTGCACCATTCTTATGTATATAGCTGATAGAGTTGCACCCCATGACACAGTCATAATGTGGCAAGGTGGGATTTAGCCTCACCATCTCCACCAACTTCCCTCCATTTTTTCAGCTCCCTAGATATTTTAAGACATAGCCTCTAGCTTCTCCCTTCTGAATAGGGCTAACACAGCTTTTAGGGATAAAATAAAGTAATAAAATAAACATAAAAATAAAATAAAATAAAATACAATACAATACAATACAATACAATACAATAAAATAAAATATGTTAAAGTAATGTAAAGGAGGTTCAGACAAAAATTCAACTGTGGTTCCTCTTCTGGCCACTATTCAGAATAACCTGTGAGACTTTTATAAAATGCAATTGCCTGTGCTCCATCCCCAAGTTTCAGAGCAGACAAAACAACAGGTAATTCTGCTACACTCAGGACTGAGAAATACTGAGCTACTCAGAATGGGGACCTAGGACCAGCAGCACTGCATCAGTTGGACTTGTCGGATATGCAGAATCTCTGACTTTGCCAAAAACCTCCTAAAGAAGAATCTGCATTTTAACAAATTTCTTATGTGATTCACACATGCAGTAAAGTTTGAGATACACTACTCCATGTTATGTCAACCTACTAAAATACAAAGCAAGTGAGAGAACTCTCTTGAGCTAATCAGGAAAGGCTCTTGAAGAAGGCATTATATAGCCCTTGGGCATCTGGGTTCTGGAATCAAACTACTTGGATTCCAACAGATATTAAGTTACCTTGATCAGGTTATTTAGTTTAGTATAAGAAAATGGAAATAATGATAACACCAAATCTATAAGGTTGATATGATTCCTATAATATTGTTGGGCATAGAGTAAGCACTCAGTAGAGTTTGCTACCACCACTAGTACTAAGTAAACTTGGACTGGAAAACAGGTTGAAGATGTTCTCTTCAGGAATTATGAGCCTTACAGTAAACTAAAACAGAAATCTGCAACTGGGATACAAAACCCTGAAAGGTAATAATAAACATGCCAAATGGAACAGAGGTACCATTAGGTTTAAGTGGAACATTTGCAAGATCACCAACTTCCTTATACATCTATTTAAATTTATATAAAGTTAAAATTTGTCATGTCTGCTATAGTGTCTGAGCTTTGCCTTTCTTTTCCCAAGTTGCCTGGTCACAAAGGTCCTCCTCACAATATACAAAATCAAAATGTAACTCTGCTATTTAAGTTTTACACTGTCCCGGGTGTAAATGGTTGCATGTGCGTGCGCACACACACACACACACACACGCGCGCGCGCGGCAGCCGCAAAGGCACTTTTCATGTATTATGAAGGTGACAAACTAATTTTTTTCTTAATTGAAGAATAATTGACATACAATATTACATTAATTTCAGGTGTACAGCACAGTGAGATGATAAACTATTAATAGCAAAATTGTGTGCTTTATTCTCTAGCTAGCCATCCAGCTACCTATTTTATTTTTTTTATTTATTTATTTTTTTTCAACGTTTATTTATTTTGGGGACAGAGAGAGACAGAGCATGAACGGGGGAGGGGCAGAGAGAGGGAGACACAGAATCGGAAACAGGCTCCAGGCTCTGAGCCATCAGCCCAGAGCCCGACGCGGGGCTCGAACTCCCGGACCGCGAGATCGTGACCTGGCTGAAGTCGGACACTTAACCGACTGCGCCACCCAGGCGCCCCCAAGCTACCTATTTTAGAAGAGCTCAGACTCTGCATATGTGATGAGTATTAACAAGTTTACTTAAATTAAAACATGAAACCAATCTTTTCTGACAGCAAATTTGATTTGATGTTTGTTTTGGCCATGAGGACTAACTTTGCCATATAATTAGAACAGACATTTTTTCTGTAAATTGAATGCCTTATAGCTGAAGGTAAAAGGTTTCAATAAATACATTTTAAAAACATAGAAAATATATAGTACTCTTAAAATAAAATATTTTATAATTATTTAAAAATGGTAAATATGATTCAGATGTCAACTTAAGCATGTACAGTCATTACTTAAAATTTCAAAGTCTTTAAAGTTTTTAGATTACTCTTTTAAGTGATGCCAGTTCAGGGCCTTGATAGATAGACTTTTCTCCCAGCCTTGTGATATTTATACATTTCTGTGAGGTAGTAAGAGCTCCAGAGTGGGAATCATCAAATAGAAACCCCAAATGCATATCTGGGTTTAATACAAGTAAAACATAAAACAGCATGTGATGTATGATCTTATCTCAAGGCTCTTACTGGTATCCCAATACATTTATAATATCAGATTCCAGCAATAAAATTACATCTCAAGGAAAAGAGCTTAGATGCATGCATAAAGTACAGAGTTTAATATTCATAGATCTATGTTTAAGCTTTTAATGTTGAAAAACCAAATCCACAAATACAATGATATAAATAACATGTAATCACAGACCTGAACATAAAATAGAGGGACTAGTGATGGGGTGGGGGGGTATTTTTTAAGCCTTTGTGCAGAAATATTAAGGTATAATAACGTGGTTCAAGAATGGCAAAAGAGGGAGTGGATACAATGAAAATTGCCACGACTATATCTGAAGGGAATGCATCAATTAGCTTTTGAAGATTCCCTTTGAATTTAATAAATCTCCCAGAATTTATGTAACTCATTGTCATTTACCTTTAAGTTATTTAAAGATAAAACTAAGAAAGAAGAGAATTTAAGTTTATTTATAGTTATAATTCAACATAAGCTGGTTTGAAGGGATTATTTTTAAAAAGCCATTAGGAGAGCCTGCGTGGCTCAGTCAGTTAAGTGTCTGACTCTCCGTTTTGGCTCAGGTCATGATCTTGTGGTTTCATGAATTCAAGCCCCACATCGGGGCTCTGATGGTGCAGAGCCTGCTTGGGATTCTCTCTCTGCTCCTCCCCTACTCACACTGTCTCTGTCTCTCTCAAAATAAATAAACTTTAAAAAATGTTTTTAAAAAGACATTAGGAGGTTTATTTAAATATGAACCTAATATTTCTTCTTACACAATCAGGTATTTTGAAAAAGTATTTGTAAAATATCTTCTCAGAAAAAAAGAGGTTACGAGTTTTCTGCTTTTATCTAGGATGTAGGAAGTGGGAGGTACTATTGCTACTAACCAAAAAAAAAAAAGGAAAAGTATAAATTTTCTCAATTCTATCAGATCAGTGATGTTACAGAGAAGCAATTAGCCAGAATTCCAAAAAAGACAAGCATGGAGGGAAGGTATTACTGACATATATAGGAGTAAGAAAAATAATTTAAAACAATTATTGAAGGTCAAGTTCAATGGAATGTCCTGTTAGCCTTACTTCTGACTACCTTTTCTCAATCCTCATACAATGGCCTATCAGAATAACATGTATGCCATTATCAGGCATAAATGCTATTTGCCTTGGTCTCTCTTCTATAAACTCATGTCTGGCATTCAATAAAAAAATTGAGAAACAAACACTTCATTGTCAAGAGACAAGAAAATCAATATAACAAAACTCATACATGACTTAAACACTGGATTTATTGGGCTGGGACTTTAAAATAATTGTGAAACTTGTTAGAAATCTAGTAGAAAGGATGAAGAATATGTTTCCATGGATGGTGGATTTTAGCAGAGATATGAAACCTATACGAATGCTAAAACTAAAAACATGATAATAAGAATTGAAGATTTCCTTAATGGACACATAAGGGTACTTGATACAGCTGAGGAAAGAAACAAAGATACATGGGTAGAAAATTCACAAACTGAAACACAGAGAGAAAAATACAGTGATGAAGGGAAAATTAAACAACAAAAACAATGCAAAGAACAGAGCATCAAGAGTTGTGGGACAATATCAATTGGTTTTTCATGAGTGTTTTTCAGTCCCAACAAAGAGAACCAATAGAGAACAGGAGAAAAAAAATATTTAATATATAAATGAGATAATGGATGGGAAGTTTCCAAAATTAATGAGAGCGCACACCACAGAACAAAGAAGTTCAAAGGACCTTAAGCAGAATAAATAACAAAACATAGAAACATATGTACACACCAAGCTACATCTTAGTCACTATAATGTAAGGAAAGAAAAAGTTTTAAGGCAGCAGAAAAGAAAGATATATTACACATACAGGGACAAAAACAATAACAAAATAAGACAAAACAAACCAAAGAAAATTACAGCAAAACCCTCAGAAACTATGTAAGCTAGAACAACAACACACAGTGACATCTTTAAATTTCTATAAGAGGGGCACCTGGGTCACTCAGTCGATTAAGCGGCCGACTTCAGCTCAGATCATGATCTCGCAGTCCCTGAATTCGAGCCCCGCATCAGGCTCTCTGCTGAGAGCTCAGAGACTGGAGCCTGTTTCAGATTCTGTGTCTCCCTCTTTCTGACCCTCCCCCGTTCATGCTCTGTCTCTGTCCCAAAAATAAATGAAGGTTAAAAAAATTTTTAAAAATAAATAAATAAATTTTTGTAAGAAAACAAAATCTTCAGCCCATAATTCTATCTTCAGTAAATATACTGAAGGCCAGCTGACAGGCTGGTAGCACAGAGCCTGTCCCAGGGCTCAATCTCACAACCTTGAGATCACGACTTTGGCCAAAATCAAAAGTCGGAGGCTTAACTGACTGAGCCACCAAGACACCCCTAAATATATGTTTTAAAAATAAATATGAGAAAAGCTTCTCAGAAAAGCTAAAGCCTATCCTTTTTCAGCATACTTATGCTATAGGAAATGTCGAGGGACATCCTTTAGACAGAAGGGATATGATAAGAGACATAAATTTAGATTTATACAGAGAAATGCACAGTGTCAAAAGTAGTGAAAAATGAAGAGAAACATAAAATTCTTCTATTTTTAATCATTTTACAGATTATGAATGAGTATGACAATAATCTTCTTAAAGAAAAATTTTTGTATGTTGCTTTTCTAAATTAATGCTTTTATTTTATTTTATTTTTTAAAATTTTTTTTTCAACGTTTTTTATTTATTTTTGGGACAGAGAGAGACAGAGCATGAACGGGGGAGGGGCAGAGAGAGAGGGAGACACAGAATCGGAAACAGGCTCCAGGCTCTGAGCCATCAGCCCAGAGCCCGACTTGGGGCTCGAACTCACGGACCGCGAGATCGTGACCTGGCTGAAGTCGGACGCTCAACCGACTGCGCCACCCAGGCGCCCCTAAATTAATGCTTTTAAAAATATATTCTATAAAGTTCTTATGGTTCCATACAAGTAATCAGTAGCCTACTCACTTGGTGGTGGTAGGACATCAGGACTCTGAGATTCATGCACCATTTCTTCAAAACAACTGAATTAGCTCTGCCATTTTTAAAATGGTCAATAGACATCTATGGGGTAAATATTGTGTCAGGTGGCAAAAGTGCAATAATAATGCAGACATAATATGTATTGTTGTGAAGCTCACATTTTACAAAAGGTTATAACAGTCAAGAATAAATTATGTAAGTATAATAGAAATAGTGAGCAATACTAGGGAAAAAAAAAGTAAACACAAAAGAATAATCTGACCTATATATAGAGTGGTCAGAGAATATATAGTGCGTTTGAAAAGACTGTCGGGGTGGGGCGCCTGGGTGGCGCAGTCGGTTAAGCGTCCGACTTCAGCCAGGTCACGATCTCGCAGTCCGTGAGTTCGAGCCCCACGTCGGGCTCTGGGCTGATGGCTCAGAGCCTGGAGCCTGTTTCCGATTCTGTGTCTCCCTCTCTCTCTGCCCCTCCCCTGTTCATGCTCTGTCTCTCTCTGTCCCAAAAATAAATAAATGTTGAAAAAAAAAATTTAAAAAAGAAAAGACTGTAGGGGTGCCTGGGTGGTTCAGTCAGTTAAGCCACCTACTCTTCATTTCAGTTCAGGTCATGATCTCACGGTAGTGAAATCGAGCACCTATTTGGGTCTGTGCTGTGTGTGGAACCTGCCTAAGATTCTCTCCCTGTTCCTTTGCCCCACTCCCCCTCTATCTCGATCTCTCAAGAAAAGAAAGAAAATAAAAGAAAAAAGAAAAAAAAAAGAAACGAAAAGAAAAGAAAAAAAATGTAGACATCCATAAACCATGCATTGGATGTATGATTGGGTTTGAATGGGTTTGAAGCTCAGAGAAATGGTCTTTACTAACACATAACATGTGGTAATCAAAACCAAGGATACAATTTAAATACATGAGAATGGAGAGGCAAATGGCTCGGTCAGTAGAGTGACAGAATCTTGATTTTGGTTCAGGTCATTATCTCAGGGCTCATGAGTTCGAGTCCCATGTGGGCACTGTGAGCACAGAGCCTGCTTGGGATTCTATTTCCCTCTTCCCCTCCACTGCTTGCACACATTCTCAATCTCTCTCAAAATAAATAAATAAACTTAAAGAATAAAAGGACATTGGGGCGCCTGGGTGGCTCAGTTGGTTAAGTGTACGACTTCGGCTCAGGTTATGATCTCATGGTCTGTGCGTCTGAGCCCCGCATCAGGCTGTGTGCTGACAGTTGTAACCTGGAGCCTACTTCAGATCTGTGTCTCCCTCTCTCTCTCTCTGCCCTTGCTCTGCTCATGCTCTGTCTCTGTCTTTCAAAAATAAATAAATGTTAAAAAATAAATAAAATAAATAAATAACAGACATGACAATGTAAGACAGTAAGATGGGCAGATAGAAGTTTTACAAAATTTGTCTGTCATGAGGGAGGGGTAATTAAAGAGTCATGCTTAGGGGCGCCTGGGTGACTCAGTTGGTTAAGCATCCAACTTCAGCTCAGGTCATGATCTCGTGGTTTGTGATTTCCAGCCCAGTGTTGGGCTCTGTGCTGACAGCTGGGAGCCTGGAGACAGCTTGGGATTCTGTGTCTCCTCCTCTCTCTGCCCCTCCCATGCTCATGCTCTGTCTCTCTCTGTCACTTAATAATAAATAAATGTTTTTTTAAAAAAGATTTATGCTTAAAATATTTGAAGATAATGGTTTTAATACTTTTATATTAAATTATACATTTATCTCATTACATTAATAAAACTTATTGAGTAAAATAGCTTTATTAATGTAAACATTTAATAGGAATTGAAATGTATTTTAGTATGTAGGTGATACATTATATAGCTATGATTCATAGTTTAAATCCACATAAACATATACATATATGGTTACATAATCCAAATAAATATACATAATCAAAAATAAAATTTTACTCATTTTTTGAATATATCATATAATTGTTTTTCTCCAATAAAATACTTCACAATTACCTTTTATTTTCTTTAGGTTATCACTAAAATTGTTACTTTAGAAAACATAGCTAATTAGTGGTCATGCTTTAAGAATGAGCAAGAGAATATGGTGTACAAAAGTATAAAAGACACATTTTCCACTGATATTTTCAAGACATATACTCCCAATAATTCTACCCCATCTCTCTTACTAAAACCAAATTATTAAAACAACAGCTTCAGGCTTATGACCCCAAGCTTGCTACCCATACATACAGCACCTGTACACTTTTTAAGTCCCTTGCTCCCATAGAACACACATGAGAGCTGCTTTTACAATAAGTATTTGAATACAGACACGAACTAGTAGCTTTGATTAGTATTTCTCTTCTACACTGGGTAGTAAATAAAAATCATAGCAGAAGTTATCTGCTAATTTATAATGTATATAATTACCTCTAGAGTTGATGTTGTATAATAGCGGTACTTTATATAACTCTTTTCCATTATACCATATTTCAAATAGTACTAAGTATTTTTATAAAGATATTTGTAAGTGAACATTTTGTTTTTATATTATTATATATGTCTTCCAGACCTTTCTCCTATACTGGGAAATATGTCCTGAGATGGTCAGAGACATCAATGTCAGCATAGCTTAGGCTTTCAAAAATAATTTTCTCTTGGGGAGCCTGGGTGTCTCAGCTGGTTAAGCGTCTGACTCCTGATTTCAACTTAGGTCATGATCTCATGGTTGGATCATGAGATCGAGCCCCATGTTGGGCTCTGGACTGAAGTGCAGAGCCTGCTTGGGATTCTCTTTTTTTCTCTCTGCCCCTCCCCTGTTTGTGTATGTGCACTCTCGCTCAAAAATAAATAGATAAATTTAAAAAGTATTAATAATTTTCTCTTTGTGGTGCTCTAGAAGGCTTTCCTAAACATTAAAATAAACAAGTATCCAAATAATACTTTCAACATTATCCTGACTATCACCTCCACTATTTAATATACAATTCCAAGCTCTGGATAACTAACTGAGTAAGCCATAGAACAGACTATATTCTATGAAAGTTTTAAAATATGCCTGAAAATTCTTTGACATTTCCCACTGTGGAAACCTGATTTCCTTCTCTCAAATGTGACCCAGAGTCAGTAACTCCTCTGTAATGAATAGACTATGGTAGAAGAGATATTATTTGGCTTGTAAGGCTAAGTTATTAAAAATTACAGTTTTATCTTATATTACCCAGTTTGGAGAAAGCCAGATGCTATGTTCTGACACCAGACATTCTGTGAAGAGGTCCATGTGGGAGAGAAATTATCCTCCTTCCAAAAGTCATCAGCAACCCACCAGCCATGAGAATAAGCTACCTTGAAAGTGCATCCTCCAGCCAGTCAACAGTTGTTTGGTTTTGTTTTGATTTTGCATTAGTTTTCTGAGGTTAGCAGTGAGGTTATTTACTGGTTTATAGTTTTATCTTTCTGGAGCAAAGATTTCTTGGGAACAAGCAACTAAGTCATGTTAACCATATGTAGTCTCATTTCTTAGTCCTTTTTTTTTTTTTTAATATTTATTTGGAAAGAGAGAGTGTGTGTGCATGAACAGGGGAGGGGTGGAGAGAGAGGGAGAGAGAGAATCCCAAGCCGAATCCATAATGTCAGTGCAGAGCCTGACATGGGGCGCAGTCTCAGAAACTACAGAATCATGATCTGAGCTGAAATCAAGAGTTGGACACTCAACCGACTGAGCCACCCAGGTGCCCTCATTTCTTAGTCCTAATAGTTATGTTTGATCCAGTGGGTTGCAGTCCTCATCCTAAAATACTGAAAAGAGTTAAACAATTATTATTTTTTAAAATATTATGTTCACCTGGTATAATTTAATAAGTAATCTGAGAAAAAATAACAACATATAATTTACAATAATTTTTGATTATGAGAAACACACACACACATATATATATATATATTTTTTGTATATTAGTTAATTATATATCGTATTTGGAAAAATATAACAATATTGTACAAGTCATACTCTCTTTTTTTCTATCTCCAATGTCCTGGAGTAGAAGTATAGCAAGTCATCTAGTTGTCTATAGTAGTGAAAAATGATGTGTAGGTAGAGCTTAAAACCAAACATTGAAAACTCTGAAATAATTATAGAAATATCAATTTACTTCTTAGAAGATTAATTTGTCTTGCATATGGGAGAACCCTATAGGAACTTGGGAATTTTGTAATTCAAAATAATCATTGTAAAATTTGTACTAATTAAAAGTTTATTCATTAGTCAGAGATTACAAAGATGAAGTTAGCCTGGTTTAAGAAAAACAGCCTCTCTCTTACATTGCTAGAAATACAAACTGTTACCAAATTTTTTACAGCAATTTTGTAGATGTCAAAATATTTAAAATTATATCTCCTGAACTACAAATTTCACATCTAGAAAATAACTGAACAATTATGAGAAGAGGTAAACATTACCTTTTACTTTGTAGTATTATTGCAATAATGGTAAATGGATATAGGCTAAATATCTATCAATGGAAAGTTCAACACATTACAAGGCATTGATATAATTGCATACTACTATACATTTATTAAACTGATATTGTAGGACAATATTTTTGGTGTGAATAACTGTTCTTGATAGCATATAAAAATAAACACTAAATTATAATGCAATCTTACTGCTTTGAACACAATTTATGCATGAATAAACACAAAAGTCTCAAACTATAATCTGAAAACAATTCACAATAATTACCTCCTCCTTGGGGAGGAGGACACTCTGACAGTCTTTTATTGTTTTCTTTTTTGTTTCCTAATGTCTATTTATTTATTTCTGAGCAGGGGAGCTGGAGAGAGAGAAACAGAGAGTCCCAAGAAGACTCTGTGCTGTCAATGCAGAGCCTGATGCAGGGCTTGAACTCACCAACCATGAGATTACGACCTGAGCCAAAATCAAGAGTCAGACAACCAATTGAGCCACCCAGGAACCTCTCCTTTATTGTTTTATTTTTTTTTAAATTAATATTTTATTTTTGAAAGAGAGAGAGAGAGAGAGAGAGAAAGAGAGGCAGCATGAGTGGGGGAGGGGCAGAGAGAAAGGAAGACACAGAATCTGAAGCAGGCTCCAAGCTCTGAGGTGTCAGCACAGAGCCTGATATAGGGTTCGAACTCACAAACCGTGAGATCATGACCTGAGCTGAAGTTGGACGGTCAACAGATTAGCCACCCAGGCACCCCAGCTTTTATTGTTTTGTTAATGTGTGTTCATATTACCTAAATTTTTGGATTGAGCACTGTTAACATAAACAAAAGCCAACATTTTTATAATAAACTTTTATATTACATATTTTATTGTGTAATTTAAATTATGTTAAATGTTTATATGATATAATAAATTTTATAATAAACTGTTATAATAAACCAAAGACAAATTTTATATTAAGAAAGAAAACATTTACATGGTTTAACATTTACTTTTTAAATTTTATCACTTAGAAAAGCAGCATTTTTGTTTATCCGCATTCTGATAAAAACGTTCTAGATATCACCTGTACAACAATACACATATAGTTAATAACACTGTACACTTAAGATGTTGTTAATGAGATAGACTTCATATTATGTGTTTTTTATCTAAAAAAAATTACTCTGTAGAATTCTGGAATGGTTAAACTTGCCCCTATTACTTTAACAGAAATGACATCTAACTGAAATTGGTTTTAGAGAATTTAATCCAGGAGAGTATCTGGGGAAGAGAGAGAGGGGGGCGGGGGAAGGGAAAATATATAGGGTATATATGGTGTGACTGGGGAGGAAGTTATGTAGCTATAATCAAGCAGAGATTAGACTGTAACTCAAGAGATTTTTGTACTCTTAACTCCAACAAACAAGCTTTTCTCTGGGTAGGCTAAATATTAATCAAAATCCTAAGCACGGATAGTAAACCTCCAACACAGCCTTTAAATATATGATTAGTACATGGATATTAACACCAAATGAATAATTTCATAGATTAGATTTTATAATCTTAAACTAATTACACTTATCATTTCTTAACAAAGATTCATTCCCAAAAGTAACTACCACAGTTTCTTTAAGGTTTGGTATGCCATATATTTCATGAAAGAGTATTTACTTTTTCATACTCAGCTTGCCTAGCATTACAGTAGTGCATGGAATAAATCTTACCACTCATATAGGATTTTTTTTCAGTATACTTCTTTCACACTGGAAAAAGATACCTGGTATACTGAAACTCATTTTTCACATTTTCACAAGAGAAATGTTATTTACTGTAATTGGTAATGAAATCCTACAAAGCAGCTCTAGAGTCATATTAAACTGACAGATTTGCAGTGACAGCAGTTTTATTATAATCATGTCAACACATTTCTTCTAAAAGATGTCAATAACAAGGCACCTAGACAATCATCTGCTTTTACAACAGGTGTCTGAATATAAAAGAATATTTATTTTGGGATGCTATATAGCTAAATATATCACTAACCTTATTTCAAAAGTAAATTGCCTTTATTGATTGTAAAAACATGATGATTAAAATCTGTCACCAAATAGAAAATCATCTATTGAGCCTCAATGAAAAACCAAAATGGCTTTAGACTATATTGCACATATTCATCCATTATTTCCAAAAATTGTATTTTGTGAAATTATGTCAATTGTTAAAGTTCTCCTTTTCTATTATTTAATCTTTCATTTTCTCTCTCAGACTAAAACCTGCCTGAATGTATTATGAATTCCAACTCGTTAGTTTTTATTTAATTGATTAGTTCAGGAGTTCTCTGACCTTCAAGCTTGAAGATCAAACTGATTTCCTTAAGGTAACAAACAACATTTTTTTCCCATTTATATTCGATATAGTATCTGTATATTTTGGATTCGATTTTAAGCACACACAGAATGTAAGACTTAAAAGTAAAATGCCTGGTCTGAGTCTATCACAAATACACTGTTACATTTATGCCTATTTCTTAAAACATTTATTCTTTTTTTTCCTCTGTTTAGTAATGTTGTTGCCCTAATATGTAGCCTTAATGTTGTCATTTTTTTCTTTTCTTTCTTTATTAAAAAGTTTCAGGGTGATTATTTCACATATCTAGAAGTAGTAGAGCTCAGTCTATCAAAACTCAAAAAAGTATGTTTAAAATACTTTTAAGATACAAAGATTTGTTTTCCCAGATCTAAAGGAAAGCTTTTATTTTCTTTGTTATGGTCAGGAATTATATAAGTGACATCTTTCATACATCAAAAGAAGAGAAAATCTTAATTTATTTTCAATAAGAAGAAAAGGAACAACTGATCTAGGGAAACAGAGAAAAACAAAGCAAGACCAATTACTTTCTGCACTAATGACTATACATAATGGTGCTGTGTTCTTCCTCTCATACATCAGGACAATCTGTTTTAAGTAAATGTCGCACTAAATCCAATCACAGGGCTCTAGTTGTTACCCACTGTTTTTACTGGCAATAAATAACTCCATGCAGCTATGCCTAAAGAGTTGTTCTAGCTAGTAGCTATGCTCTCTGCCAAAACTAAGAAGTTCAATATGCAGATTGCACATTTTTACTCACATGTCTTCTACATTTCAATGTATGGAAATGTAATATAGAATAAATTAAAGGAAAGATAGTCCTGAATGGAATTATAGACCAAGGTCATGTTTATTTCTATAAGTGAAGCATTTTTGCTTCGGTGAGAGACAATATTATTTTAAACTGTATTACCAAAGATAGATATGACATATATGATAGATAGATAGAAAACAAAGAGCAGAGCACAACTGATGGTGCATTGGAAAGAACATTACCCCTGGGGTCTTTTAAATCAGAGATCGAGTCCAGTCCTACAAACTAGATGACTTTGGATTGCTTATATAACCTCACAAAGTTTGGTTTCTCTATCTGGAAAAATGGGGAAATAATTGCATAGGCTGCAGCAGTATGTGGGCTAATAACCAAGTGGGTTAAGTCAGATAATATATGAAAGCTGGTCACAAAGTTTAATACATTTCATTTCATTCTAGGATGACAAAAAAAAAGTTACACGTGATTCACATAGTGGAAAATGATGGCTAAAAATATATATAAATATAAACATATCTTACACTGAAAAATAGCAAACTAGCAAACAGACTAGCAGAGTGAGTCCATGTTTAATAAGCAGTCCATCTCTGAAGTTCTCAGTCATTAATTTGGTTTTGGTTCTTCGTGTATTTTTTGAAAATAGTCCAATTAAAACATCTCCTTTGAACTTAGATTTTGCAAATGCATACATCTTAGTTTGTGGAGTGTAGAGTTTAATGAAGAGTGGATTCATAGGTGAAATTTTTCTGGTGACATTTATTTTCTGCCATCTTTTTTGCAACCAAGATACATGACAGAACAAGTTTATCTGTATTAGTAATTATATCTATTCAGGTCATCATTTTGGATTTATTTCTTATAAAATGGTCAATAAGGGTTTCCCACCATTAAATATCAGAGAATTTCTCCTACAATGTAAGATGAGCTAGCCAAGTTGTTTCTGTCATTTCTTGGCTTACATGCCTTACAGAGAGAATCGGAACATAGAGCTTAATCCACATAACGTGATTAAGACTTGAATAAAGCTGTTACAGGGATCAAACCTGAATTAGATAAAATCACAATGACAAAAGTAATGTTTTTGTTTACTTCACAGGTTGGTGTTTGAATAATCTTACATGTGTAAATAAGTAAAACTTACATGTTTTAGAATTCTTTTAGAATAATCTTGCCACAAAGTCATTTCAGTTGCAAAGCCCATTATAATAAATAATTTTCAACATAAAATTGTGTATTTGTAAAATTATTAATGTGGTTATACATACCATCTTTATTTTTATATTGTGATAATTCAAAGTCAATATAACAGTTTTGTTCTTGCAAAGCTGTTCAGCCCAGGCCTGGGAAGGATGTCTGGTATATGCCGCTCACCAACCCATCTTTGAAGAATTGTTTTTCTTCAAGTGCACTTTAGCAAGATGACATCTGCTTACATGGAGTGTTATTATAAATATCTCCATTAAACTTATTACCATGTTATTCCAGAGGACATGCCACCACAGTAGATGTATCTACCTCATGAGGGTCATTGGGAGAAATGCTTTGTCTCCACATCAAAATAGCTTTGCAAATACAAGAAGTAAAATCTTTAGGGAAGATAAACAATAAGAGAGCTTCATGAATTTGGACTTGAGAAAAGATTTTTTAAGCAGAACACCAAAAGCGCTAACCAAAACAAAGAAGATTGGTAAACCAAACATTAAAATTAAGAAATCCTCTTCATCAAAATACACTGAAGCAGTGCAAGTGAAAATCATAAAGAGAGAAAAGATATGTGCAATGTATATAACAAACAAGGGGCACATAGTCAGAATATATAAAGAGCTTGCACAAATCATTGCCAGATGTGTGACCACCCAGAAGAAAAATGTGTAAGGGACATCAACGGCATTTCACACACACAAATTCCAAATGGCCACTGATGTAAATAAAATGTGGTATATTCGTAAATAAAAAAATAATCAGCAATAAAAATGAGTGTAGTATTGATATATTCTACAACATGATAAACCTCAAAAACATAATGCTAAGTGGAAGGAGCCAGTCACACAAAAGACTATACATTGTATATTCTCATTAATATGAAACATCCAGTACAGGCAGATCTGTAGAATCAGAAAGTAAATTAGTTATTTCCTAGGGCTGGGAGTTTGGGGAGAATGATGGTTATGAATACTAATGGGTAAAGATTTTATTTTAGGGGTGATAAAATATTTAGAATTAGATAGAATGTTTGCATCACTTAAAAATATACTGAAATCTATTGAATTGTGTGTTTTAAATGAGTGCACATTATGTGATATAAATATATTCCAATAAAGCTACTAAAAATTAGATGGAATGAAAATAAAAAGTTATAATAAAATAAAAAATAAATGGAATGGAAAAATAATAATGTGGTCCAGCACATCAGGCATAATAAACTAAAACAACAATTAGATACCAGTGTGAAATTTTACATACAGATGGTGGTTAAGAAAATTTGGCAATATCAACTAAAGTAGAAATGACAAATATCTTCTGACTTAAACTTTCCACTCTAGGTGTATAATCACTCATAAGAGTTGGCAAAGATATGAACTTACTGGAATTGAAAAGTAGGTCAGTGCTTGTTAGCTTGGTTTTTTGGGGATATACTTTAATTATTATTTAACTCAAAATCTAAGTCAACTGTAATGCTAGGTTGCCACACTTCATACCAGTGGAAAAACTACTTTTCTCAAGTTGATCGTATTCTTTTGCAAAGAATACAAAACATAAGGAGGTATAAAATATGGAAAGCATTTCTTACAGAATTTTCTTTTTTGTCTTTTATATTCAGCCCAGATAAGGTTCATTTCATAACTCTTTTGTGATTGTACCTGTTACTGTCCTGGGACAGCAAATGGCTGGCACTGGCATTTCCAAAGAACCTAACCAGCAGCTTTTAAAGGTAAATGGGAAAAATAAATAAAGGTAAATGAGACACAAGCACTTTTTATTATTTGATAATTATGATGATACACTTTACGTCTGTATCACAATGGCAATTCCGTTTTAAAAGATAGCTAAGAATAAGATCCTCTTCAGAAAACAGTTGTAGGTGCTACTTGTGCTCACCTTTTAGGGACCGCTGCCTGGCTACGTCCCAGCTCCTTTCCTCCATCCTGGCAGGAAGTTTGGCCAAGCATCAAAAGGTTGTCACATATTTTTTTTTTCTTTTTCATTGTTCTCCAGATAACTCTAAAATGCATACTGGCTGTTGAGAATTTTAAATTGTGTCCCATCTCCTCCTTTTCTATTTTTTATTTAAAAAGTAAGAGAGGGGTGCCTAGGTGTCTCAGTTGGTTAAGCGTCCACCTATTGATTTCAGCTCAGGTCATGATCCCATTGTTTGTGACATCGAGCCCCTCCTGGGGCTCTGCACTGAGAGCATGGAGCCTGCTTGGGATTCTCTCCTCCTCTTTTTCTGCCCCTCCTCTGCTTGTGTTCTCTCACTTGCTCTCTTTCTCAAAAATGAATTACATACTATTTTTTTTTTTTTAAGTAGTAGAGTTGTCTGGGGGTAGAAACACATAAGCAGATGTATAGTTGCCTTTCATTACTCAAAAACAGGTTCTCCCTCTCATGTAATCTCTCCGGCATGACACAATAAAACTTTGTGGAAAGCTACCTGGTAATAGATATCAACAAAATGAAAATAACCATGTAGACTTTGATCTAGTTATTATCCTTAGAAAGATCTTATCCCTCTTTAACAATCTGAAATGCACACACATACATAAAAAGAGATTCATCATAAGTATTATTCATAAAAGGACAAAACTATATTCAAATCTAAACAATTATGGTAAGCAGGGGCGCCTGGGTGGCTCTGTCGGTTAAGCCTCTGACTTCAGCTCAGGTCATGATCTCATGGTTCATGAGTTCGAGCCTTGTGTCAGGCTCTGTGCTGACAGCTTGGAGCCTGGAGCCTGCTTCAGATTCTGTGTCTCCCTCTCTCTCTGCCCTGACCCCACTCACGCTCTGTCTCTCTCTCAAAAATAAATAAACGTTAAAAAAAATTTTAAATAATTATGTTAAATGCATGATTAAAAATGAAAGGAAAAACTATTGTAGGATCAATCAATAACATTAAGATTTTAAGAATTTTTAATGATATCAAAAATTTTTATGATGTAACATAAAGAAAAGCTACAAGGCATGATATTATATATATTTACATATAAGTATATATGTATATAATACAAATATATTATAAAATAATATTTGTAAATATAGAATAATATCGTTATATTAAAATTGAAGTAAGAAAATGATAAACATTGTACTAAATTATATACTGGTGCTTTTGATTCTTAGATTTCAAATTAAAAAAAAATGTTTATTTATTTTGAGAGAGAGCATATGAGCAGGGGGAGAGACAGAGATGGGGAGAGGGAGAATCCCAAGCAGACTCTGTGCTATCAGTAGAGAGACCAATGAGGGGCTCAGTCTCACCACTATGAGATCATGACCTGAGCTGAAATCAAGTCAGACGCTTAGCTGACTGAGCCACCCCAGGTGTCCCTAGATTTCAAATTTTTAGGTTAAATATTCAAAAAGTGTAAGTGACAGGAAAAACTGGGAATTAATAATGAGAATTTTAGTCTTTTGATAATTTTCAGTGGTTCTTCACTAGAATAGCATAAAAATTCAACTATCATTTCCAACATGACTATTCCTTTTAATTGTCTCGCTATTACCACTTTCCCACTAATTTTACTAATGCTGTAATTAATCTTAACATTAAGTTATATGCTGATCCCTCTTCCTTAAAATTTTCTTTTCCTTTATATCTCCCCAAACTCTTACTTAATATTTATGATCTAGTCCCTACAAATATCCAGAGTTAAAGTGAGCTATATTTGGATCATGTTTCTGTTTTATTGAATCCATTTATTGTTTTATTGAATCACAGCACTTCTCCAGTTTTGTGCTGTGCATGAATATAATTAGAATATAATTAATATATCCATTCAAATAATGTAAAAGTGTGAGTTCCTATGTCAGCCATGGTTTATATCTCCTCTCATCAAACCAATAATCAGAGTCAAAACTCTTTACTCAAGTAAGTAGGAATTCCTCCATCTTTCCAATCACTCATTTGGTATAGTTCTATCCTATCCACAAAATACTAGAGCAGACTTCTGAAGACTTGCTATAATATAGATATGCTATTTTGGCAATAAACCCTCATTCTACCTATGTCTAATAGCCTTTTAAAATAAATGGAATGAAGTTATTTATTCTCACATTTTTCATTGTCAAAGATTGCATTTTAGTTTTCAGTGGTCAGTATTTCCTTCTGTTTTTCCAAAATAAGAATACTATTGCTGATATATTAGCTCTAATAGCAACAATTTTAATGTAACAAATACCCATACTATACCAGCCATTTTAATAGTTATATTATCTGGTCATTCAACTCTCAAAACTATTCTAAGGTAGAAGTAATTGCTTCTGTTTTTCAAAAGAAAATATTGGACCTCAAAAAGTTTACTTTTAGGGACATACAATCAGAAATTATCTGACCCAGGAATCATATGCAAGTTTGTCTGACTCTAAAATCTCTGTCTCTGCACCAGACTACATAAACTTTTAGTGCACTGACATCACACACATCAGCTTACTTTATTTGTATGATTATTATTTTTAGCTCATCTTCATGGAAAATGGATTAGAAAAAAAAACAGAAGACAGAAGTTGATTAAGCATTTAAAATATAGAATACTTGCAGATGGATTTTTATATCCATTTTTATGGAAGGTAGTCTAATAAAAAAGTACTGAGAACAAAAGCAGCATTGAAGAAGAATAAAAAAATTCTGATTATAATAGTGGACCACAGGCTACTTACTAAGAGATGTTCTGAATTACTTGTCCATGGGGACCTGGGGACCAGTTAAATATAGCAGAAAGCCATTGTTTGGATATCTGGGCACTAACTGTCATTGCATTCAAGCTGAACCATATGATCTCATGAATTGCTTCTGGTAATATGGTTCTATTCAGTGGTGTTAATCTCTTCTATGTCTAAATTGCTTTGTCAGGAGAAATATGACACAGCCAACAATTTTGTTAGTAAGCCATCTACTGCCATGCATATGAGGGAGGTTTTGGCTAAAATAGTAAATAAATGCAGTGATATTTTTAGTATATTTTTGGATATTTAAGATATTAGCTCTTAAACTCTCTGTTCAGAGCTAAACTGGTTAGGAATAAACTCTGGGTACAATCTATGCAAAACCATCAAACTGTATTTATCAGTCCCATATTTATTTTACCAAAATTTGGTTGATTTTTAAGGTTATGGATAAATACATTTATAATGGTTCCATACTTTTAGTCCTACCTAAGATTCACAAATTCTAGTTAAGTATATAGAGAAAGTAGTAAATTAGCTACATTATGAAAAACACACTTAGTTTAATACTACAAATCTGGGGACGGTTAGCATTTCCAATTTGATTCAAGATTAGTTTCTAGTTGACCAGTGATTCCGTATGACACATCCAAAAAAGACCAAAATAAAGAAATGGCTAATGCCCCCAGTAAAAAATCTTGTGATTGAAAACAAGTGTGTGAATAAACTGACTACCTGTAATATAAGTAACAATACTTACAATGGATGCTTTTATTTTATTTTTCTGCTTCTTTTTCTCCAATTACTGATTGCCAAATCTAACCTACTGTCTAAGAATAAAGCATAAATGAGGGCTTTAAATTTATTTAGTGAAAATTTTCTTTGAAAAGATCAATTATCTAATACCATAGAAAATTAAATTAATACAGTTTCATTAACACTGAGAAACTTTGGAATCTTAAACCTTTTGCCTGGTACTTGAAATATTCTATATATTTAATCTTTACAACAACCTAATTATGGGTTGATATTATTAAAATGTTCATTTTAAGCTGAGAAATAAAATTTAGGAAATAAACTTACTTGTCCACATTCACCCCACTAGAAATTAGAGAAGACAGCATTTGAACTGTGATTCATGTGTCTCCAGATATTATGTAAAAGGAAAAATAAAATCTATCATCTGATTCATATTCAGAGAAAAGCTGAATATGAATTTTGAATTATTTTAAAATGCAGCATATTTACATAGTAATTTTCTGAAATATATACAAAAATAAGATGTCTACAATTAATCTATAATGTTCATATAATGTCTCCTTACTTTCTCAAATGTTCAATAATGGTTGCTTGTGGCTTGTGAGAATGTTTTGGGAGTTGTTTGGTTGATTGTTTTTTGTTTTGTTTTGTTTTGTTTTGTTTTTTGTTTTCTTATGGAGATTGGGGAAGGGGGGTGTGTTTCACAGATGGCTCAGTGCAGTGTGCAACCAAGGGGGCATGCACAGGACTCTGTGGCAATTCATATGCTGGACTCAGTGGTGACTGGCTTTCTAAGCCAGAGGTGACCATTAAGTCCCAACTGCTGCCATTTCATAAAAAGACACATATACAGAAATTCTGTAACGGAAATGGAACAAAAAGTTGAGATTTTAGACAGTCTCATCTAGATCCTTTTGGTTATGGAAAGACCACAGAGAACTCTATGAAGCTTCTGCATTAAAACTGATGAAACACAAAAACTGCTTTTCACATTTAAGAATTATTACTTTTGTCATTGTATTCAAACCAATACAATAACTTCTAATGGAGAGAAAATGCTATGTAAGCTAGGTAACATTTTTAATACTCCAGATTTATCAGAGAAATTAAAGTAATTATAGATAGAAACAAGAAACAATAGCAAAGTGTTTCATCTCATTAGCACATAGAATATACTGCAAATTCTACAAAGTTGTTTATTTAAAATATAATAAATGAATGATTAAATAGACCCTTGCTATAAAAAAAAAAATAATTCCCCACAACCCATCCACCAAGTCTTTATCACTATTAAAGACATTTATTTTTAGAAGAAAGAAATCACATACGATTGGGTTATTTTTCTTACAGTGGAAAAAGATTTAATACACCCTTGTCAACGTTCCAAGATGTTAACTTTGATTTCACCTACTAAAAGCTGAAGCTCCTATCATTAGAAAAGCATTTAATTGTAAAATATTGGTTGGTTAGATTGAATTTAGTTAACTTTCATTCAGTTTTCTTTTCCTTGGTAGTCAAGTCAGTAATCTGTTGTCTGAAGAAGTACCAAAAAGCTGGCATTTCCTGGCATTTTGGAACTTGGAATTTAACAAAACAAATACACGAAAGAGCTTACTTACTCTAATTCATTTTTCACTGATAGGTTACTAATGTATTGATTTCTTAAATTAGTTTCCATTGATTTCTCCACTTCATTCATGTAGCCAAAGCACACTAAGGGATAGGCCAGCATTAAAGCATAATGCTTAACTCCTGACAAATACGCAGTGCTGAGCTGGTTTAGATAATATTTGCATTTTTGTTTTTTGAGGGGGAGGACTATGCTTAGCTCTCAGAGAGATATATACCATTGTGGCATGTAGAACTCTGGGGATTCACATGTTTACAATAGGAATTTATGATTATACTGTGAAAAGAGTTTCAGGAACTTTCATTGCTCTTTACTTACTAGCTTTCTATTAAAACACTAAACTGGGGGCGCCTGGGTGGCGCAGTCGGTTGAGCGTCCGACTTCAGCCAGGTCACGATCTCGCGGTCCGTGAGTTCCAGCCCCGCGTCAGACTCTGGTCTGATGGCTCGGAGCCTGGAGCCTGTTTCCGATTCTGTGTCTCCCTCTCTCTCTGCCCCTCCCCCGTTCATGCTCTGTCTCTCTCTGTCCCAAAAATAAATAAACGTTGAAAAAAAAAAATTAAAAAACAAACAAACAAAAAAAAAAAAAACACTAAACTGGATTTGTAGATGCATTCCTTGTGACTTAAAATCACCTCCTAAATTCTAACTTTATTTAATCAGTGATCAATATTCCAAATTTTAGGTGAAGGACAGAGAGACAGTAGGGACAAATACACTTGGAGGGCCTTCTATTATGTTTGGTCCATAGCAAGTTTTTTGGTCCATGTAAATGCCCAAAGTTTACTTGTTTTTAGCCAATTAACTTTATTCCATTAAATCCTTCCTTTTAAATGATAAATTTGATATTGACAGGTAATCTGTAGGTAATAACTATTTTAAAGGAAGTAAATACATGTCTAATCATTCCCTTAATCAAACTGGAATATTTACTTACCTAATCAGAATTTTAAATACTGTAACAGCTGTCAACATAGAAATTTATATAAGATTTTTGGGGAATATAAAAAATACTTTATATTTTTAGAAAGGACAAACTAAAATGAAGCTGTAAGCACAGTATGAACAAGAGATGAAAGAGGAGGGAAAATTCAGACAAGAACAAAAAATACTATAGGACAATCAGATGTGAAAAATTATCATCTTTTCCACTGCTTCTCTGAGCACTATCACAGTTGAAACTTTATGTATGAGTTAATATTTTTTAACTATGAATATGCATCTTCTCTACCAGAATGTAAGTTCTATTAATGCGGCAACAATAATCAGCTTTTACTATTTCATCTGCCAAGACTAGCATTGTTATGTGCACTAGATAATTCCTCAGTGTAAGATTTTTAGACCTATCATAAAAGCACTGCAAAACTCAATATTTGTGGCAATTGTTAAATACAAGTAAAAAACACTAAGATTTCCAAGGACCAAATTGCCTGTGTAAGTGTTGTTATTGTATATATCAGGGCAGCTGTTTATAGGCTAACCTCCTATTGTTCATTGCAAGAAACAATAGAGAACATACAACCCATCAAAAGCATCTAAATCAATGAGCTGCAAGATTGCATTATTAGCTGGACATGGTCTATATAACATTCAAGATTATGACTAAATAAATGAAGTATATTGATATTTTATTAAAACTTCTATGATATGCTAGAGGAGTATGCGCACTCCAGAATATATTTATTTAATTCTCAACAAGCTTGTGCCATAATTATTATCATCATACTATCAGTGATATGAAAGTTCACTGACTTACAGTTTTGTATCCAAATATAGTATATGTGGCAAAAACATGATTTGAACTTCAGTTAAATGAATTCAAAGCCAATATTATTTCTACCATATCACACAGTCACTATATGTAAAAGAAGTCTTTATTACTATCATTTTATAAAAGAATAAAGATATGGTGGCTTTCATTGATTTCTGCAAGGTTGTTATTGGATCCTGGAAGTGGTATCACTCCCCAGCATCCAGTTAAGAGCACTTTACTGTGCTGATGGTGGCAAAAAGATAATTTTCACAGAAACAAACAAAAAATAATAAATTCATATTAAGAATGTAAAAAACGATCATGAATATTCCACTGATAAGCATGATAATCAGTTCTTACTCATGCTTCTTATTTGTGTTTTTCAATTGCTTAGGTTCATACAGATAAACCTTTTTCCCTCTATGACATAAAATACACAAGAGGTAGGAAAAAAGAACTCAGCTTTAGGAATTTCTGGACGATTAGCTTCAAAAATAAAATTTGTATCTATAGCGGAAATTTCTTCATGTTTTACAGAAACAGAATAGTTGAAAAAAATTCACCACAGAGGAAAGTATTTGATGGCAATTACTACCAGAGTATAATAAATTCTATAAAAAAGCTATACTGTACATGTACCAAATATTTCATTGGGTTCTTAATAAAAATGGATGTAGGAAATGTTGATGGTTTAATTACAGAATTTTTTCAATGTTTTATACCTATGGGAGATACATGCAATTTTTTATATTTAAATTTCTGCTAGCCATTTTATGTTTTAGTTCCTACTGTGATGCTTTAAAATTTGATACTTTTATACACTATATGTTAACTAACTAGAATTAAATAAAAATTTGAAGATAAAATAAAATATGATAATTTTGGCTTGCAATCATCTTTAGTTTGTTTGTTTTTTCCATTGAGTACAGTTCTCAAAAGTAAGATTTTGTATCTTTCTGCTAAATAGCATAGAGGGAAAGAAAGGGCAAATATATACTTCTAACCATGTATTATTTATTTTATTCTCTAGTTTAAAATTATCTACAAGGTAGTCAGAATGTCTGAATGAATAAATCTTCACATAAATCACCTCTTCTATCATCCATTTTAAGCTGCCAACTGGAAAAATGATACATAAAAGATTAGCCTCAAAGGTACACAGCAATTCAGGCACAAATACAAGAATGAAAGCCTATTCACTGACATCAATCAATGAACACACAACTATGGAATGTGTACCATCCAGTGAGACACGTGGCTATGCTATTGGAGGTACAAAGCCAAAGATGCATAAAACAAAACTATTACTCATCTATCTGATCTCATTTTTTAACACTCTCTGCCGCATAGTCTAATCTTCTACAATATTTTAATACTGAAGCAGGTACTCTGAAATATGCATTTCTTCAGCACTTTGCTCACCTTTATAGTACTTAAGTAATTGCATTTTTAAATTGTTTTTTTGTCACTTGACCACTCAGTTTTGAGCTATCAAAGGGTAAGTTCTGAGTTTTTACATTAGTATTCCAACATTTAGAATATAGTAGATATTCAACTTTCTATTAATCTATATAAAAAATGGTTCATTAACTGTATTAAGGACTTTGAAGTGCTGCCTAATTGTATGAACACTAGGTGTTAAGAGAAGTTTTAGATGTAAACAGAGGATCAGAAAACTGCAGACATATGTCCCCAAATATCGGTTGTACAATATGCACTTACTTTTGTTTTAGTTTTATTTTTTTAAATTAGAGGGATACAGAAAGATAAGTGTGCCATTATATTTATTTATTTTTATCAAAATATAGTTGACATACAATATTAGTTTAGTTTCAGATATACAACATTGTAATTCAACGTTTATGTATGTCGGGAAATGATCACCATGACGAATCTACTTATCATTTGTCACCACAAAGTTATTATAATACTAATGACCATATTCCTCATACTGTATTTTACATCCATGACTTGTTTTATAACTGGAAGTGTGGTTTAATCTATTTTCTGACTCTACCAGAGGGAAGACAGTAAGACTGCATAATTACATAGGCTTGCATATTAAATTTTATTTCTCCATTCTTTTACAGTCTTCTCAATAGATCACATATCAAGGTTTTGCTAACTTTCAAGGCATCCTTCCCTTGGTTTTATATAGGTTAGCTACCTACAAGATAATAGTAAAAGTTGATCATCAGAGAGCATCTCATTCTGACATTTCAAAAATTCAACTTTATTTCTCAATTTGACTGCAATTAAGCAGTCAAATGCAACATCATATAATGGTCACTTTGCTCTTACCATATTAAATCATAATATTACATTAAAGACAGTGTGAATTCCAGATTGTGGACCTAGCAAAAATTCTTTTTCCCTTTTAAACACATCTCTGACTTGTTTGTTAAACACTGTCTGTGATTTCCATTGCTCCAACAGTAATAAAAGAGATAGTAAAATTTTCAAGAAGACTACATTTTGCTTATTAGTGTTGCTGGGAATTTAAAAAAATTACATTTTAACTTGTTTAGTAATGCTACTTATTGACTACACAAACTTAACTTACAAATACACACAGAGTTGTTCAAAAAGATGCTCATTAAGAATTTATGGTATAATTTGTGGTAAAGTAAAATACAAACTTCATTTTAAAAATCTATCTTTGGGGCGCCTGGGTGGCGCAGTCGGTTAAGCGTCCAACTTCAGCCAGGTCACGATCTCGCGGTCCGTGAGTTCGAGCCCCACGTCTGGCTCTGGGCTGACAGCTCAGAGCCTGGAGCCTGTTTCCGATTCTGTGTCTCCCTCTCTCTCTGCCCCTCCCCCGTTCATGCTCTGTCTCTCTCTGTCCCAAAAATAAATAAACGTTGAAAAAAAAAATTTAAGAATAGAATATATAAGTATCTGTCTTAAGGTCAAATAGAAATTCTTGTGTTGAAAGATACAGTAACAAAGATCAGAATTCACAACATGGACTCAATAGAAGATGAGGAATAGAAGAAGAAGGAATCAGTGATCCTAAAGAGATATCAATAGGGGCGCCTGGGTGGCGCAGTCGGTTAAACGTCCGACTTCAGCCAGGTCACGATCTCGCGGTCCGTGAGTTTGAGCCCCGCGTCGGGCTCTGGGCTGATGGCTCAGAGCCTGGAGCCTGTTTCCGATTCTGTGTCTCCCTCTCTCTCTGCCCCTCCCCCGTTCATGCTCTGTCTCTCTCTGTCCCAAAAATAAATAAATGTTGAAAAAAAAAATTAAAAAAAAATAAAAATCTATCTTTGATGTAGAGAAAAAGTAAGTGACTGTAGAAGAGAAGACTCATGTATAATTTATTATGGACTACTATGTGCCAGCATGATGCTAGAGACATTACATAAAATATCTCATTACAAGTTTCTCAATTATTCTACTAGGGATACTAACTGTAATTATTCACATTTTACAGTTGATGAGAAAAGAGCTTCAATCAATTACGTAAATTCATCCATATAATCACATACATTCAAAGATCCATTCCCAAATAGTATTATTTTTTGTTTTGTTTTATTAAAATTTATTTATGTATTTTGAGAGAGAGAGAGAGCGCACAAGTGGGTAAGGGACAAAGACAGAGGGGGAGAGAGAATCCCAAGTGGGATCCACACTCAGAGAGAGAGACAGAGACAGATACAGAGAGACAGAGAGAGAGAGAAGAAGAGAGAGAGAGAGAGAGAGAGACAGAGAGAGAGACAGAGAGTGAGCACAAGTGGGGAAGGGACAAAGACAGAGGGGGAGAGAGAATCCCAAGTGGGATCCACACTCAGAGAGAGAGACAGAGACAGAGACAGATACAGAGAGACAGAGAGAGAGAGAGAAGAAGAGAGAGAGAGAGAGACAGAGAGTGAGCACAAGTGGGGAAGGGACAAAGACAGAGGGGGAGAGAGAATCCCAAGTAGACTCCACACAGTGAGATGCAGGGCTTAATCTTACCAACTGTGAGATTATGACCTGCACTGAAATCAAGAGTCAGACACTTAACCGAGTCACCTGCATGCTCCCCGCAAAACTAGAGTTTACCAAAAAACTACCCAAAACATGAAATATGTCTAACACTGTACACAAGAGTTCTCATTCTGCAACCCTTGAAAGGAAAGGAAGAAAAATTAGTTCAGACAGACTCAATGATTATTTTCTCCCATTATAATCTGCAATATTAATATATTATAATCTCATATTAAAAAAGAAAAAAATAATTCTATGAAAGTTATGCACTTTTATAGCTGAATGTAACCTCAGTGGCTGTGAATTCTAATCTCATACTCTTATAGATGAGGAAATCAGCTCTTAAGGAAAAGAGATATAAGGACTCATTCAAGGTCATATGGGAGGCTAGCAGCAGCAGAGCCCAGGCCATGAACCAGGTCTCCCATTCGCCAGTTCTGTGCTCTTTCCATTTGTACTTCCAAAATTCATTTCATTGCCATCCAAATACTATTGTGCTTCTGATGATTGTTTGCTACTCTATTCTTGAAATGATGAATAAATCTCCTTGTTAAATGTGCTTTTTATCTATTCTCTTTTCTCCTTAAGGTCATGCAGATCTGCATCTTGTTACCCTCATAACACCTATCAAATTGCTTTATACATAATAAGTCTCAATTAATATTTTTGGAATTAATGACTTGTTAAACAGAAAACTTATGTATATGTGAGAGGAACAAAATTCATGTTGACATTTTCTCAA